>NC_134022.1:31520172-31831672 GCF_040712315.1 Castanea sativa
TAGATTTAAGTGTTTGGTAGATATCGACGCCGGTATGGAGGGTTTTTAGGCCAAATATAGGATTCTCCAAGACGTAGGCTTGAAATATTGCCCAGTAGAAGCCATAGGCGACGCTAGGAAAGAGGGAGAAGTTATCATTCCCATCATCGCCTTCCTAGAAGGTGGGATGACCCTCCCCATGAAAAACGTAACCAGCGAATACCTACGCAACCATAGGTTATACTCAAATCAGTGCACACCAAATGTATTTAGGGTCTTAGGTAGTGTTGATGCCTTAAACGAACAAATGGGTCTAAACCTCACGTGGCACGACGTTGTTTATATGTACGAGTGCCATAAACTTAAGAGTGTAGGATACTACCTTAAATCCAGGTCTAGCATTGTTAGACTCATATCCTGTTTTCCCAAGTCCAACAGAGGCATGAAAGACGACTATCTTATCGCCTCAGGAAACTGGTTTGACAGTCCTCACTGCCTAGTCGAATAGGGAGACCCAGGTGTGACTCCATAGGAGTTAGATTTCCTAACCCATGACTCAATCCCATTTATTTTACCGTTTATAATTTCATTACACATTACTGCACTTTCCTTTGATATTTATCGCTAATCTAACCATGCTCGTCTCCTCGGATGTTTCTTTTCACAGATAAACAACACGTACGTCAGCATCTAAGCCTTTGCAACGTCGCAGACTTGAATCGCGTTCTTTGCTTCGAAGTCTTTGTCAGCGAAGACCTACAAGTGAGAGCAGCCCACCTGATATTAGGATACGATCTTTTATCAGAGGATTTCTAGGAGATTGACAATGCAATCACTTCGGGAGACAAACGACGCAAAAGGATAGACGTTTCTCGACGAGGCTTCCTTTCTGACCACAAACTCCCAGACGACCCCTCCATCATACTATACTCTCGCCCTATTGCAGCGATTCCTCTTTCGACACATTCCCAGACAACCGCCATCCGAGAAGAGCCAGCGTCCTCGCAACAATCGTTGGACGAGGAGATAGATTAGTTTCGACTCGAGGAAGCTGAGAGACCTCGAGAGGATCAACTCGTCATCCTCTCGGACGAAGAGCACGTGCCTACAGAAACTTTGGGCATACAAGGTTTAATAATTGCACAACCTAACTCTAGCTCCGAAGAAGACGATATGTCCACTCTAAGGAAGCTGATGACAAAGAGGGGCTCGAAAGCCTCTAACAAGGACGCAGGTGGGTCCTAGGTCCCTCCATCCTTGCCACCACCCCCTCCTCCCTCCGATCCTAAGCTTCCCATTCCGGAGCCTAAGAAGAAGAGGAAGAATGAGGCTGAGGAGGCAGATGCGGAGAGGCAGAAGAAGCTAAAATAACAACAACAACAACAGAAAACTGGCAAAGGCAAGGGACGTGCCTCTTCAGTGGAAAGTAGGGAGAACTGGGACCTGGCTGAGGTACACCATACACCGGCCAACTGGTCTCCCGAGCTGAAACTGGATGGGGCACCAATCTCTTGTCAATCCAGCATTAGGGCGTTCCAGCAAGGTCACGCTCACCACCTGGCCGAGACTTTGGAAAGGCCCCTTCTTCTGCCCAAGGATATGGACGCCTTGGACAAGATGAACCAACCGCATCTTTTTCTTTCGCTCAAACAGGACTTGGCTTTGGTGAGTGTCTCAATCTTACCCCCACCTTACTACTTTCATTGCACTTTAACAAAAAAACCGTTCTCATGTATTTTGAATTTGCTTTACTAATAATGCATTTATTTTAATATTTCAACACAGGCCATTCAAGAAGTCTTCGCTGCCGAGAAGTGGGTGGAAGACTCTCGGAAGAAAGCTGTAGCTAAACTGGAGGTCAGGTAGGAGACTAAGAAGTCCCTAGGCCAAGCTCTTGCGCAAACGAGATCTTAACTACGCAGTTGGCAGAGCAGAAGAGGGAGAGGGACGGTGCCGAGGCCAGTCTGAAGACTATGAGGACCCAGGTGGAGGGGCAACGCAAGCTTCTGCGTTAGAAGGACGAGGACTTGTCCAAAGCCCAGCAAGAAAACTCTGACCTGAAGAAGGAGCTTGCTAGGATGAGGGAAGAGGCTCGTACCTTCAAGGATACCATAGAGGTCGCGAAGAAGGCTGCTTATAAGGATGGGGTGGAGGCGAGAGAAAACCAACTGACAGAGAAGTTTGCCGAGCTGTACAGGGAGTACTGCCAACAAGTATGGGCGGAAGCTCTAAATGTGGCAGGAATTCCCTCAACCTCTGAGTTGAGGAAGCCTGAAAACATTTGGCTTCTCCAGGACATCCAGGTGCTCAAAGAACTTCCTCTTGTCGCACCTGCCCCCGAGACGGCGCCTTCAACGTACCCATCCATGATTCTAGAGCTCGTTCCAACTCCTAAAGAACCTGAGGGTTCTAACAAAGAGAAGGAACAAGGCGATGGAACCGAGAAGCCTAGAGCCAAAATGTCGAGGCCAATGTCCTCCCACCAGTGGTAAGAGATAAAGGGAAACAAGTCCAGACCTCATTCGAAGCAGAGCTTAAACAAACAGAGGAGGACCGCAAACCAAAAAAGGCTGCCAGCACTTTCGAGTAGGACCCCCTTCAAAGGCTTAAGGCTTAGGCTAGTTAGGACTTCTTCCCCTTTTCTTATGTAGCAAATTTTGTATTAAGGCCTTTGCTTCGAATGTACACTTAAAAGAAATTAATGAGAGACTTTGACCGGTTTGATCTTCATCTGACTTCCAATCTTTAGTACAAAAATACTCATTCGCCTCTTTTTAGCGCAACAATGAATGAATGGAACAATTAACTCCACCTTCAACATTTCAATTAGCCGTAACTTTAAACAAAAGTATATACACTTAGTGTATACTTGTAAATCATGCCTCAAGAGCATAATATATGTAACACAGCAATACACAATCAAAATTTAACTCAGGATTCAATTTGGGGCATAAAAGCAATCCACCAAACTTATTGTGGTTCATCAAGACATCAAGACTAACGTGGTATGGCTTCTGCTAATGTTCTCAAAGTAGATGGTCTAAGGACCCGACATAACTGAGGTTCTGTTTAACAAACAATAGGATATCAATTTTCACAAGGCATGTGGCCTGAGGACCATGCATGTCCAAGTTTCTATTTGATACTTAGAAATAGTAAATTGAAATGTTAATTTCTCCAAAGTAGAAGGTCTGAGGACCCGACATAACTAAGGTTCTGTTTAACCAACAATAGGATATCAATTTCCACAAGGCATGTGGTCCGAGGACCATGCATGTCCAAGTTTCTGTTTGATACTTAAAAATAGTAAATTGAAATATTAATTTCCCCAAAGTAGAAGGTCTGAGGACCCGACATAATTAAGGTTTTGTTTAACAAACAATAGGATATTAATTTTCACAAGGCATGTGGTCCGAGGACCATGCATGTCCAAGTTTCTGTTTGATACTTATGAGTAGTAATAAATAAATCGAACTGTATAATGATAATTTGAACAACGAACGACAAAAATACTTTTTATTAATAATAATACCTTCGTAGATTGTTTACATTCCATGGGCGTTGTACAATTTTTTCATCTAAATCAGCTAAGCGATATGACCCTATGCCCGCTACAAAGATGATCCGATATGGTCCTTCCCAATTTGGTGCTAGCTTTCCCCATGCAGGATTTTTGGCAATACCCACGACTTTCCTCAACACCAAATCCCCAGGTGCTAGTGGCCTTAACTTTACATGAGCATCATATCCTTGTTTAAGCTTCTGCTGGTAATAAGCCATTTGGACCATGGCAGCCTCTCGCCGTTCCTCAACCAGATCCAGGCTTTTTCCCAGGAGGCCATCATTATTTCCCGAGCTGAAAGAACTCGTCCTTAATGTGGGAAACCCAGATTCTAAAGGTATCACCGCCTCGGCCCCGTAAGTCATAGAGAAGGGTGTTTCTCCAGTGGATCTTCGCGGCGTAGTTCGATACATCCACAAAACGTGTGGCAACTCCTCTACCCATATACCCTTCACATCATCCAGCCTCTTCTTAAGTCCACTGACTATAACTTTGTTAACGGTCTCGGCTTGCCCGTTTCCCTAAGGATAAGCTGGGGTGGAGTATCTATTTGTGATGCCCAAGTCATTACAATATTTCCTGAAAGCTTTACTATCAAATTGCACACCATTATCTGAAATAAGTGTGTGAGGGACCCCAAATCTAGTGATAATGTTCTTCCAGATAAATTTCTTGGAGTCCACATCCCTAATATTTGACAAAGGCTCAGCTTCGACCCACTTGGTGAAGTAATCAATTCCCACGAGTATCCACCTTTTGTTTCCCATAGCCCTCGAAAAAGGCTCAACTATATCCAGTCCCCATTGAGCGAATGGCCAAGGACTAGACAAAGGATTAAGGACTCCCCCAGGCTGATAAATATTGGGAGCAAACCTTTGGCATTGGTCACACTTTCTAGTGTAGTCTTGAGCTTCTTTCTACATATTAGGCCACCAATATCCTTGAGTCAGAGCCCTATGGGCTAAGGATCTCCCCCCCAGTATGGCTCCCACAAATTCCCTCGTGTAATTCTTCCAAAAGTGCCTCTGTCGCTTTAGGATGTACACATAGCAGGTATGGTCCGAAAAAGGAGTGTTTATACAATTTCTGATCCACGGACAACCAGAACCGAGGCACTTTTCGGTGAATTTTATCTGCTTCAGACTTCTCCTCAGGCAGAACATCGCTTTTTAGAAAAGAAACCACGGGGTCCATCCAGCTAGGTCTGGGCCTTATCAGATGGATATTGACGGCACTTGTGGTGGTTAAAGTTGGTTTCAACAAGTCTTCGACAAGGATAATCCTAGGCAAACACTAAGCCGAGGACGTCACAAAAGTGGCCAACAAGTCCGCATGCGTGTTTCCACTTCTAGAATCATGCGAAAGGATGAAAGAATCAAACTCGGATTGTAAACATTTGACCTGGGTTAGGTACTCTTACATTCTTGGATCCCTAGCCTCCATAGTCGCTGTCACTTGGCCCACAACTAATTAAGAATCCGAGGACATATGAACTACCTTTCCCCCCATTCTCCGCACCATATTCATACCAACCAGAACAGCTTTGTACTCAGCCTCGTTATTAGTGACCGAGAACGCTAATCTCAATGATTTTTCAAAGATAATTCCCTCAGGGGATACCAAAACAAGTCCAACGCCAGACCCTCTCTAGTTTGCTGCCCCATCAACATACGCTTTCCAAATCGGAGGTCCTTTACCCGTGATCATGCCAACTGATTTTTCATCCATGTGCGATTCCTTCGCATTTTCTTCTAACGATGATTCAGCGAATTCTGCCACCAAATTAGCGAGAACATGGCCCTTCACCGAGGTGCGTGGCATATACTTGATATCAAAAGCTCCTAGAATGGTTCCCCACTTGGCTACCCTCCCCGAGTAGTCAGCACTTCGTAGTACCGACTTGAGAGGCAGTTGAGTCAAAACCACAACGGTATGGGACTGGAAATAGTGAGGAAGCTTTCGTGTGGCATGAACTACAGCCAAAATTGCCTTTTCCAAAGGCAAATAATGCACCTCAGCTTCATTCAAAGATTTGCTGACATAATAAACCGGTCTTTGTATCCCATTGTCGTCCCTTATCAGAACCAGACTGACTGCATGGATAGCTACAGCTAGGTATGCAAACAGGATTTCATCGACCTCCGGCCGAGACATGATGGGTGGCCGAGAAAGATATTCTTTAAGTTGCTGAAAGGCTAAAGCGCACTCCTCGAACCATTGGAATCCTTTCCATTTATTTAACAGTTGGAAAAAAGGTCTGCACTTGTCAGCGGACCAAGAGATAAATCTACTGAGAGCAGCAGTCATCCTGGTCAATTTTTGAACTTCCTTTGGATTCCGAGGTGGTTGCAAACCCTGAATGGCTCTGACCTATGCCAGATTCACCTCTATTCCTCTATGAGTCACCATGTAGCCTAGGAACTTTCCAGAGCCCACCCCAAAAGAACACTTTGAGGCGTTAAGGCGCAGCTTGTACTTCCTAAGTGTTTGAAAGGTGTCATCCAAATCTTTCACATGCATAGGTACTGCCTTACTCTTCACTACCATATCATCCACATATACCTCAATGGTCTTTCTAAGTTGCGATTCGAACATCCTGGTCATCATCCTTTGGTAAGTAGCCCCTACATTTTTTAAACCGAATGGCATCACTTTATAGTGATAATTCCCCGTAGAAGTGATGAAGGTGGTTTTCTCCTGATCACCCAACGCCAATGGTATTTGGTGATAACCTTGGAAGGCATCCAAAAAACTCATCCAAAGAAGCCCGACCGTAGCGTCCACCAGCTGATTGATGCGAGGCATCGGGAACGAGTCTTTTGGGCAGGCTTTGTTCAGGTCTGTAAAGTCCACACATACTCTCCACTTTCTGCTCTTCTTTTTCACTACGACTATGTGCGCTAACCATTCTAGGTAGAAAACTTCTTTAATAGCCCCAGCCCTTTTGAGCTTGAGCACCTCTTCCTTGACGGCCTCGGAATACTCTTTCGAAGAGCGCCGAGGTGGTTGCCTCTTGGGAACAACGGTAGAGTTGACGTTCAAATGATGGCAAATGAAGCTTAGGTCAACTCCTACAGCCTCATAGGGATCCCAGGCAAAGACATCAATATTGTTTTTCAAAAACATCACCAATTCCATCTTTTCTTAGTGTGGTAACCGTATCCCAACTTGAAAGAACCTTTCGGGGTCATCAGTTATGAGAAATCTTTCCAAATCTTCACATATGGCCTCCTCTGCTGTCACCGCACCAGGCACATCCAGAGTTGTTAATTGCTATAAGTCTTCCACGGCCGAGGTCGAGGACTCTGATTTGGCTTGATGCAGTACTGCGGTCGATATGTATTGCCTTGCCACTGATTGGCTACCAAGAATTTCTTCAATGAATCCCCCCGAAGGAAATTTTACTTTAACATGCAAAGTTGAGGAGACGGCACCCAAAGCAAGCAGCCAAGGCCTGGCGAGGATGGCCGTGTATGGAGAATATGCGTCAACCACAATGAAATATACATTGACCGTTTCCGAGCCAGACTGTACGGGCAAGCAAATCTGTCCCTTCAATATAACAGCCTTCCCTTCAAAACTTATCAACGGCAAGTCATAAGGAGTGAGATCCTCCAGCCCTAACTTAAGCCCTTTGAATAAGTCAGGGTACATAATATCTGCACCGTTACCTTGTTCGACCATCACCCTCCTGAAGTCATAATTCCCTATCCTCAATGTGACCACCAAGGCATCGTCGTGTGGTTGAATAGTTTCAACCTTATCTTCATCGGAGAATCCCAAAATAGGCATACTCCCCTTGATCCTCTTCGGCCTCGAGCCAAGCTCCTCGGCCTAGGAATGTGACACCGCCATCACTCTTGTGGGACAGGAACTGGTCCTGCCCGGTGCAGTGAAGACGACATTAATCGTTCCCAAGGGCGGCCGAGATGAGTTGTTCTTCTGATTATTTGAACCCGAACGATTTCCTTGTCCGTTGGGTTGATACAGGTGCTGCTTCAATTTTCCCTCGCTAACGAGCTGCTCTAAATGGTTCCAAAGGGTCCGACTATTCTCGGTGGTATGACCCACATCTTGATGATATTGGTAAAAAAGGTTCTAATTCCGTTTCGTAGGGTCCCCCGCCATCTTACTGGGCCACTTGCAGTAGGAATCCTTACGGACTTTTTCCAGCAATTGGTGCACGGGTTCTCAGAATACAGTATTAACTATTTGAGGAGTGGCTGAACCAGATTACCCAGGGTAATCTCTCCTCGGCTTATTGTTATGGTACCTGTCCGACCTGAAATCCCTACTCTCCTATGGGATAACCTTCGCCTTACCCTTACCTTGTTGTTGATCTTCCTCAACTCTTTTGTACTCGTCGATGCGATCCATGAGGCGACGTACACTCCGTACAAGCTTTTTGGTCAAGGATTTCCTTAAATCATGATAAGTTGGGAGGCCCACTTTGAAAGTGTTAATCGCCACCTCATCAAAATCTCCATTGATCTCGTTAAACATCTCCCAGTACCTGTCGGAGTATGCTTTCAAAGTCTCACCCTCCCTCATGGCCATAGATAACAATGAGTCCAAAGGTCGGGGGACTCTGCTGCATGTAATGAATTGAGACGCGAATGCCCTGGTAAGTTCCATGAAAGAATCGACAAACCCTGACTTAAGTCCGTTAAACCATCTCATAGCAACAGGTCCCAGGCTAGAAGGAAAGACTTTGCACATCAAGGTTTCGTTCTGAGAATGCACCGCCATCCTCTGATTAAAATGGCTCACATGTTCGACTGGGTCTGTCTTGCCATTATAGATGGTGAAGGTGGGCTGAGTGAACTGTCTAAGGAGTCTTCCCTTCTCAATCCTGCGTGAGAAAGGTGACTTAGAGAGTTGGTGCAACGCTCGGCTTATAGCATCGTTCCCCAAGCCCCTAGAGGGAAACTTCTTATGCTTTCGACTCGGTAGGTCATCCTTTTCGTAAGAGAAGGTTTTGCTAGGGGGAGTCCTGGACCTTGGACTGTAACTGCTCCCCCGGGACCCCTTGAGGAAGGATTGGATGGGGGTGAAGCCCGCCTTCATCTGACACAGCGCAGCTTTTTCTTGAGGTGGTCAATCTCCCTCTGCATGGCCTTGGCCTCATCCTCATAGGTGGCACTGCTTCCATCACGCGAATAGCTTGCATCAGGGTACACGGAATGCACGCTTCCCTCTTGATCCCTCCGACGCTCAAGAAGCTCAAAAAGATCTTCGCGCTGGGACCCTTGAGATTCTGCATGATGCGAACCCAAGCCTGCCATGATGTTCCAATTCCTTCAACACTAGATCCTCACAGATGGCGCCAATTGTAAGTGCACAATTTGTACTCGGACCCAAAATGAGCGATGGGCTTAGGCCCAAAGAGCCTTATGCAATGAATTTGTAGAGTATAGGTTTGAAACCTAGGTTTGGGATGTTGAAAAATTGATAAGCAGGCTAGAATCCCGCAATATAAGCAAGTAACAAATGAACGTGACAAAAAACCCTCCTCGGACGTAAGCCGAGGACAATTTGTATAGCCCATTTTTCTCCAAGCTAAAGATTACAATTTTTGGGTTTCTTTTCAAAGAAAAGCCTTTTCCTTTTTTCTCCTCTCTCGTCTTCCTATATCCTTTTTCTTCTTCCCTGTTTCATCCACGTGTAACACAGATCTTTTTTCCAGATACTTGTCCCATCCACCACCTTCTTAAAGTATTCAAACGATAGCTGGAAGGCTGAACAGTAGTGTTCAGAGGTCATTTCTCCATTAATGTGGCCAAGGAGGTAGATGCAGGGCCTTTAATGCGGTGGTAGCAGATTTTTCTTCAGATATTTTCTCACTCATTCCTGCTTCTAACGGGTGCTTGGATCACACCTTTACCCAACAGATCTTTCAGAATTCAGTCCCTAAACCGTTTAGCAAGTCCCATGGCCTTTACCGGGCTTGTCCGAGGAGATACTCCTCCTCGAACAACTCCTCGTACCATTATAGTGCGGACTGACCTGTAGGCCTTGAGGATTTTGAGTGGACAGACTTGTACCAACTAACCAGGCCCAAAGCCCAAACGTTTATTTAAGCATTTTTACCCCCCACAAGTAATATAATAATAATAATAATATAGATATAGATATAGATATAGATAAGACTAAGATGAGAACATTATGATGCATATACATTCTTATTAAGGTTTGCTTCATATTTTTTCCCAAGTAATTACACAACCATACCATTTGAAATGAAAATCCCACTAAAACATCTTCAGGCAAAACCAACTTTTTTTTGTTCATTTGATAAACCCAAACATTCAATGAGCCTGTCTATCTCATAAACCTTGAAATTCCATAAATTTGACTCTTGATAAAAATAAAAAATAAAAAATAGTTGGCTCAACTATTACCATGGTTCTCTAGAATAATAATTAATAAATTTCAACAAAGAATCTTAATAAGAACCTGTATTGCTGACTGGTGCCCTAAACTGATCATATCGTGTGGATTGTCTTTGCACTGCTTCAGATAAGTTTCTAATGGGTTCTTGAATTGGGTCTTGTATTTGTTGGAAAAAACTTGGTTTGGGCTAATGTTGTTGTGTTGAGCTAAGTCAAAGGCTTTGTCTATAACCAGATCCGGCGTTGGTGTGCCATTCACGATGATTGCTATTTCCATGGCCAAAACACCAATTGTTTTTTGGCAAAAATACTATTTTGGTCATTTCATTTTCGGACTCACTATCAATTTGGTGCTTCTTATTTTTTTTTAACTTGCAGTTAATTTAGTTCTAACATTTTGGTATTGCTCATTGTTATTTACAACTTGTGGATAATTTGGTCTCTATTATTTTTAATTTGAAAACTTTACTAATTTAGCTAACCAAAACCCATGAGGACTAACTATTTGGAAAATCTCCAACATCAAATTTTATTCATCAACAGTCAAATTTCATGTCAGCTTCTATTTTGCAATTTTGAGAAAATATCAAACATTTATATTTCGTATCTAGGTCTCTTTCGCAATCTTTGCTATGAAATACTCAGCATAGAGCTCGTGGTGCAGTACTAATTTTGGATAACATGCTTAATTGTTATTTGCTAAGGTTGATGGGAATTTCGATAATCAATTTGTTTGATTGATTTTAACAAAGGATGGATTTCACATTTAAAAACACTCGAAATTTGCTCCTTTCGTAATTAATTTTGCTAGATTGTCTTGTTGTAAGTTGATATAGACGTGATAATTTGTACTTAACAAGGGCCATGATAGACATATCACCATATCCGCCATCTATTCATTTACCTTTTTCTGGCATGTTTGGTTGAGTTATTGGAAGTTATGACGCTAAATTGTTGAACAAAAAATTAAATAAAAAGCTTTTATTTAAAACTTAATTCTTTAAATTACAACACTTTACCGGCTCTGATGCTTTGACTCACTAACACTAGTGCACACGCAGCAGCACCTTTTCTTTCACTGCACATGGCACTGCCTCACTAGGTACACTTGCACACACTTCACTCTTTTAGACACCTACTGACACACACAACCACTACTGACTTTATTTTCTTCTCTTCACCTGCTTCACTTCACGTCACACTTCACCTTACACACCACTTCACACGTCACAAGTCTCTCACTTGGTGTTTTATGACACACTCCACTTCACAAGTCTCTCACTCACCTCATTTTATCTATTTATACTAGATGTATGTTGGTTAGGAAACCAACTTGAAGCTTCCTATTGGCATTAAATTAATATCTTTCTCTAATTTTTTAGACATCTTATAAATTTGTGGCTGAAATTCACTAGTGCATGGAAGCTTTTAGAGAAAATATGAAAACTATCTTGAAGAAAATTCCTAAAAGAGAGCAAGAGAGAAATGTCTGGAATTAGAGAGAAACTTCTAGAAACAGAGAGATTGTGTGAGAAGTTTTAGAAGATTCTAGAGAAAGAGAGAGAGCAGAGAGGCAGTGCTTAACACGTTTCTTCTTATAATTGACTTACAAAAAGAAAAGAAAAGGAAATCCATATATATAACTACTTTGCCAGCTCCTTTGTTGGGAAGTGCATTATGATTTGTCAATTCTCGTCTATTAGAGTACGAATTTTCCTGATCAATCATCTTTCGCATGTTCATCATTTAGCTGCTCGTAGAATTAAAATTCCTGATTCTGTGAGAGCCAATTTATCATTAATAATCATTTTGTTAGTCCCTGATTTTGTCTAGTATCTTTTGAATCTGACCACTAGTTCAACTTTGACTGCTTGGCTTGTAAGCTGCTAGCTTTACCTTCACTTTGTTGAGCAGGTTCTGTTTCGTTCTATATATTCTAAGTATTGGAGTTGGTAAAATGGAGGTAAGGACAGGCTGGAATGGAAATACAACTATGCACGAGGATGCTGCAATAAAAAACAGTGAAGAAGCAGAGAAAAGCCCTTCCATGATTAATGATCAAGATGATTCGGATAATAAAGGAGAGAAGAATGCTAAAACTGTTTCATTTCTCAAGCTGTTCTCATTTGCGGATTCCACTGATGTTCTCTTGATGATCATTGGCACAATAGGTGCCATTAAGAATGGGCTAGGTATGCCTATTATGACAATAATCTTTGGGGAAATGGTTAATGTTTCGGGAATTAATCAGAATAACAAAGACATAGTTCGCGAAGTTTCCAAGGTAAAAATATGCTCCAAAAGCTTAATTTATGATGTCAATTTCAATCTTTTTCACTAGAAAGTGTAGTTGAACATTTGGTTTTATTCTTTACTTATTTTTTACGACAATTAAAAAGTCCCATCCAAATTCTATTAATGTTATCATCTAGTTTTTCAATTAAAAACTTATCTTGATTTTAAAGATGTATGTGAATCCTTTTCCTTTGTGATATGCTATTATTGATAGAAGGTGACATTTAGTACCCTGGTACTGTTATAGGTTTGTGTAAAAATTCTCTACTTGGCAGCAGGGATAGGTGTTGCAGGATTCCTCCGTAAGTACATTCCATGATCAAAATCACTGCAAATTTTTAACGCATAAAAGAAAACCTTTCATCCATCACACATTGGGAAATGATAAACTTGTCTTTGTTCTTGTTAGAGGTGGCTTGCTGGATGGTCACAGGGGAGCGAACACGAATAAGGGGTTTTTATTTGAAGACAATTTTGAGACAAGATATTGCTTTCTTTGATATGGAAGCAAACACTGGAGAGGTTGTTGGGAGAATGTCAGGGGACACTGTTCTAATACAAGATGCCATGGGTGAGAAGGTACTATATTGTTGCACCAATAACTTTAAAACTCACAACTAGCCAAAAGTCGGCCTGAGTTATATTCATATTATGCATCTAAATGTGTTCCTGGTAATAAAAGAGTATGTTTGCTTGTACAGGTTGGGAAATTTCTGCAGCTAGTATCAACATTCATTGGGGGATTTTTTGTAGCATTTTTCAAAGGGTGGCTTCTTGCCCTTGTCCTGCTATCCTCAATTCCTCCTCTAGTGGCATCTGGTTGTCTTATGTCCATCATCAGATCCAAGACAGCATCCCGTGGACAAAGTGCTTATGCAAATGCGGCAAATGTAGTTGAACAAACAATTGGCTCAATAAGAACGGTATGTCATGTTTTCAAACTATCTACCTGCCAGAGAAAATTTCTAATTTAGCTCTGAATAGAGTGTGTTTTGCATTGTTGGTTTTTCTAGAAAATGTATGATATCCACCATTTGGTTCTTTTCTAGGTTGCATCATTTACTGGGGAGAAGCAAGCTATAAATAATTACAAAAAGTACCTTATAACTGCTTACAAATCTGGTGTTTATGAAGGTTTGGCATCTGGATTAAGTTTGGCCACTGTTTTGTTAGTCATGTTCACCAGCTATGGTTTGGCTATATTGTATGGATCAAAATTGATACTAAGGAAAGTATACAATGGGGGTGATGTGCTGAACGTGATCATGGCTATAATGACTGGATCTATGTAAGATGCAATTTGAAATTGTTTACTTCCAATTGTATGTAAACATGCTAAAAAAGACTTAATTCATGCTTCATGTGGAAAAATTTCATCTATTCTCTTCCCTAGTTAAGGATGAAACATGCACACTCAAACTTATGTAATGATGTATCTGTAACTTTTTTGGCTTATTCATTATTTATTTCATTCATTTTGCTATCATGTGGATGTTTCAGGTCCCTAGGCGAAGCATCTCCCTGCATGAGTGCCTTTGTTGCTGGTAAAGCTGCAGCTTATAAGATGTTTGAGACTATCAAGAGGAGGTCAGAGATAGATGCTTATGACTCAAAGGGAAAAATTTTGGATGACATTCATGGAGATATAGAGTTTAGAGATGTTTATTTCAGTTATCCAGCTAGACCAGATGAGCCAATATTCAGTGGATTCTCTCTTTATATCCCTAGTGGCACAACTGCAGCTTTGGTTGGACAAAGTGGAAGTGGAAAATCAACAGTGATTAGTCTAATTGAGAGATTCTACGACCCTCTAGCTGGTGAAGTTCTCATAGATGGCATTAATTTGAAAGACCTCCAACTTAAATGGATTAGGGAGAAAATTGGTCTTGTTAGCCAAGAACCTGTCTTGTTTTCATCCAGCATTAAAGATAACATTGCATATGGAAAAGATGGAGCAACATATGAAGAGATCAAAACTGCATCTGAACTCACAAATGCGTTTAAATTTATTGATAAATTGCCTCAGGTTATCTTATCCTCCATTTATTGGAATATAAGAGGCTATTTTCTGCTTTATCACCACAGAAATTGTTAATTTACTTTCTAATTTGAATTTTGACTTCCAGGGACTAGATACTCTGGTTGGTGAGCACGGAACACAACTGTCTGGTGGTCAGAAGCAGAAAGTTGCCATTGCAAGAGCAATTCTAAAAGACCCAAGAATCCTACTTCTCGATGAAGCTACCAGTGCACTTGATGCAGAGTCTGAGGGGGTAGTACAGGAGGCATTGGACAGGATTATGCTCAACCGGACAACTTTCATTGTTGCCCACCGTTTAAGCACGGTGAAGAATGCTGATACAATTGCAGTCATTCACAGGGGGAAGATGGTAGAGAAAGGTATCTTGCTGTATAGCCATCTGACTCTTTTCTTTATAGCCTAAATCTGTTATCTTTGCAATTATTCCCACATTATGTGAACACTAAAATCAGCAATTTTCATTAAACATATTCATCATTGTGCATAATTTCAGCAACTATTTGATTTACTGGTTTATATTGGATGTTAAATGTGTCGAACCGTGAGCTGTGCCATTTCACCTCAAAACCAATTAGTGATGAGGAAGACACACTCAAATTTTTTATGGCATTCAGCATCATACCATGTGGGCCTGTTTTAAGAGTGGTTGTAGAGAATCAAATTGTGGTCCCCCAATAATCCCTCCCTCACAATGACACTCCTGTGACTTGAAACCATGACCTTGGCTCTGTGTACGTTTTTAGACCCCTTAAATACAAACAGATTAACCTAGTTATTTTGCCAAGTGGTTAACTTAGATAAATTATTCAGATTTAGGTTAACACAAGTAAATCATATTATGCAAAGCAGTGCGGAAATATAAAGAACACACGATATGATAATCCAAGAAAACCAAACCAGTAAAAAACTTGGGAAAAATTTAACCTAACTATCTTCAAGGTAAAACAGATCCACTATGAAAGAATTGAAGTTTTACAATAGCGACTTAGACCACTAACATCCTATTACTACCTCAAATAGAAAACTTACTATCACGACTATGTGACAGTTCCGAGTCCACGGACTGCTTCTTTTTTGGATTCATGGCAACCACAAGTACTCCCATTTGTGTTTTTCTTTAAACTCTTTATGCAGTAGCTGAAGCGATCACCAAGCTCTCGACATCAATCTCGATCTTGATAACCCTAAGTGTGTATGAAGGCAAACACCTCTAGATCTCAGAAGAGATTCATACACACAGCATAAACAACAACCTAAAAGCGTGGCTAGGGTTTTTCCTTTTATACTTAAGGCAAAACATAAAACCCTACACGTCATATGGGCTTAGGCTGAGTTGGAAAATCCTGCAAAAAAAAAAATTTTGCATGAGCTTCGATCGATCGAGCCTTGCAGAAAGTGAATAGTAATTTTCTGCAATTACTCGATTCCAACTTTACATTAAACATACTTTGAGCAGCCTAAATCTATGCTCTAAGTTTTGATCATGGTTTGCCAGCATTACATATTGAAGTTCTAATATATTTAGATCCTAAATTCTTAGAACCCAACACTCTGATACCATTTGTCGGACAGTAAGCTGTGTCATTCCATCTCAAAACCAACTGGTGATGAGGAAGACACACTCAAATCTTTTATGACATTCAACGTCATACCATGTGGGCCTGTTTTTAGAATGGTTATAGGGAGTCAAATTGTGGTCCCAACAAAATGAAAGTTACAATTTGCAAGAGGAAAAAGATATTTCCTTACAACACTTATTGCCACTCAAATTTGTCTTGAAATCTTCCGATTGAATTTCTAATCAACTCTCAAACCTTGGATTACTCCAGAATGGAAGATGCATATAACCTAAAAATTTATATGTCAATCTGTCAGGCACACACTCAGAACTAATCAAGGATCCTAATGGAGCATACTCTCAGCTTATATGCTTACAAGAAGTAAATAAGGATTCAGAACAAGGTGCAGATGATCAAAACATATCTGAAATTTCTCTTGAATCTTTTAGACAGTCAAGTCCTACACATGGTCAAAGAATGTCATTTGTACAAAGCTTAAGTCGTGTATCATCAGTAGGAAGTGGCCGTCATTCTTTCTCAGACACAGCATTTGGTTTGCCAACAAAAGTTACCTTCCCTGATGAACAACTGGCAGAAACAGAAGAAAAATATCCCAAGGTCCCAATCAACCGCATTGCCTACCTCAACAAGCCAGAGATTCCAATACTTCTTCTTGGTACTATTGCTGCAATTATCGATGGCGTAATACTTCCTATATTTGGTATACTGCTTGCTAGGGTAATCAAATCATTTTATGAACCACCTCCTAAAATGAAAAAGGATTCAAATTTTTGGTCACTAATGTTTGTGGCCCTTGGTATGGTATCATTTCTGGCAATTTCTGCAAGAGGGTACCTCTTTGCTGTAGCTGGGTGTAAGTTAATAGCACGTATTCGATTGATGTGTTTTGAGAAGCTGGTTCACATGGAGATTGGTTGGTTTGATGAGCCTGTGCACTCAAGTGGCTCAGTTGGTGCTAGGCTCTTAGCAAATGCAGCAACAATGCGTGCCCTTGTTGGAGATACACTTGGTCAGATGGTTCATGTTATCACTGCAGCAACTGCAGGTTTGGTCATTGCATTTCTTGCAAGTTGGCCGTTGGCATTTATTATCCTTGCATTGATTCCTCTCATTGGAGTCAATGGATATATTCAAATAAAGTTCATGAAAGGATTCAGTGCAGATGCAAAGGTCAGCTCTAAAACTAATAACCCCATTTTCCTTTTTGTTTGGCTATGGCATGCTCTATAAATTATGACTTTCAAGAGAAAATGAAGTAAAATTTAGTTCTTGATTGGAGAAAATGGACTCAACCATTTAAAAATACTTGGAGTCTACTGGTTAAACATACGCAATAATTTCCTCTGTTTCGAAACCAAAATAAAAAAATAAAGAGAAGAAGAGTGTCGTGCAGGGAACAGCCTACTCACTTGAGGCTGTTTAGTTTAAAATCTCTGAGCTGCCACTTTAAACACAGCTAATTAATTTCACAATTTTAATGGTGCATAAAATTATTATTTACTTGTAGTTAATGAAAATCTATGTGGTTGCAGTTGATGTACGAGGAAGCAAGCCAAGTTGCTAAGGATGCAGTTGGAAGCATCAGAACAGTTGCTTCTTTCTGTGCTGAAGACAAGATGATGGAGCTGTACAGAAGCAAATGTGGAGGCCCAACGAAGTCAGGGATAAGGCAAGGCTTGATCACTGGAATTGGATTTGGGACTTCTTTTGCCTTGCTGTTTCTTGCATATGCTACAAGTTTCTATGCTGGAGCTCGTCTCATCCATGCTAGGAAAGCAACATTCTCAGCTGTTTTTCAAGTAAACATTCCTCCTATATTTATATTTGACAAGCTTAAAAATTTCGTATTCTAACTAGCAGATAATATTTAAACAAGACTGTTCCACACCAAATTACCTTATCTAAAGATGGATATTTGGCTTGCAGGTTTTCTTTGCTTTGACCATGGCAGCTTTGGGAATTTCTCATTCAAGCAACTTAGGTCCGGATACTGGCAAAGCAAAGAATGCTTCTGGTTCCATATTTGCAATAGTGGACCGGCAGTCAAAGATAGACCCAAGTAATGAGTCTGGGATGACACTGAAGAATCTGAAGGGAGAAATTGAGCTTCGTCATGTAAGCTTCAAATATCCATGTAGGCCAGATATTCAAATTTTCCGAGATCTTAGCTTAACAATTCATTCTGGGAAGGTAAAGTTACATCATTAATTTCCTGCAACCAGCACAAAATATAATCACAAAAGTTGTTCTTGCTTGCCATTATACAAAAATTAAATTAGTATGCAATCTTTTTTTCTTTTTCTTTTTTCAGACAATTGCTCTGGTTGGAGAAAGTGGGAGTGGGAAATCCACTGTGATAGCATTATTGCAAAGGTTTTATGATCCTGATTCTGGTCATATTAGGCTTGATGGAATTAAAATTCAGGAATTTCAAGTGAAATGGTTGAGGCAGCAGATGGGAGTTGTGATTCAAGAACCAATTTTATTTAATGAAAGTATTCATGCCAATATTGCATATGGAAAGGGAGGAAATGCAACTGAGGCAGAAATCATAACTGTTGCAGAGTTAGCAAATGCTCACAGGTTCATTGGTGGCTTACAACAGGTTAGAACAAAGAAAAGCATTTCCCCATATTCGTTTCATTATCATTTCTAATGTTTCAAGTGATTAAGTCAATTAACAAACTATATAAATGAAGAGGATAACATCACTTTGACTTCTACAACTGTTGGTAGTTAATTTTAATGTGCAAATAGCAAACTATAATTTTTTTTCGTCATTGTTACAATGCAAAATGCAGGGTTATGATACAATAGCAGGAGAACGTGGAGTTCAATTGTCTGGTGGACAAAAGCAACGGGTAGCCATTGCACGTGCTATGATTAAAAGTCCAAAGATATTATTATTAGATGAAGCTACTAGTGCACTAGATGTTGAGTCTGAGAGGGTGGTCCAAGATGCATTGGATCGTGTCATGTTTAACCGAACTACAGTTGTAGTGGCACATCGATTATGCACAATTAGGAATGCAGATGTAATCGCAGTGGTTAAAAATGGAGCTATTGTAGAGAAAGGAAAGCATGACAATTTGATTAGAATCAAGGATGGCTTTTACTCCTCCTTGGTAGCGCTGCACACAAGTGCTTCAACTGCTTGATCGCCAAATAATTTTTTTTAACACTGCTTTTACCTTTTCAAATAGATGAAATACATAAATGTATGTTATTTTTTCTTCTTTTAAATTTTATAGTTTAATTTATTTATGCTTTTCTTCGTAAATAATTTGTCCATATTTGTAATATCAAATGTTAGAACTTCGAAGTATTATGTATTTATAGTGGATGAATAAGAAAGAGCAGAGGATGAAAAAATTGCCATATGATGGTGCTAGTAGACAAAGTATGAGTTTCCACATATCTCATTGTATTTTCTATAATTTTTCTTTAAATTTCAAAATAAATGCAGCAACTATATATAGTGTTACGTATGGTTTTATCTATTACAAAAGTTTGGTGTATAAAGTCAATGACTAAAGCATTTGAGTCCAGAAGAAAGAAAGAATATCAATATCTTAATAACAAAATTGGGTTTTATTTTCGGACTTTTGGAAAGAAGAACCAATTTGCATGTTGTTGATACCATATTTTGTTCGGTTTTAAATTTCATTACAAAGTTTAGTCTAAAATTAATGAATTTCATTGTTATAATAGTTCTACACCATTTTTTGTTTATTTTTATCAATTTCTATACGGTTGACTAAATTTGATTGAGCTTCATTTGAAATCTAACCAGGTGATTGGATTAATTTTGGTGTTATATTTAAGACGATGACTAGGTATGAATTTGGTGAGATATCACTAATTGAATGATATTAACCATGTTTTTTTTTTTTTTTTTTTGAGAAACAAACACACACACACACATAAGGGAGAAGAAAAGGGAAATGAGATCTAACACAAAGGCACATCACAACTCTACTTAAAAGTCATGGTAACTTTTAAAAGAGCGTGAGACAACCATGTTGTATTTTAATTGTGAAAAAATTATGTAATTTTCTATGGGAAAAACTTTAGTGTAAATTAGTACTAAATATACCATTTGAGTCTCTTTTATTGAGCTTCAAATTGATTAAGGAATTTAACTGATTTTCGTAAATTACGTGTCCTATTTTTTATCTAAGTCCATTTAAGTTGTCATATTTGGTCCCTTTATTTTTATCAAGTTATAGATGTGATTTATTTAGAAGTCAAGTTAATCAATCTATATCTATATAGATCTAAATGTTGAAGTGTAACATTTATTTTTACTATAATCTTGTTAAGCCACATTTGCTACCACATCATTAGCCCTACTAGCTTCTTCTTTTTTCTACCTTTTACTACTAACATTTTCCCAATTATTACTCCATCATTATATATATATATATATATATATATATATATAAACTCCTTCAAACCTAATTTGAGAACTTTCCAATTCATCTCTCTCTCTCTCTCTCTCTCTCTCCTCCAATTAACATTACCATTTTTAACTTCCCATTTATTAATACATTAAACCAAATCTACTACCATTTCCTATTCAACCTCTCTCTAGACTTTCTCCTCTCTCCCTGCTTGTGTGTCATAAAAATACCTAATATTCTAAAAAAATAAAAATAAAAACTCTCTCTCTCTCTCTCTCTCTCTCTCTCTCTCTCTCTCTCAATTTATGTTTCCTAACTTTTCAACTTTCCATTTATTATAATATGGTAACAATTCCTTAATTTTTATCTTTCCTATATATTTAATGAGTTCGAATTTGGTAAAAATGAGGTGTAAGAGATTGCAACATCAGAATTTTATTTAAAATTCAATACATCCTACCACATCTAATAACATCTCAATAAACTCTCAATTTAGTTGGATTTATATATACGTATTAGAATTGATTGGTATAGTTGTGTTCATTCTTAAATATATGATTAAATGATGTAGCATGTGATTGGACTATTAGAGGGGTGAAACATGAGTTTTACACTATATCCTTACAGAATTTAATCTCATATTCAGTTGACCTTTGATTTAAACTTCCTTCAACTTTATGACTCTTCATCTGGACAAAATGGGAAATTAACCATAACTTTCCAACTATATAGTTAGTAGGCCCGGTTCTCAAACTATATTATATAGTAACATCTCGAGTCTTAGAGGCTCGATTTTGGGCCTATAAATCGAGTCTTTGAGGCTCGATTTTCCCAGTTTGATGTGGTGTCTTTTCCACGTGGCGTCCACCTGGAAATCAAGTCTCTAAGACTCGATTTATGTGACGTGGCCATCTGGGTATGACGTGGTTGGTCCAGGTGGAAAAACAGGAAACCGAGTCTCTAAGACTCGATTTCAAGTTGGGGTTTTTTCATAATTAACGCCTCTCACACAGATATGACACTCCACTCTCACTCACCCTCTCTCTAACACAGAGCAGACACTTTCACGCTCTCACTCTCCCTCTCACTCACCCTCTCACTCTCACACTGAACCTCAGCCTCTCTCACTCACTCACCCTCTCCACTCTCACTCACTCACCCTTTTCTCTCACTCACTGTTCTCTCACTCAATCTACACTATTTCACATTCATCGCCTTCACCAAAAGATTTCATAAAGCCACAACAAGGTGTACAGAGCTTTGAGTTCCTTCAGTCTACGCAGTCTCTCAAAACTAAAAAACTAGAGGTTTGTAGGTTTGATTTTTTATTTTTTATTTTTTATTTTTTGGTTTTGTTTTGTGCTTTGTTCTGTTCGTGGGTTGATATCAGACAAATTTCAAATATTTATCTTGAACTATGCATTGTTCTGCAGTGATGATGTTAGGGTTTGTTAACTGGGTCTTTGTTAAATTAAATTGTTAATGTTAGGGTTTTGTTAAAGTTGATGATTTAGTGTTTAATTGGATCGATGTTACTGAAAGTTTGATGACTTTCTTCTTGCTAAATTTGATAATGTCAGAAATGATATTTTGCTTATTAATGTAATATTGATGTAGTGTTATTTTATTTGATTTTATTTGCTAAGTTCTTGCCTTGCCTACATTTACTGTGTTGGGATATTTTATTTGATATTGAATTATTGTTTTTTTTTACTTCTATCATCTAGTCCAATTATTGTTTGTATTACTTTCTTGTGCAATATGGCTGCTGCAAATGCTGGGCGAATTGACTATACACAGTCTGGACCCATTGACAGGTCAGAGTTGTCACAGCAACTCAAGCATCGGTCCGAAGCTATTTGGAATGGGCAGGTAAAACACAACACTAAAGATTTAACTAATGTACATGCATTTAATTCATACAATGTACACACATATGCTGTCATATATTAATTCATGGTTCTGTTCTGTGCAGGATCCAGGGTCCGTTACCTGCCGTAGCCGTAGTTTAGAGTTCTCCAATCGAGAGCCAATGGTGGACGGCCAAGTCAGGAACATCATCAAGGCAATTAGTTTGGAGGGACTCCTTTGGGTCCTGGGTAGAGAGATTGACCATGGCCTGATAACGGCCTTAGTGGAGTGATGGCGACCCGAGACTCACACCTTCCATATGCCACATGGTGAGGTCACTATCACATTGCAAGATGTGGAGGTTCTTCTCGGGCTTCCTGTTGATGGTGACGCTATAACAGGCAGCACGAAGAAAACTTGGGTGGATGTGTGCCGGGACTTCCTTGGCTTTCAACCTATAAATCAAGACAGCCATAAGCAACTTACTGGCCAGAGGATTCTCATCAACCGGCTTTTGGAGCAAGTTGCTAATCCATTGCCGCCTAATGCTGAAGAGGATTAGCTGCATAGTACGCATGATGCTACATCCTAGCGCTACTGGAGGACACAATATTCATGGACAAATCCGGCGATAGGGTGCATCTAATGTGGGTGCAGCAGTTGGAAGACCTTCACAACCCACAAAGGTACAGTTGGGGAAGTGTTTGCCTTGCATGGTTGTACCGAGAGCTATGCAGGGCAAGCGAGGACACCAGTCAGATTGGTGGGTGCTTACTGTTGGTCCAGTTTTGGGCATGGGCTAGGTTCCCCTATTTGTGCCCGGCAGTTGAGCGTAGCCCGCCAATGGGTGCTTATGGTCCTCTAATGCGTGGTCCACTGTCCCTGAAATAAGTCTCTACCTCATATACGTCATATACATTATGTGATCATTAGCTAAGCCCACAATCATGTAACTTGACTTCATTTATTTATTTTAAAGGCTTCTAGATATTGACCCCTTGTTCTTGATTGTAGGTGGTTGTGGGTCCCAAACAAGAAAAATAGGCCCACCCACATCTTCAGGGACAGGTATCGCGAGCAAATAGCTTCAATATTGCCAGGCCAGGTATGAAAATGCATTGTTTTACATGTTTAAGAACAAGATATAGGTTTGGTGAGCTTTGAAATATAAACATTGTTGCCTAATGTGTTATGTACTTGTTTTTTGGCTATTGTAGGTGGTGTGGCAGCCATATGAAGCTGAGTTAGAGGACCTCCCATTGTATACCCTCCCATTGTAGTGCATCTATCATCCAGGGCTATAAATTGTAAAGACGTAGTTGTTTGTTGCACCACCTCAGTATCAACTTCCGCAAGCAACTCCAAACTTACGTACAACTCAGCAGCATTTACTTGGGGCATTTTCTAGATCCTATTAAACATTATCTTTACATGTTTTTCTTCTTTGATTGCTATATACCCATAATTTATCCATTCATGAAGGACTTCTTATGGGTAACGATAAATAATCTTGATGTCATACCAAGCAGGGTTCAAATTCAATTCGTCCATTATTTTCCTCTTCCAATCATTTAACATTTTCAACTTACGACGTATCATCATGTAGTACATTCGATATCCGGCCCTCTAAATGGGAATCCGTCAATCTCTCCAAGATTGTCAAGGGGTCCACCGTAGTATACATTTATATCAATATTCTTCAGAGTTTGTGAACCTATTTGAGAGTCAAGTATATATAAAGTGGTTAATACAAACAAATAATCAAGAAATGTCATGACAAATTCAATGCAAGCAACACTTTCTAAAGCACTTATATACACTAAACAACCAACTAAAGAGTGAGGAGACCCTTACCTGACATGAGGATGTGCAAATGTACTGCTGGGATTGTATGAGAGTGAAAGGGGGAGTGAGAGAGGTAGACTACAATGAATGTTGGGCTTGTATGAGAGTTAAGAGAGGAGCAATGTTCTACTGCTGAATGTGTATGAGAGTTGAGAGAGGAGCAATGTTTGCTGCTGAATGTGTATGAAAGTTGAGAGACCCAAACATTCATTGAATATAGTTTTGCTTTGTCTATAGTGAATATGGTTTTGGTTTTCTGCTAAATCCCGAGAGACCCAGACCCAAAAAAAACAAAACAAGATGGGACTCAAACATGACCAGCCCATGTGGACCAATAATTGACCACATTTAAAAATCGAGTTTTTGAGACTCGGTTTCACTTTTAGCAAACCGAGTCTCTAAGGCTCGAGATCCAAGTGGCGTCTACATGGAATCTCAGATCACAGAAATCGAGTCTCTAATGCTCGGTATAAAACTCGAGTTTCTAAGACTCGAGTTCCAGGTGTACTCCACGTGGAATTAGGCGACATCAAACTGGGAAAACCGAGCCTCAAAGACTCGATTTATAGGCCCGAAATCGAGTCTTTGAGACTCGAGATGTTACTAAATAATATAGTTTGAGAACCGGGCCTACTAACTATATAGTTGGAAAGGTATGGTTAATTTCCCATTTTCGCCTCTTCATCTCCCCAATCAAATAACTATAAAACCATTCAATATCCACTCTATTAGAATTATAAAAAATAAATAAAAACTATTGATTTGTTGTCTATATATATATTTGCAATTGTTCTACCCCACTTCTACAAATTTGGAAAGTCCATCCAAAGTGAGTTCTTTCTTTCTTTATTACTATTTTCCCCCTCATATTTTTCGGGTTTTCCCAATTAACTTTTTTGGTGCTGTGCCATCGGAAATCTCAAGTGCCAACAACATGGTTTCTATAAACCAACATAAATCTTTCTTTCATTTTTTTTTTCTCATTGATTTATAAAATTTTGAGAGATGATTTTTGTGTTTCGGGTATTAAGGAGAGAAATTTTGGATTTTTATGAGATTTTATTTACTTATTTATTTTTAAACTTTTGAATCATGGTTTTGTTGGGCTTTGGATTTGGGTCTTGAAAGTGTTTGTATACATTTTTTTCAGTTTGATATAAGGGTGAGAAAATTTGGTGTTGAATCATAGTTTTTGAATCATAGTTTTGTAGGAGTTTGGTTTTGGAAAATGTTTCTCCTCTTTGTTTTTTTTTTTAATTATAAAATTTTAGGTATGTTTTCTACATTTTTGGTATTAAAAGTAACCCCTTTTTCTCTAGAAATCTAGATTTTTTTTTTTTTTTTTGTATTTTAGGTCCTGAAGGTAGTTGTTTCATTTTTTTCTTTGGGTTATACATTTTTTATATACGTTTGCTATGCTTTTGATATTAGAAATAGAAATTTTGGATATTGAGAAAATTTGTCAAATTTCTAGCATAGCTTATGTACAAAATTATGTTAATAAATATTATATGGGAAATTAAATTTTTATGCTCCACCTTTTAAGCTCTTGATTAAGATTGTTTTGTTTTTGGCCAAAACGCAAAACTCGTCCTCTAAGTTTTATCACTTTTCATTCCAGTCATCTAAGTTTGCATTATATCATTTCAATCATCTAAGGTTCAAAACTCTTCAATTCAGTCCTCCATTAAAAAGCCATTCATTTCTACCATTAATATCCCCAAAACGACATCGTTTTGGATTAATTTTAATTTAATTATTTATTTCTTATTTATAAAATGTTAATTAAAAAACCAAAAATATTAAATAAATAAAAAATGTCCCTCCTAGCTATCATCAATGGCTTCCATATCCAACAAGTCAACAATGAAATCCCAACAAAACTATACAAATCCCAATATCATGAACACCATTACCATTGCAATCATCTCAACAAGAGGTTACAAGTAACAGAATCCTAGTACCTTACACTAACCTACAGTTGAACCTTTACACTAACCTACAGTTGAACCTTTACCCCAATACTCAATTGGAGTTGTTCTATAGTGGCAATCTCTCCTTTTAATGCACAGCTCCCAGTACGTGACTAACCAATAGATGCACGGATCCTAGTACGCAACTTAATTCACCAACTTGAGAAGGATGTTAGTTGCAAAATTTTTCAGTTCATCAACACGATGAAAATCACGAAACTCCTTGGTCACAAAACCCAACGGCGTACAAACGCAACAGCTTCATCAAGAGAAATAAGAACTAGGGCAAATTAGGTTTTCAGTCACAATTTGCATGAACACACTTTGCTCTGCACTTGTGCAACTGTGCAACCTATGACGACCCTTAAAATAATCCTTATATATGTTTAGAGTTATGAGAAAAGAAAACTCAAACATCTATACACGGATTGGAATGAAATCATATTTGAAAAACTGATTTTCATAAGTCTCGACAGATACCCTATCTATCGAGCAACTGTCGAGCCTCGGGTTGAAACAGTTTTTTAAACCTCGATAGATACTAGCTGTCGAGCATTAAAATCTAGCACTTCTTCACTTGATTCTTGGATAGACTTGCATAGCTTTAATACTTGAACTTGAAACCTTATTCCTTAAAGCATTAAACACATTCTAGATCTACTCAATTACAAGTAAAGTGCGTTTTGTCAAAAGATTAGCCAATACATGATGACATCTATTCCTAACATAAATCACATATGTCCTAACACACCCGGTGGGGTTTTTGCCTTGGAGTTTTTCCCATTCGTAAACAAATCACTGTGTCAACTTTATTTTCCACTGCATTTAATTTAGGCGACAATGCACTTTTGGTCCTTACATTTTGGGTCAATTTCTATTTTGGTCCCAAAATTGATTTCTTTGCTAATGTCATCCCTAAAAAAAGAAAATCGTTTTTAAAATGGTCCTTTCCGTCAGGCTAGAAACGGAGAAATCTTACGTGGCTAACGGAATGCCCTATTTGCTGACGTGGCTATTAAAATATTATTAAAAAAGATTATTTGGCAAATTTTAAATGCCATGTCAGCATTTTAATTTTTTTAAATAAAGCCACGTCAGAAATTTTATATAAAAAAGAAATTAAATTTAAAAAAAAACCTTAAATCTAATTTAATTAAAAAAATAATTTGTTTCTCTAAAGTTTATCCTAAAAAAAAAAAAAATCTGTAATTCATTTTTTTTCCTTTTCTTTCTTTCACTTTCTGGGTAACCAAACACAACATCCTCCTTGAAAACTCCACAAACAATCCAGAAAATCACATCCAGATCTGTGAATTGAAATTCAAAACAAAACACATCACTAATAGTAGCCACAACCCATCTCTAACCCAAAATGAAACCCATTCACTTTTGCCTTCACCAATCCTAACAGTAGCAGTGGCAATGGACTCCAACCCAATGGTACATCTCCGACGACCTGAAGAAACTCCTCAATGGCGACAACTTCTGCAGTCCTTGTTGGGTGGTTGAGTCAAGCGACCGCTGATCGATCGGCGCGACTGAGGTTTGGTCTCGTCAATGGTTAGATTGCGGCGTTCAAGCTCTCCCCATCGTTTGGTTTCTAAGAAATCGTGAGAAAATGGAAAAAAAAAAAAAAAAAAAAAAGATTGGCCCCAACTAACCCAAATCGCTGGTCACGATGGGAATTGCTGTTTAATTTTTTTTTTTTGGCCACTTCTAATTAGATTTACTTGATTTGTGGTCATTGTGATTTAGCTTTAGGGAGCTGTTTCTGGGTTATACTCCTTTCAGTTTGGCTTTCTGTAATTCAAGTGGGTTTCTTTTTTGGGAATGTGGGTTTGAGTTCTTCCTGGGTTTGATGGGGAAGAACACCTAGTTTTTTTTTTTTTTTTTTTGAGAAACAAGTTGTTTTTTTAATTAAATTAGATTTAAGGTTTTTTTTTTAAATTTAATTTCTTTTTTATATAAAATTTTTGACGTGGCTTTATTTAAAAAAATTAAAATGCTGACATGGCATTTAAAATTTGCCAAATAATCTTTTTTAATAATATTTTAATAGCCACGTCAGCAAATAGGGCATTCCGTTAGCCACGTAAGATTTCTCCGTTTCTAGCCTGACGGAAAGGACCATTTTAAAAACGATTTTCTTTTTTTAGGGATGACATTAGCAAAGAAATCAATTTTGGGACCAAAATAGAAATTGACCCAAAATGTAAGGACTAAAAGTGCATTTTCGCCTTTAATTTAATTGGTGATTTGTTTATGCTACCACGCATTTTGCATGTTAATTGAATTAATTAATTAACTTAGCTAAATTAATTGGTTAATTTATTACAAAGGGTCAATACATTTTTGGTCTATCAATAGTGATGTTATTTTGACCGGCCCCTTGGCTAAAATTCACTACCGCAACTATGTGTGTGGGAGGATAAGTTAAGTGACTTGGTTAGGGTTTGTTAAGAGACCCTAATTTGTAGGATTGCTAGCTCAAACCAACTAGAATTTAGAACATGGATGAGAAAGAGACTACCTTCAAACCAACAAAGATCTGAAGATCAATCTAATCCTCATCCCTTTTGCCCTTCTAGCCTTAAAACTCTAGATTTAGGTGTCTTTTAGGAATTTTGGCAGAGTTTCAGTAAGGCTTAATTTTCTGACCTTTTGGAAATTGGAAATGGGGATATTTAAAGGGGAATGGGTAGTTAGGGTTTGTTAACACGTTTATGAAACCAGTTGATCAAGCTGGTTGCCCTAGAATCTCATCAAAATGGAAATCGAGTGATTTTAGGATTTTTGTCCAGAGAGTGCGTACGTCACAAATTGGGTGCTTACGCATCATGTACTCAGCATACGCACTCTTTATAAGCTTGGGCCAAATTAGGTCAAAATTGTCTTTTGGGCTTTAGGGATCCTATCTATTTCATAGTTAGGCTAGGGCTTGGACTACGTTGGGTCATGTTTAAGCTTGTCATCCTCATTGGGTTTCGCACACAATGTTGACCATTTCAGTAGCAATTCAAACTCTCGTCATCAGAGTTGGAGGGCTTGGATATAAGTCAGAATGAAATGGGATATTTACAAGTTGTACCCTTGTATTTATTCTAACTCCTTAAAGGAATGATATTTGTTCATCACAAAGATTGTAATGACCAATTTTGATTGAGGGGGAGGAGAGGGAGTAGAGTAGATGGATATCTACTCTATTCCCCTCTTTATCTACTCTCCCCCCTACTCTACTCCTCCTCCCTCTCCCTCAATCCAAACTGGCTTATCGGAAATATGTAGATGATTAAATACAAATATGCAACTGGCTTATCGGAAAAAATGTAGATGATTAAAGACAAGGAGCATATTGTAGTTATGGTGTGATTATCCATTTATTCCATCACAAAGTCCCCACACAACCCATCCAAAGAAACTAGACTTGGAGAACAATAAGTTACTCTATTTTAGGATTCTGAAAAAGCAAACGGCACCACATACTATATACTCTTTTGTCTTAAATATTGCATGGCTGTTACGGCAGCGGCCACATTATATTCTTCCAAAAGCTGCATTTGCATGTAAGTGTAATGTAACAGACCTACCAAGCTACTGCCGTGACTGCAAAGAAATCATACATGTTAGCTCTCAAAGCTTCAATGCTTTTAGAGAACTTTTATGTCTATATTTAGACTTGGACACATTGAAATTTAATTAAGAGAGTATGGTCCGCTAAGAACTCTATAGTTTCATAGCTCTATAGTTTCACTTCCCCTTTTATTAGTGGGGAGAAGCCAATACATTGCACTATTTATGCAATGCAACTCTAAAGAGAAGCCGGGAGCTTTCTGGGTCAATATGATACAGTCAGTGTATGTGTCCATTTGAAGAGGTACAAGCCAAATTCATTTTTGTTGGAATATATTTTAAAGAGCGGTGATAGTTATACACTGTGTGTAAAGGACATGTTGAAATCTTGTTTTAAACACGATTTCAGCTGAAAAGTGTATAACAGTGTATAACTCAACGTGTGCAACAATAATTAGCATATTTTAAATACAACTACCTTTATATTATGTTGACTTTAAAGCAAAACTTTTATGTAGGATAATACTGAGTTAGCCGTTTCAAGTATCCTTTTGATCGTTTTAGTGTATTACACTTTCCTGAATGACTTTTATTTTTTGGATCTTTTGGCATTTTGGTTTTTGTTCATTATAATTATGGTTATGACAATATCATAATGTTGTTGATTGATAATGGTGATTTCCACTGGAACGTTTAGCTTTGCAGAGTTCATGATTTGCTGGCTGCCAAAGGGTTGCCGAGATTTTGATTTTGCCATTGAACAGATCCAAGTTTCATTTCATTTTCTGTTTCTGCAAAAGGTTCTTTACAATTTTGTACTTAACAAGGGCCTTGATAGACGTCACCATATCCGACATCTATTCATTTACTTTTTTCTGGTATGTTTCTTCTTGTAATTGACTTTCAAAATGAAAAGAAAAGGAAATCCATATATATTACTACTTAAGTTCTTTTACCAGCTCCTTCATTGGGAAGTGCATTAAGTTCTAGATGAAGATAAAAGCAGAAATATGTAATGCAAGCAAGGTTCTTGACTTTCTGAGTTAATTTTCCTGATCAATCATCTTTCCTGATCCATCATCTATCGCCAATTTATCATTAATAATCATTTCATTAGTCCCTGATTTCATCTAGTATCTTCTGAAACTGACCACTAGTTCAACTTTGACTGCTTGGCTTATAAGCTGTTAACTTTACCTTCATTTTGTTAAGCAGGTGCTGTTTCGTTCTAAATATTCCAAGCAAGGTAGCTGATAATTGGACCAGCATATTGGAGTTGGTAAAATGGAGGTAAGGTCAGCCTGGAATGGAAATACAAATATGCGTGAGGATGCTGCATTAAAAAACAGTGTAGAAGCAGTGAAAAGCCCTTCCATGATTAATGATCAAGATGATTCGGATAATAAAGGAGAGAAGAATACCAAAATTGTTTCATTTCTCAAGCTGTTCTCATTTGCGGATTCCACTGATGTTCTCTTGATGATCATCGGCACAATAGGTGCCATTGGGAATGGGCTAGGTATGCCTATTACGACAATACTCTTGGGGGAAATGGTTAATATTTTGGGAAGTAATCAGAATAACAAAGACATAGTTCGTGAAGTTTCCAAGGTAAAAATATGCTCCAAAACCTTAATTTATGATGTCAATTTAAATCTTTATCACTAGAAAGTGTAGTTGAACATTTGGTTTTATTCTTAACTTATTTTTGACGTAACAATGAAAAAGTCCCATCTAAATTCTATTAATGTTATCATCTAGTTCTTCAATTGAAAACTTTTCTTGATTTTAAAGATGTATGTGAACCCTTCCTTTTCCTTTCTGATATGCAATTATTGATAGAAGGTGACATTTAGTACCCTGGTACTGCTTTAGGTTTGTGTAAAACTTCTCTACATGGCAGCAGGGATAGGTGTTGCAGGATTCCTCCGTAAGTACATTCCATGATCAAAACCGCTGCAGATTTTTAACGCATAAAAGAAAACCTTTCATTTATCAGGCATTGAGAAATGATAAACTTGACTTTATTGTTGTTAGAGGTGGCTTGCTGGATGGTCACGGGGGAGTGACAGGCTGCACGAATAAGGGGTTTGTATTTGAAGACAATTTTGAGACAAGATGTTGCTTTCTTTGATATGGAAACAAACACTGGAGAGGTTGTTGGGAGAATGTCAGGTGACACTGTTCTCACACAAGATGCCATGGGTGAGAAGGTACTACATTGTAGTATCAACAACAATAAAAATCACAACTAGCCAAAATTCAGCCTGAGTTATATTCGTATTATGCATCTAAATGGGTTCCTGGTTATAAAAGAGTATGTTTGCATGTACAGGTTGGGAAATTTCTGCAGCTGGTATCAACATTCATTGGGGGATTTTTTGTAGCATTTTTCAAAGGGTGGCTTCTTACCCTTGTCCTGCTACCCTCATTTCCTCTTCTTGTGGCATCTGGGGGTCTTATGTCCATCATCAGATCCAAGACAGCATCCCGTGGACAAAGTGCTTATGCAAATGCAGCAAATGTAGTTGAGCAAACAATTGGCTCAATAAAAACGGTATGTCATGTTATCAAACTCTCTACAAGCCAGAGAAAACTTCTAATTAAGCTCTCAACACAGTGCGTCTTGCATTGTTGGTTTTTCTAGAAAATGCATGATATCCACAATTTGGTTCTTTTCTAGGTTGCATCATTTACTGGGGAGAAGCAAGCTATAAATAATTACAAAAAGTACCTTATAACTGCTTACAAATCTGGCGTTTTCAAAGGTTTGGCATCTGGATTAAGTTTGGCCACTGTTTCGTTAGTCATGTTCACCCGCTATGGTTTGACTATATTGTATGGATCAAAATTGATATTGAACGAAGTATACAATGGGGGTGATGTGCTGAACGTGATCACAGCTATAATGACTGGATCTATGTAAGATGCAATTTGAAATTGTTTACTTCCAATTGTATGTAAACATGCTAAAAAAGACAATTCAGGCTTCATGTGGAAAATTTCATCTATTTTTTTCCCTAGTTAAGGATGAAACATGCACACTCATAAACTTAAGTAAAGATGTATCAGTAACGTTTTTGGCTTATTCATTATTTATTTCATTCATTTTGCTATCATGTGGATGTTTCAGGTCCCTAGGCGAAGCATCTCCCTGCATGAGTGCCTTCGTTGCTGGTAAAGCTGCAGCTTATAAGATGTTTGAGACTATCAAGAGGAGGCCAGAGATAGATGCTTATAACTCAAAGGGAAAAACTTTGTATGACATTCATGGGGATATAGAATTTAGAGATGTTTATTTCAGTTATCCAGCCAGACCAGATGAGCCAATATTCAGTGGATTCTCTCTTTATATCCCTAGTGGCACAACTACAGCTTTGGTTGGACAAAGTGGAAGTGGAAAATCAACAGTGATTAGTCTAATTGAGAGATTCTATGACCCACATGCTGGTGAAGTTCTCATAGATGGCATTAACTTGAAAGACTTCCAGCTTAAATGGATTAGGGAGAAAATTGGTCTTGTTAGCCAAGAACCTGTCTTGTTTTCATCCAGCATCAAGGATAATATTGCATATGGAAAAGATAAAGCAACGTATGAAGAGATCAGAACTGCATCTGAACTCGCAAATGCTTTTAAATTTATTGATAAATTGCCTCAGGTGTTGTCTTATCGTCTATTCATTGGAATATACGAGGCTATTTTCTCCTATATCACCATAAATATTTTTAATTTACTTTCTAATTTGAATTTGACTTCCAGGGACTAGATACCCAGGTTGATGAGCACGGAACACAGCTGTCTGGTGGTCAGAAGCAAAGAGTTGCCATTGCAAGAGCAATTCTAAAAGACCCAAGAATCTTACTTCTCGATGAAGCTACAAGTGCACTTGATGCAGAGTCTGAGAGGGTAGTGCAGGAGGCATTGGACAGGATTATGCTCAACCGGACAACTGTCATTGTTGCCCACCGTTTGATCACGGTGAGGAATGCTGATACAATTGAAGTCATTCACATGGGAAAGGTGGTTGAGAGAGGTATCTTAAAGTATTGCTATTTGACTCTTTTCTTCATAGCCTAAATCTGTTATTTTTGCAAATTGTTCCCCAATATGTGGACAGTTAAATCAAAAAATTTCATTAAGCATATACATTACTGTGCATAATCTCAGCAACTTTTCGATTTACTGTTTTATATTTTGGACGTTAAATGAAATTACAATTTGCAAAAGGAAAAAGATATTGCCTTCTGATTGAATTTCAGATCAACTTTCAAACCTTGGATTACTCCAGAAAGGGAGATGCATATCAACTAAAAATTTATCTGTCAATCTATCAGGCTCACACTCTGAACTAATCAAGGATCCTAATGGAGCATACTCTCGGCTTATATGCTTGCAAGAGGTAAACAAGGAGTCAGAAAAAAATGCAGAAGATCCAAACAGATTAGAAACTTCTGCTGAATCTTTTAGACAGCCAAGTCTTAGACATAGTCAAAGAATGTCATTAGTACAAAGCTTAAGTCGTGCATCATCAATAGGAAGCAGCCGTCGTTCTTTCAGTCACAGCATTTGGTTTGCCAACAGAAGTTACCCTCCCTGAAGAACGACTGGCAGAAATAGAAGAAAATTATCCCAAGGTCCCAATCAGCCGCATTGCCTACCTCAACAAGCCAGAGATTCCAGTACTTCTTCTTGGGACTATAGCTGCAATTATCGATGGCATAATCCTTCCTATATTTGGTGTGCTGCTTGCTAGGGTAATCAAATCATTTTATGAACCACCTCCTAAACTGAAAAAGGATTCAAAATTTTGGTCACTAATGTTTGTGGCCCTTGGTATGGTATCATTTTTGGCAAATCCAGCAAGAGGATACCTCTTTGCTGTAGCTGGGTGTAAGTTAATAGCACGTATTCGATTGATGTGTTTTGAGAAGCTGATTCACATGGAGATTGGTTGGTTTGATGAGCCTGTGCACTCAAGTGGCTCAGTTGGTGCTGGGCTCTCAGCAAATGCAGCTACAGTGCGTTCCATTGTTGGAGATACACTTGGTCAGATTGTTCATGTTATCGCTTCGGCAGCTGCAGGTTTGGTCATTGCATTTTTTGCAAGTTGGTGGTTGGCATTTATTATCCTTGCATTGATTCCTCTCATCGGAGTCAATGGATACATTCAAGTAAAGTTCATGAAAGGATTCAGTGCAGACGCAAAGGTCTGCTCTAAAACTAAAAAGCGCATTTTCCTTTTTGTGTGGCTATGGCATGCTATATACATTATTACTTTCGAGAGAAAATGAAGTTAAATTTAGTTCTTGATTGGAGAAAATGGACTCAACCGTTTAAAATACTTGGGAGTCTATTTAGTTAAACATACAACAACAATTTTTTGTGTTTAGAAACCAAAATTAAAAAATAAAAAATAAAGAGAAGAAGAGTGTCACGCAGAGAACAACCTACTCGAGGCTTTTTAGTTTAAAAACTCTGAGCTGCCACTTTAAACACAGCTAATTAATTTCACAAGTTTAATGGTGCATAAAATTATTATTTACTTGAAGTTGATGTAAATCTATGTGGTTGCAGTTGATGTATGAGGAAGCAAGCCAAGTTGCTAATGATGCAGTTGGAAGTATCAGAACAGTTGCTTCTTTCTGTGCTGAAGGCAAGGTGATGGAGTTGTACAGAAGAAAATGTGAAGGCCCAACGAAGGCAGGGATAAGGCACGGCTTGATCACTGGAATTGGATTTGGGACTTCTTTTGCCTTGCTGTTTCTTGCATATGCTGCAAGTTTCTATGCTGGAGCTCGTCTCGTTCAGGCTAGGAAAGCAACATTCTCAGATGTTTTTCAAGTAAACATTTCTCCTATATAACAATATTTGACAAGCTTTTAAAACGTTTTGAATTCTAACTAACAGATAATTTTTAAACAAGACTGTTCTACACCAAATTACCTTATCTAAAGATGGATATTTGGCTTGCGGGTTTTCTTTGCTTTGACCATGGCAGCTTTGGGAATTTCTTATTCAAGCAAATTAGGTCCGGATACTGGCAAAGCCAAGAATGCTTCTGGTTCCATATTTGCAATAGTGTACCGGCAGTCGAAGATAGACCCAAGTAATGAGTCTGGGATGACATTGGAGAATCTGAACGGAGAAATTGAGCTTCGTCATGTAAGCTTCAAATATCCATGTAGGCCAGATATTCAAATTTTCCGAGATGTTAGCTTAACAATTCATTCTGGGAAGGTAAAGTTACATCCTTAATTTCCAGCAACTAGCACAAGATATAATCACAAAAGTTGTTCTTGCTTGCCTTTATACAAAAATTATATTCAATTCTTCTTTCTTCTTTTTTCAGACAATTGCTCTGGTCAGAGAAAGTGGGAGTGGGAAATCCACTGTGATAGCATTATTGCAAAGGTTTTATGATCCTGATTCTGGTCATATTACGCTTGATGGAATTGAAATTCAGGAATTTCAAGTGAAATGGTTGAGGCAGCAAATCGGTGTTGTGATTCAAGAACCAATTTTATTTAATGAAACTATTCGTGCCAATATTGCATATGGAAAGGGAGGAAATGCAACTGAGTCGGAAATCATAGCCGCAGCGGAGTTAGCCAATGCTCAAAGGTTCATTAGTGGCTTACAACAGGTTAGAACAAAAAAAAAAAAAAACATTTCCCCATATTTGTTTCATTATCATTTCCACTGTTACATGTAATTAAGTCAATGAACAAACTATATAATTGAATAGGATAATATCACTTTGACTTCTACAACTGTTGATAGTTAATTTTAATGTGCAAAAAGCAGACTAAATTTCTATTTCTGTCATTATTACAATGAAAAATGTAGGGTTATGATACAATAGTAGGAGAACGTGGAGTTCAATTGTCTGGCGGACAGAAGCAACGGGTAGCCATTGCACGTGCTATGATTAAAAGTCCAAAGATATTATTATTAGATGAAGCTACTAGTGCACTAGATATTGAGTCTGAAAGGGTGGTCCAAGATGCATTGGATCGTGTCATGGTTAACCGAACTACAGTTGTGGTGGCACATCGATTATCCACAATCAGGAATGCAGATGTAATCGCAGTGGTTAAAAATGGAGTTATTGTAGAGAAAGGAAAGCATGACTTTTTGATTAGAATCAAGGATGGCTTTTACGCCTCCTTGGTAGCATTACACACAAGTGCTTCAACTGCTTGATCTCCAAGTTTTTTTTTTTTTTTAACATTGTTTTTACTTTTTCAAATGATGAAATACATAAATGTATGTTATTTTTTTTTCCTCTTTTAAATTCATAGTTTGATTTATTTATGATTTTCTTCATAAATAATTCATCCATATTTGTAATATCAAATGTTAGAACTTCAAAGTATAACGTATTTATAGTGGATGAATAAGAAAGAGCAGAGCATGAAAAAATTGCCATATGATAGTGCTAGTGGACTAAGTATGCGTTTCCACATATCTACATATGGTTTCATCTAGTAAAAAATTATGGTGTATAAAGACAATGACTAAACCATTTGAGTCCAGAAGAAAGAAAGAATATCAATATCTTAATAACAAAATTAGGTTTTATTTTCAGACTTGCAAAGAAGAACCAATTTGCTTCTTGTTGATACCATATTTTATTCGGCTCTAAATTTCATTATAGGTTTTAGTCTAAAATTAAAGGATTTCATTGTTTTAATAGTTATATCTTATTTTTTGTTTATTTTTATCAATTTCTATACAGTTGACTAAATTTGATTGAGCTCCATTTGAAATCTAACCATGTGATTGGATTAATTTTGGTGTTATGTTTAAGACGATGGTTGGGTATGAATTTAGTGAGATATCACTGATTGAATGAAATTACCCATTTTGTATTTTATTTGTGAAAAAAGTATGTAATTTTCCATGGGATGTGAGCTAAAACTTTAGTGTAACTAGTAAGTTTTCCGTGGGATGTACGGATACTGTTGTAATGTTTTATGTAAATTTGTTTTTGGAAAATATTAGACGTATATTATAGCATATTTATTATAAAACTTTGTTAGTAATGAGTTCATCATAAAAAGTAACAATTATGAATTGCTCACATATATCTATTATAATTATTTTGTTTAAGTAATGAGCAATAATTAACACAACTTGGAGAAATATTGTATAATAAAAGTTGATAAAAACATATTAATTCATTCTATGTTATTGATTTTTATTATATGATGTAATAAAAAGCTTCATTACGAAATCTTTTTTTTTTTCCTTCAATCTTTGTTATTAGGTATGGTGATGCTTGTTATCATCATCAGTTTCTCTATTTTCAACATTTAAAGTTTAGTCCGTCCATATTTGTTCAATTTTTTAGCTTTCATCATTTTTTTCCTTTTGTTGCATCATTTGTGTTAATCACTAATGAATTGGCATCGAGAGATTCTTAATTGAATCTTGCAAAGTTTGGACTTTGTCGCTAAGATTTTTCATAGTATTTGTATTTACATTAAATTTTTTATGATGTTACAGTTTTTTGTAAATATTTTTATTTTTTATTTTTGTTAATTTTGGAATAGTGCAGCAAAAAGAATTAATATAGCATATTAAATTGTGTATTTTTTTTCTTCCATACCTTTTTATCATTTGAAGGTGCATCAAAAATCTTAGCAACTATGTAATTTTCAAAACCATCATTTAGATTGAATTCATTCAAATGAAGTAGAGAAATCCATTTTTTTCCTTTTTTTTTTTTCAAATCATGTGGAATTCATTCTCCAATATTAATATTTTTACAATAATTTAAATAATTTTTACCTCAGTTTATTTTTTAGCAAAATATCTTGTAGATTCAATTATGATTTTCTCAGCATCTCAATCAAATATCACAAAATTTTTTTTGATAGTTGCATCAAAAACTTCAATTTGAATCATGTATCTGAAGTAGTTTGCAATTGTATATATATAGTAGTTATAGTGAGATAAATATATTATAAATATTTGGAGAGTATGTAGTTAATGTAAGTGCCTCTAACTTTGAGATAGAAAGATTTATTTTTGTTTCACATTTTGCATACCAAAATGATTTTGCTTGTGGTTTGACATTCCTTTCACAAAGTACGCATAAAATGTAATACCAACCTATTGTTGTATTAATATTACTTATTATTGCAGTACCCTAGCAGTTCACATCTTGCAATGAACTTTGAAATTAATATGTATTATTTTTTAAATGTAAATAATATGATGTATGATTATTTTGTTACGTAAATGATGAGTATAAATTGAAATGATTAACAAACATGTTTCGTAGGATCTCATTCAATGCATTTTATCTTTACTATTGTCTTCATAATATTTAAAGACAAATCCTCCTATGAAAATTTTTTTGCATGTATTTTTGGTATTTCTTGTATAATATCATGTTTTTTACCATTCCTATCATTGAATTTTTTTAAAGAAAATATTAAGTTAAGGCATTTTATGAGATAGTATATGATATTTATTAGACTTTTTTGTTATTCTAAATTTTAGAAATATACACTTGTCAATTATTTCAGCAACCTCAGGGATCTTAAGATTTATATATATTTTTGTTGCACTGGTCGATGACAGAGAATTAATCTGCATAAATTGCATAGAACATTATTAATAAACAAAAGCATATTGAATTGAAATTGGGGAAAAATGAAGACATGATTTTATGAGGATGAGATTTTTTAGAAGTATCACCTATACGTGGGGGAGGAAGAAGAGAGTTTGTAAGAGGGTAAGAGTTTTTTTTTTGATTTACACGTGGGAATGGTCAAACTTGAGTCATAATATGTAAGGTAAGAACTGTCTTAAGTTTTTCATAAGGTTTGGTCTACTATGAAAAGGTTGTTCATAATGAATTAATTTTGGTCTAATGGGTTTAATTGTCAAAAACAACCCATATTATATATAATAGTAAAAAGAAATTACTATGATCTATTGGATAACAGTAAAAAAAACTTAATAAAAAGAGGTAAAAAATGCTAAATTTATATAATAGTAAAAATAAGTTACTATGATCTATTGGATAATAGTTAAAAAAATAAACTTAAAAATTAAAAAAAAAAACTTAATGAAAAAAGGTAAAAAGGGTTAAATGCAATATTAGAGTGCCACGTGACAGGACTGTAAAAAGAAGTTACTATAATCTGTTAGGTAACAGTAAAAAAAACTTAATAAAAAGAGGTAAAAAATACTAAATTTATATAATAGTACAAATAAGTTACTATGATCTATTAGGTAACGGTTAAAAAAAACTTAATGAAAAAATGTTAAATGCAATATTAGAGTGTCACGTGGCAGGACAGTCTAAAGAAGTTACTATGATCTATTGGGTAACAGTAAAAAAAACTTAATAAAAAGAGGTAAAAAGTGCTAAATTTATATAATAGTAAAAATAAGTTATTATTATCTATTGGGTAACGGTTAAAAAAACTTAATGAAAAAGGGTAAAAAATGTTAAATGCACTCTCACATGAGGTCTCTACTTTTATATATATATATATATATATATATATATATATATATATATATATATATATATATATATATATATTGATTTCCTTGGAAAATTAGTACTAAATATACCATATGGGTCTATTTTATTGAGCATCAAATTGATTAAGGAATTTAATTGATTTTCTTATATTACGAGTCCTATTTTTTATCCGAGTCCATTTACTTTGTCATATTTGGTCTCTTTATTTTTATCCGGTAATACATGTGATTTATTCAAAAGTCAAGTTAATAAATCTATATCTATATATATCTAAAAGTTGTTTGCCTTATTTATCCCTAAGACTTTTAATTTCCTTATTGAGTTTGAATTAGAATTAAAGATTGGATGTGAGAGAAGAGAGAGTGAGTGAATTAGGGTTTGGAGAAATAAAAGGAAAGAAAAAGAAATTTTTTTGGTATTTTGCAATTAATGTTAAACAAGAAAGGGAACCAAGGTAGTTGGAATATAGATATTAATACTGGTAAAATCAAATAAGGGAAGATAATAAAGCATGGCATTGATGATAAATGAAAAAAAAAAGGTTGGAAATATGGTTAAGCCCAAATTGGCATACGACATAAGACAAGTGCATACGCACTCTTCTAAAAGCATACGCACTTGAGACTCAAGACAGATTTCCAAAAAACAACCAAAACAAGAACCCTAACTGTCTAAAAATTTCGTGCACCAGGGTAGGGATGCGTACGTGTCTTATCCTGTGCATACACATCTCAAGGCAGATTAAGGTTCCTACATGTTCTTGACACAAAAGCAGAAATGAACAAAATTAAAGACATGGTGTGAATTAGAGACATGCAAAATGATAAATTAATACTTAAAAACAAGGGCAAATTACAACTTACCCGCTTGTAGTTTGGCCAGAATTTAACCTGTGATTTGAAATTTGACACTTTACCCACTTGAGATTATTTATTTAGAGTTTTGTAACCCACCTCTGTTAAAAACAAGGCTAGATATGTAATTTTGCTCCATTTTTATGTCTCTCTCCTCCAAAAACACAAAAAACATAAAAATACAAGATCAAATAATATAAAAAAGAATTCAGCAAAACACTTGCATCATGGGATTTCAAACCACAAGAAGACAATTTAAATTTTGCTCAAACCTCAAGTGGAAAATTTGTAATTTGCCCTAAAAAAACTAAAAACAAAAGAAGAAACAAGAATAGAGGAGGGGAATGTGGATCATGGGAGGATCCACATCTCCTCCTCGTAGCACTTACGATGATGTTATTTTAACCGGCCCCTCGACTGAAATCAACTACTACAGTTGTGTGTATGGGAGGATGAGTTAAGTGACTTTATTAGGGTTTGTTAAGAGACCCTAATTTGTAGGATTGCAAGCTCAGACCAACTAGAATTTAGAACATGGATGAGAATGAAACTACTTTCAAACCAACAAAGATCTGAAAATCAATCTAATCCTCATCCCTTTTGCCGTTTTAGCCTTAAAACTCTAGGTTTAGGTGTCTTGTGGGAATTTTGGGAATTTCGGTATATAAATGTAGTTCAAGCTTTTACACCAGGGTTTTTATCACTCTCTCTCCTATTCTCGTGGACTTCAAATTCTCCAAGCCACTTTTCTTGGGGATTCCCTTCCTTTTATATCCCTTTTCCATGCATCTCAGCCCTCTACCTGTATATCTCAAGGCATCCCTCTATATACTTGTCCCATCAAAACTCTGCTAAAGGTGGTAGAAATGGCTGCTAACTGTAAAGGTATTGTTTAGGGGTCATTTCCACATTAATGCAACTAATAAGGTTGGTGAAGGTATTGGATGCGGAGGCGAGATGTATATCCTTCAATGCTCTAGCCTTTGTCATATCTTCTCCCAAGGAAAAAAAAAAAAAAAAACCCTCTATGTCATATCTCTATTTTCATACTATTGTGGAGGAAAATAAAAATAAAAATAAAACTATTTGACTCTTTAAAGTCAATTAAATTACTAAAAGAGGGGGAGAGAGAGAGAGAGAGAGAGAGATGAATTGTGTGATCCCTGGATTCCCTACTCTCTGATGTATGGACCAAATAATAATGAAAAATTTTGGTGCCACCAACTAGTGCACAACTCGCCCATGTGATGAATTGTGGTTTGGTGGAGGGATGACCCATCATTACCCCTCCACCAATCACAACTCGCCACATGAGCGAGTTGTGCACAAGTTGGTGGCACCAGATGAACTCAATAATAATACATATAATAATTTCGCCACTAACGTCATTGATTACGATTTCTAAACATGTTTATGCCTCTATGGGATTTGATTTTTCTGAAACAGGGTTTTATTGAAGAAGAATTGTGTGCCATAGGCACAATCTATTAACTTGTGTCTCTTTGATGTGGCTTGTTAGTTTTGGAGGGTGCAAGCAAAAGGATTATCCTTATCAAATTTTAACTCATTATATATAAATATATATATATATATATAATAGTAGTAACTGACAAAAATAATATAACGATGGTGTTAACAGGCATGGTAAATTGTCAGTTAAGAAATAATTTTATGTCAAATTATTTTGTCTTATGTTAAACTTTTTTACCAATTTTATTGGATGTAAACTAATATAGCTAACTTTTTTAATTCTACACTTTCACTTGTCACAGCAATAATATTCTCAGTCTTTTCATCAATTTATACTAATTTTTAATTAGCTTACTCCCACAATAAATTATCCTAACATTAATTTCCCATAATATAAAATAATAGTCCCCACTTGCCAGTTTTTTTTTTTTTTTTTGAGAGCCAGTTACTTTGGCAAGCAATCTCTGTTGTTGGCCTGTTGTCGATTCTGCAACAATAAAATAAATAATAATAAAGAGAGAACGAATAGTTGGACCCCCACTGGCGGCGCCATGTATAATTGAGGGTGGTCACAGTATAATTGAGGGTGGTCTGTGACCACCCTCAACTTGGAAAAAAAAAATTATGCTTTAAAAAAAATTAAATTCCAAATTAATATGAGATGTTGACCACTTAAAAAAAAACTTGACCACCTTAAAAAAATCCTAAACATCCTAAATAAAATTTGTCCATTAAAAATAAAATTTGACTTCTCCAAAATTTTGGTTCATTGAAGATTAACCAAAAAATTGTGAAAAATGCAATGTTCACAACATGTCCTCAACACTTTCATAACAAATCCTAAGTGGTAGATTGTTATTGATAGGACAAAAAAATAATTTTAATGACATGTAAATTAGAACTAATAACAATTGCCAACTAGAATTTGTTGTGAAAATATTGTAAACGTAGCATTTCTCAAAAAGTGTCCAAATAGACAAATTAGCCTAAAAGCCCAAATCAAATGTTTAATTATAATATTTTAAATTGTGTTTTCAAAAAACATATTTTAAAATTGCTATTTTTTAATTAAAAAATGCATATTTTCCAATAACTAGTCAGTTAGTGCTTGCTTTATTCTTTAGGTTGAGTTTATTAGATTTATGTGATACATCTTGTATATACATATATGTACTAAAATAATACCTCAATAGTTTATTGAACATGACTGAAAAAAAAAATTATATATAATAATTTAAAATTTTATATTTATTTACCTTTAAAAAAAAATTTGTGACCACCCTGAATTTTTTTTTATGCTAATAAAATTAAATTTTGATTTATAATTTGAGCAACTTAACAATATATTACATCTTTCAACAGATGATAGCAGCACAAGTCTGATAGGTTCATAGTGGACAGGGGTGTAATGCCTATGGGCTACTCTTTGTTTTGGTCCTTTCCCTGGGGATATGTATTAATGGTTTACTGTTCCCCCTAGTTGAGCTTAATGCCTCAGTCTTTTACTTGTATTCTATTTCGTTTCAATAAAGTTCTCTATCGTTTTGAGTTAATATATATATATATATATATATATATATATATATATATATATATATATATATATATATATATATATATATTGGGGTCTTTCAAGCAAAAAAAAAAACTCAAAAAAAAATTGAACTAAAATCTAAAAAAAAATTATAATAAAACTACTACAGGCTGGACAATGGCTTGATTCCTTTGACTCAGCACACTGCTCAATACAACACAATTTTCAATCTTTTATTATTTTTTATTATATTATTATTTTTCCTCACCAGACATATATTACTTACTTCTCATTTTTAAATATTTTTTCTTTTTTATTCTTAACCATATACATCTTCTGTCTCATCGATTTTTACATTTCATACTTATAAATTTTATCACATCTTCATCTAAACTTTTACATTTACGTTGTTTCAACTACACTATGTTTGTTTAAACAAAAATATTTTTTTAAAAAAATGAATTATTTTTCAAAAATTATTTTTTATAAAATTAACTATGACATCTGCTTTAGATAATAGACCTATACCATCAGATTAAGATATCAATCATTTTTTGTTATAAATAAATATTGAATCTCATATTTTAATTTCACTTATTCTTGATCTTGAGCCCAACCAAAATATCCTCCTCCATTTGCATTAATAAAAATATAAACGTATTAATTCTTCCTAATCAAAACTACATATATAGTAATAACAACATACAGTGCATACTGACTGTCAACAATTGTATTTGCAACTTGCAAGTTCTTAGAATCTTAATGCCATTACATTCCATTACAAGAGGCTAAAAAAATCATTATATAGAATGTCAGCATGTTCTAGAAGCCGAGTTTATTAGGATATTTTATGTTTTTTATTTCTTGAGCAACAATTATGCTGTACTCTATACGTGATAAGGAATAGCCATTCAAAACAGGTTCAAAGTTCAAACCAATTCATAACTCATGGTTCAAGTTTAGTTTTTATACAAATGTGTTTTTTTATTATGCGACTAATTATTTTATGGAGAAGAAAAAAGTAGTTAACATTTTTTTACTTCTTTTTATATTTCTCATGAATATATTACTAAAACTTTCCTAAAATAAATCATTAACAAATACTTTAAACGCACAATAAACCATATAGCGGTAACAATATACATGGTATGTGTGTGTCAATTGTATATTTGTATTGCACCTTGTTAATGATTACACAATAGGCTAAAAAAAAATCAATATTATATGGAATGCCAACATTTTCTAGATGCCGAGTTTTGTGGTATATTTAATCTTTTGTTAAATCATTGTTTATCTCTCTCTTTCTTCAACAATAAGTATGCTCTTATCTTATATGTGATCACCATTCAAACTGTTTTAAACCAAGACTTTGGTTATCAAAAAACCAGTACTTTCGTACAAGTTTAATTAGTTTTCATTTTTTTTTTTCTTTTAAACTGCTGGGACCGTTAATTAAGTCACCCTAGGCTTCGTAGCTTAAACTTTAATTTTTTCTTCTCTTATCTGGGGCTAAGATAACACTCAATTTATAGTTTACAGAAAGCCTCGACTTTTGGTATACTAACCAAATTTTCGTTGCTCTCTCGTTTTCTCTGTGATCATTTGGTAAAGGGTTCTGTTTTCATTGGTTATTGTGACTTCAGTTGGCAAAGGGTGTATCTCAGGTTTCTTGATTGTGATGGGAGCCACAGGGCTTCAGAGATTTTGTTTCTGACAAAGAACAGAACAGAAGTTGGTAAACATTCAGTTTCCGCGTTCTCTGTAGACAGGTAAAACTAACGTAGAAAAAGTACATCTTTTACTGTTAATCTCATGCCTCATCAGATTTTTTTTTCATGAGGAATGAACAACCTGCTGTACTTGGTTACAACAAGCATGCAGCAGGAAACATATACTACTGCTGTCTGATCTTTACATTCTCGTTGACAAGGCTTGTCTTCCTCCATGGGGATTGCTCAAGATAGTTTAGTACTGATTTATAATGTTTTGAGTAAATAGAAACAGTAACATATATTGTATCAACTTCTCTCTTACAAATCTCTCAATCCAAATACACAGCACAGGGATCATGGTGCCACACAGATTTCAGTTCACATTCAGCGGCAGAAACACAAAAATATTCCACAAAAGAATCCCTGACTACATGAACCTTTAGATGTATTCCTTTGAAATTTCTTGGTTGAATTCTTTAATTGTAAAGTTACTTCATTAGATGACGTGTTTGACCTTCTCTTTTTTTTTTTTAATGGACATCTTAGCCTTCGGTTGATTTACTGTTGTCATCTAAGTCTGCTTATAAAGGCTTCCTCGGAAAATTATCATATATAACATCCTGTGAAAACAAAATAAAAAGAAAAAAAAAAACACACCAAAGAAAAAGTAATCACATATACAAGACGGTATTTATGCGGTTCGGCAATTTACCTACGTTCACGGAATTGCAGGAATTTCACTATTATAAGGAAAAAATACAAAGTGGGGCAATACAGTTTTTTCTCAATCTCAAAAGCAACAACAACAAACCCTAATCACAAAATAGCGTTTTCTACATCTTGCACAAAGGATTCACAATGAGCAACAAAATGGGCCAAAAAAATTTTCCAAGAGCCGAAGTGCTCGTGAATTAAGCCTCAGAAAATCTCCCATTAAAAACCATGCAACATTTTTCGAGTCAGGTCGGGTTGGGTCGTCAACCGGATCAAACACAACTAGACTCTACAAAGCCCAACAAATATCCCACTTGGAGACTAGTTCAATCACCAACATCGCCCGCTACCTCCAAAAACAATCCCTCATCCCAGCACTAGTAGTTTTGCTTACTTTAGTGTTTGCCGTCTGCTTGAAGGTTTTAAATTAAGATATGATAAATTAAGATATGATGAATGTTGATCTGTATAATTCCGACAAGGTCTTAACTTTCCAAGTGATTTAAATGAGTTTTACTGTTTCTTTCTTTCTTATTGCTAAGCTAATTGACCAATACAATCATTTCAAGGTGGAGATAATTCTTGTTACTTGCTTACTTCTTGCAGCTTTAGAATTCCTCATTCCTGCTACACTTCTTCATGAATCACCATTTATTTTGACAATTGGCCACTGGTCCAACTTATCTGGCTTTGACTTATAAGTTGCTAATTTCAGAAATTAATTGTGTTCAGCTGGTGCAATTTAAGTTCTATGTGTTCGGTTTGAAGTAGCTGTAAATTGGATTGGGATCTTGAACTTGGTAAAATGGCCACCACGTCAAATGGAGACGCAGAAGCAGAGAAAAGCTCCAGCATTGATGGGGAGGAGAAGACCCAGACAGTTCCACTTCTCAAGCTTTTCTCGTTTGCAGATTCCACTGATGTTGCATTGATGATTGTTGGCACCGTTGGAGCCATTGCAAGTGGGTTAGGCATGCCCCTTATGACAATATTGTTTGGCCAAATGATCAATAGCTTTGGCACCAACCAGAGTAGCAACACAGAAATTGTTAGTATAATTTCCAAGGTAAATAGAAAATGCACGGGCTAAGAAAATAAGGTTTACTTCAATCTTTATGAATGGAAAGATGTGACTTAAACTTCTGATTTTATTTTTCATTACTTTCCTGAGAGTTTAAACTTCGATTTTCCCATATTATAGCATGTGTAGGAATGCATTTGAATCCTTGATCCTTCTTTTATATTTTTATTTGTTGAAATGACGATGCTAGTAATTAACCACCTGTGAAATTTTAGGTCTCTCTAAAATTTGTCTACTTGGCAGTGGGGATTGGCTGTGCAGCATTTCTCCGTAAGTATATTCCATGTTCAAAATCATTGCAGATTTTTTATGCATAGAGAAAATCTTTTATATACAACCCATTGAAGATCAAGAAAATCACGTGTTGTTTGACAGAGGTGACATGCTGGATGGTCACGGGAGCAAGACAGGCTGCACGAATAAGGGGTTTGTATTTGAAGATTATATTGAGACAAGATATTTCTTTCTTTGATAAAGAAACTAACACTGGTGAGGTTATTGGGAGAATGTCTGGTGACACTGTTCTCATACAAGATGCCATGGGTGAGAAGGTATAGTATATCTGCAAGAATTACATCAGAACGAAGTTTTGTTTATCTTGTGCACCTAAATGTAATCCTAGAGTCAACTAAAGTCTGCTTGTGCAGGTTGGGAAATTTATACAGCTGATATCAACCTTCTTCGGGGGCTTCATAATAGCATTTGTCAGAGGCTGGCTTCTTACCATTGTCTTGTGTTCTGCTATTCCTTTTCTTGTTATGGCTGGTGCTTTTGTGGCCATTATAATATCCAAAATGGCATCCCGTGGACAAAGTGCTTATGCAAAAGCAGCAAATGTAGTTGAACAAACAATTGGTTCAATCAAAACAGTAAGTCACTTTTTCAAAACCAAATACATTTGACAAAAAAATTTGGATGAATTTATTGATACAGTTAATCCAATTTTGCTCCTTTTTCTATAGCAAAATTATGACATCTATCATTGCTTCCAATCTAGGTTGCATCCTTTACAGGAGAGAAGCAAGCTATAACAAATTACAAAAAGTTTCTTGTAAATGCTTATAAATCTGGTGTTCATGAAGGCTTAGCTGCTGGAATAGGTTTTGGGACGGTTATGTTAGTCGTGTTTTGCACCTATTCTTTGGCTGTGTATTACGGTACAAAGTTGTCACTAAAGGAAAAAAACACATACTCTGGAGGTCAAGTGATGAACGTGATTGTTGCTGTCTTAACTGCTTCCATGTGAGCTACATTTTTTTGTTTTAATTATGTTGCGGAAATTATTGATAGTAATTATAATTCCTATTTCCCCAATAAATAAAAATTTTATTCTAATTTTTTTGCTGAAATTACACGAGCACACATGCACAAAAATATTTGAATCTGTGTATGGATGTATTTATATCTTTTTTGCCTTATATGTTTATTTACTTCTTGCCTTCTACAATAATATGGATGCTTCAGGTCCCTAGGGCAGGCATCTCCCTGCCTGAGTGCATTTGCTGCTGGACGAGCTGCAGCCTTTAAGATGTTTGAGACTATTGAGAGGAAGCCAAAGATAGATGCTTTTGACAAAAGTGGAAAAGTATTGGATGACATTCGTGGAGATATAGAATTGAGAGATGTTTATTTCAGCTATCCAACCAGACCGGATGAGCAAATATTTAATGGTTTTTCACTTAATATCACTAGTGGCACAACTGCAGCATTAGTGGGAGAAAGTGGGAGTGGGAAATCAACAGTAATCAGTCTTATAGAGAGATTCTATGATCCACAAGTTGGGGAAGTTCTTATAGATAACATTAACATTAAAGAGTTTCAGCTTAAGTGGATAAGGGGAAAGATTGGTCTTGTCAGTCAGGAACCTGTGTTGTTTGCCTCTAGCATTAAGGCTAACATTGCATATGGAAAGGATGGTGCAACTATTGAAGAGATAAGAGCAGCAACCGAACTTGCAAATGCTGCCAAATTCATAGATAAATTGCCACAGGTTACAATTTTCACTCTCTAAGACCCTTCGTTCACCTTCAAGATTAGAAAATTGCTATTTTACTTTGAGATTTTGAATTTTACTTCCAGGGACTAGATACCATGGTTGGTGAGCACGGAACACAGATGTCTGGTGGACAAAAGCAAAGGATTGCAATAGCTAGAGCAATTCTGAAAGACCCACGAATTTTACTTCTGGACGAAGCTACAAGTGCACTTGATGCAGAATCAGAGAAAATAGTGCAAGAGGCATTGGACAGGATTATGGTTAACAGAACAACTGTCATTGTTGCCCATCGTTTGAGCACAGTGAGGAATGCTGATATGATTGCAGTTATTCACAGAGGAAAGATGGTTGAAAAAGGTACCATCCTATTAGTATAGTCTTACTATATTAGTCATTCACATGTAGAGCCAATATCATGTATACATAGAACATGGTAGTTAGATTTCTTGTAGCCTAGGTTTATTGTCTTGTTGAACAGACTGTGTTATACTCATCAGGTTACTGAATTCTAAAAATTTTCAAGTACAGAAGCCCAAGTTATTTTGTAAATGTTCAGTAATTTTCTGAACCTTCATGCTTAGCTTTTATATTGTGGTCAAATTCCAATTTTTAAAAAATTGCTCAGTTGTTCACTTCTTCCTTGTAGTTTGACAATTGTGAAAAGAAAGAAGCAAATTTCCTTGTGGTATTATTTGTGTTTCATTTCATCACACAAACTTGTTTTTCTAATTTCCAGTAGTAGTTATGGATTCCCCTCCCCCACCGCCACCCCCTATCTTTTATATTGGGGTCAAATTCCAATTTTTTAAAAATTGCTTTGTTGTTCACTTGTTCCATGTAGTTTGACAGTTGTGAAAAGAAAGAAGGAAAATTTCCTTGTGGTATTATTTGTGTTTCATTTCATCACACAAACGTGTTTTTCGAATTTCCAGTAGTAGTTATGGATTCCCCTCTTCCACCCCCCCCCCCCCCAAGCAAAACTAAAGCTTAAGACCATTGGTTGGTTGCAAATATATCATAGAATTCAATCTCTAGTGTGGTGTGAGAGAGGCAATGAAATACTCATTTCATAGTGTATTTGGTTATTGATCAGGCTCACACTCAGAATTACTCATGGATCCTGATGGAGCATACTCTCAGCTTACACGCTTGCAAGATGTAAAAAAGGAGTCTAAGCAAGCTACAGATGATCAAAACAAGTCTGAAATAACTATGGAGTCTTTTAGACAGTCAAGTCTTAGGCAGTCAAGTCGAAAATCATCAATCCTTCGATCTATAAGCCAGGGATCATCTAGAAGGGGAAGCAGTAGCCACCGCTCATTCTCAGTTGCTTTTGGTATTCCCGCAGGACTTGATGTGACTGATACTGCATTGGAAGATCTAGATAACCCTCCAGAAGCCAAAACAAAGTCTCCAAAGGTCTCCATTCGCTGCATTGCCTATCTTAATAAGCCAGAGATTCCAGTGCTTCTAGGTGGAACACTAGCTGCAATCATCAGTGGAGTAATACTTCCAATTTTCGGTTTGCTAATTTCCAGTGTAATCAAAATGTTCTTTGAACCGCCTCATGAACGAAAAAAGGATGCAAATTTTTGGTCACTAATGTTTTTAATCCTTGGTGTAGTATCACTTTTGTCATCTCCAGCACGATCATACCTATTTTCTGTGGCTGGGTGTAAGTTAATAGAACGTATCAGATTAATGTGTTTTGAAAAGGTGGTTCATAAGGAGATTGGTTGGTTTGATGAGCCTGAGAACTCAAGTGGTGCAATTGGTGCAAGGCTCTCAGCAGATGCAGCAATAGTGCGCGCCCTAGTTGGCGATGCACTAGGTCAAATTGTCCAAACTATTGCATCAGTAGTTGCAGGTTTAGTCATTGCTTTTCATGCAAGTTGGCAGCTTGCATTTATTGTCCTTGTATTGGTTCCTCTGCTTGGAGTCAATGGATATGTTCAAAAACAGTCTATGAGCGGATTCAGTGCAGATGCAAAGGTATGCTATATAATTAATGACACAGTTTTTATGGCTGCAGCATGCCTAATATTATGAATTTCGAGGAAGAAAAAGTAAGAAAAGAAATTCTCTTTAAGTTTCAATCAAATGAACATTTCAAATTAACTTTCTAAGTTAATTATAATTTATGAATTATTCATCAAGACTAAATTTACTTGCAGGCAATGTATGAGGATGCAAGCCAAATAGCTAATGATGCAGTTGGGAGTATAAGAACTGTTGCTTCTTTCTGCGCTGAAGAGAAGGTAATGCAACTATATGAAGAGAAATGTGAAGGGCCTAGGAAGGCGGGCATAAAGGAGGGCTTGATCAGTGGAATAGGATTTGGGACATCTTCCTTCCTATTGTTTAGCGTCTATGCAACCAGTTTCTATGCAGGAGCTCAACTCATTAAACATGGCCAAACATCATTCTCAGCTGTTTTTCGAGTATATAAGCCTTTGATAACCATTTTCTTTTTCCAAATCTACTTCAGAACTTTTAGGGAAAAAAAATATAAATGAGATTCATTTCTCCAAATTATCTTCTAATTTATTTAACATGAATGCATGGTTTGCAGGTTTTCTTTGCTTTGACCATGGCAGCTATTGCGGTTACTCAATCAAGCTCCTTTTCCACTGATACTCAAAAGGCCAAAACTGCTTCTGCTTCCATATTTGCAATATTAGACAGTAAGTCAAAGATAGACCCAAGTGATGAGTCTGGGACGACATTAGATAATGTCAAGGGAGAAATTGAGCTTCATCATGTGAGCTTTAAATATCCATCTAGGCCAGATATTCAGATTTTCAGAGACCTCAACTTGGTTATTCCTGCAGGCAAGGTAAAGTAATATTCTCTAACATATCATGTTTTAAATTCCATTTTGGCTGTAACAGGCAAAGACAAAACATTGACCTTATTTTATTTAGATCCAAGTCTAAAACTCAAAATTGTGTTTGTTTGAATCTGTTTCTTTCAGACTGTTGCCCTGGTTGGAGAAAGTGGGAGTGGTAAATCCACAGTGATAGCATTATTGGAAAGATTTTATGATCCTGATTCAGGTCATATTACACTTGATAAAACTGAAATCAATAAGCTCCAATTGAAGTGGCTGAGGCAGCAAATGGGGCTTGTGAGCCAAGAACCAGTTCTATTTAATGACACAATCCGTGCTAACATTGCATATGGAAAGGGAGGAGATGGAGGAGATGCAACTGAGGCAGAGATTATAGCTGCAGCAGAATTGGCCAATGCCCACAGGTTCATTAGTGGATTAAACCAGGTAAGAACAATGTGAACAACGATAATAATAAGCTAATGCTTAATTAAGCAACTAATTAATTTTTTTTTTTCTTTTTGATACAAAATGCAGGGTTATGATACTGTAGTTGGGGAACGAGGAACCCAATTATCTGGCGGACAGAAGCAGCGCATAGCAATTGCACGTGCTATAATTAAAAATCCAAAAATATTGCTATTAGATGAGGCTACCAGTGCACTCGATGCTGAGTCTGAAAGAGTAGTGCAAGATGCATTAGACCAAGTCATAGTAAGCAGGACTACAGTTGTGGTGGCTCATAGATTGTCCACAATAAAAAATGCAGATCTGATTGCAGTGGTTAAGAATGGAGTCATCATGGAGAAAGGAAGGCATGGGACTTTGATTAATATACAGGATGGATTATATGCCTCCTTAGTTGCGCTTCACACAAGTGCATCAACTGTTTGAGTTTCTTAAACCCTTTTCCATGTTCAAAATCTAGTTAAGGGTTTATTATAATCTATTTTCTTGTGTATGCATAAGAAGAAAAAGTTCCCTTGTGAGAGACAACATAACCACTGTGTTGACTCTGTAGTTTTCATTATATCCCACAATATTAGTCTAGCCCTCACCCATATGCGTAGTTGCGCAGACTCACCTACCTTAAGCTACATTATAGAATTATTGCTTATAGTAAGAAAGTTGAATTCAACACTAAGTGTGACCATGTGAGCAATCTGCATAAATCATCCAGCAAGTTCAAATCACCTCACCCGAACTATTGATGTATCAAACAAAATATTTCAAGAATTTTCCTTATAAAAAATTGTAATCTCTAGTATTCTATTTTAAAATCAAAGATTCAAAATAGAAAGACAAAGTAGTGTAGTGATTTTTTCATATTATATGCATTTACAAACTTGAAATTGTATGATATAGTGACTAATAAAGATACACATGTTCAAATCGGCACTACAAGTAATTCAGGGGGTTCAAATAAACCCCGACTTAATATATATATATATATATATATATATATATATATATATATATATATATCCTTTTACCAGTTTAATTTACCCTTAAAAATATTTTGCACACCCTGATCACAAATTAGTTCAACCCAGAACCAAGCAACATCACAAATTAGTCTTATCCTAAAACCAAACAAATCACTCTCCCCTCATAATCCCATCTCATCTCTTTTCTCAACTTGACTATCTTGGTATCACCAACTCTAAGAGTAAAGATTAAGTGTTTGTAAGTTGTGAATATTTTTCTCTTTATTATAAATTTTTATAATATATATTTATGTGTGTGTCTGTGTGCACGTATGTGTGAGTGCATGGTTGACACTAATTGTGTGTGTTATTTTTTTTATATCTTGTTATAATATTTTTTGTGTGAACTGTGATGTGTGTGAATGTGTGCATGTATAATATAATATAACTTTATATAATTTAATAAAAATGAAATACAAAGGCTTTTTTTTTTTAAGATACAAACACAGACACACACAAGGGAGAGGGAAAAGAAAAAGGGTTCTAACACAAAGTTATCTTTTCATATTCTCAAGTACATCAAAGTGGACTAAAATTGGCCGAAGTGGACCGAAATGGATGGAATAGGACTAAATTGGACCAAAGTCATCCACACCATCAGCCGTCCAGAAGAAAGCACCAAGACGAGGCTAATGCTCATGGTCGTCCATGGACGAAAGCACACCCGCAGCACTCATCCTAGGAAAGCGCCCATCCCCATCCTGAAGGGATTCATCCATAAGAGGACCCCTGGACGAGACTTTTACACTTGGGAATTACTGAGTACATTTCACCACTCCGCAACATACGCAAAACTTTCGGTGACTGTTGTATGAGAAAATATAACTCCTAAATGGTTGTGGAAGTTATCCTTGAACCCTCACACCTCCTCAAATCTAGGGGAGGTTACAATCCCAATAATTGTTCCTAGGACACTATATAAACACCCATTCAGACCAGAAAAGGGTACGTTTTTACTTCTCCCAAAAAGTTGGAACTCCAAAAATATAGAAAAAAAACTAACTTTGCCATCAGAGGGTTCATAGCCGGCAACCCCGGTCACCTTTGATCGCTTTTCTTTCTTTTTCAGGCCATTGAGAGAGCAAGTGGTCCTTTCAAGTCCGAAACATCCAGCCTACTAATTTTCTTTGCATCATCAGTTGGTGCCGCCTGTGGGTACAAACAACAATCACTGTTCTTTTCGTTTGATTATCTGTTTTGTTATCAATGATTAGCCTTTCCCAAACAAAAGGCTGAATGGTTCGAACAAGATCAAGGGCTACCAGCCCAAGCCACCAGGAGAGTAGGGATGCTTTTAGTAATCCCCTTCGCGATCACAAGTCAACGTTTGTCATGCAACCGCCTTCTGTTCAACATATGCAATCCATGGCTACCGCTATGGCAGAACTTACCAGTCAGAATTAGGAGTTGAATAGGGAGATCAACCTTAGAAGGCAGCGCCAAGATGGGCACATGGAAGGACGAGCCCAGAGTCAGGAAGGTGGAGGAGAAAATGTTAAGTCCGAAAATCAGACAAGGGGTACCGCTTCAAGAAGAGTGCCACACTTGGAAAGAGAGATGGACCAGATGAGAAAAGCCATGGATGAGATGAGGGAGAACATGAGGTGGTCGAACCCAATGGATGATTTAGTTCACCAAACGGACTCTCCTTTCACAGCTTCCATCAACAGTCATCCCCTACCTTCGAAATTCAAAATGCCTTCTTTGGATTCGTATGATGGAAATCGTGATCCGTGTGATCACATTGCTACTTTCAACACGACCATGCACCTTCAAGGAGTCCCGGACGAGATTATGTGCAAAGCTTTCCCGATTATGTGCAAAGCTTTCCCTACCACACTTAGGGGACCAGCACAGGTGTGGTTTAGCAAAATACCCCCAAACTCAGTGGGATCGTTTGAAGAGTTGAGTAAGTTGTTTGTCAATAATTTCATTGGAGGACAACGCCACAAGCGTTCCTCTTCTAGTTTGCTGACTATAGAGCAAGGGGAAAATGAGAGTTTGCGGTCCTTCATTACCCGGTTTAAAAGGGAAGCCTTAACGGTAGACGAAATGGATGACAAGTTGTTGTTGGCTGCCTTCCATAATGGGGTCAATTCTAACTTGTTCATCCATAAGCTCTACGAGCAGGAACCACAGACGATGGCCGAATTCGTCCATTCGGCCCAGAATTTCATGAATGCTGAAGACAATATCATAGCCAAGAAGAGAAAGAGAGCAGAGCGCTCGGAAGCGGGCCACCAGCGTTGCTCAGATCAGGGACCTCGTCTAAAGAAGGCTCGGGTAGACGAGAGAAAAGACAAGGATGGTAAGAAGGCAAGTTCCTCAGCGAGGAATCAGCAATACACACCCCTGAATATGCCACTAGAGCAGGTTCTTATGCAAATCAAGGATGATCCGTCCTTGAAGTGGCCGAATAAATGAAAGGAAATCCTAACAAGCGCAATAGGAGCAAGTATTGCCGCTTTCATAGAGACCACGGGCATGACACGGACGAGTGCTTTGATTTGAAGTAGCAGATAGAGAATCTCATTAGGTAAGGAAAGCTAAGGAACTTCCTTGGACGAGACCAAAGAGATGAGAAACTGAAAGCTAAGGTGAAAGAGTCATCATGACCTCCACTAGGAGAGATAGGAGTAATTATAAGAGGAAACTCGATAGCGCAGTCATCTAAGTCGAGGAAGACATACCTGAAGGTGGTGCAGAACATCAAGCTGTCTAGACGACCTCCTAAGACGAGGGAAGTAGACGAGCAAGTCGTTACGTTCACAGACGAGGATGCAGGATGACTTCACCACCCACACGATGACACAATAGTCATCACCCTACTCATTGTTGACTACATGACCAGGAGGGTGTTGATAGACAGTGGCAGTTCTACGGACATTCTGTATTACCCCGTCTTCCAGCAAATGAGGCTAGGACGAGATCAGCTTCGACCAGTGAATTCACCATTGGTAAGATTCGGAGGAATGAAGGTGCAACCAGTGGGCACCATCACTTTACTAGTGGTCGTTGGAACATATCCACAGCAGATAACCAAGGAGGTAAATTTCCTTGTTGTTGATTGTGCATCGTCATATAATGCAATTATTGGAAGACCAACTCTGAATAGTTGGAAGGCGGTAACATCTACCTACCACTTGTCCATCAAATTCCCGACTGAGCACGGAGTGGGTCAAGTACAAGGAGATCAATTGGCCGCTAGAGAGTGCTACTTAGCCATGCTGGCAATGGACGAGCGTATACAGGCAATGAGTATAGACGGAAGAAGGATCGCAGCGGAACCCACTGAGGTGTTAGAGGACGTCCCTTTGGACGAGAACCAGCCTGAGAAGTTCACTAGAATTGGGGCGAGCATGGAAGAAGAGGTAAAGCATGCTTTTGGTCCAGTTTTTGAAGAAAAGCCTCGATGTCTTTGCATGGATTCATGAAGACATGTTTGGCATTGATCTAACTGTTATTACTCACAGCCTGAACGTGTGTCCCTATTCAAAATCAATGCGTCAGAAGAAAAGGGTTTTCGCTCTTGAGCGAGACAATGCCATCAAGGAGGAAGTCTAGAAGTTGGTTACCGCGGAGTTCATCCGAGGAGTTTATTATCCAGATTGGCTGGCGAATGTAATCATGGTGAAGAAAGCTAACGGCAAGTGGCGAATGTGCGTGGACTTTACTGACTTAAACAAAGCTTGCCCTAAGGATAGTTACCCATTGCCGCGCATTGACCAGTTGGTGGACTCAACAGCAGGTCATAGGGTGTTGAGCTTCATGGACGCCTTCTCAGGCTACAACCAGATAAAGATGGATGAAGCAGATCAAGAGAAGACCTCATTCATTACAAGCCAAGGGTTGTATTGCTACAAAGTGATGCCCTTCGATTTGAAGAACGCACGGGCAACCTACCAAAGACTGGTTAACCACATATTCCGTCTTCAAATCAGGCAAAATGTGGAGGTTTATGTAGATGACATGCTGGTGAAAAGCCAAGATGAGGACAATCATCTGAACAACCTTCAAGAGATTTTTAATACACTGCGGCGGTATAACATGAAATTAAATCCAAGCAAGTGTGCTTTCGGAGTTTCGTCGAGGAAGTTTTTGGGGTTTATGGTTTCGCACAGAGGAATTGAAGCAAATCCGGACAAAATCCAGGCGATACTGAATATGGAACCACCGAAAAATATCAAGGACGTCTAGTCTCTTACCGGACGAGTTGCCGCCTTTAACAGGTTTATGTCGAAAGCTACTGACAATTGTTTGCCATTTTTTAAAGTCCTCAGGAAGGCATTTGAGTGGACAGACGAATATCAAAAGGCTTTCCAAGACTTAAAGACATATCTCATGACAGCACCGTTACTAAGTCCGTCTGTACCTGGAGAAGAGCTGTATTTATACTTGGCAGTGTCCTCACACACAGTAAGCTCGGCGTTGGTCAAAGAAGAGGGGAAAATCCAGAAACCGGTTTACTACACAAGCCGTGTAATGAGAGGAGTAGAAGGATGATGCCCAATGATGGAGAAGCTAGCTTTTGCCTTGATTACGGCTTCCAGGAAGCTGAGGCATTATTTCCAAGCTCATGTTATCAACGTCTTAACAGATCACCCCATAAAGAAGGCCATGAACAAGTTGGAAGCCGCTGGATGATTAATACAGTGGACTGTGGAACTTAGCGAGTTTGACATTAGATACCTTCCAAGGAGTGCGATAAAGGCGCAGGCATTAATAGATTTCATCACAGAGTTCACCCCCAGCCAGGATGAGTTGGACAAAGACGAAGGAGTTGAAAGGTGGGTTATTAATGTAGACGGATCGTCCACACTGTATGCAGGAGGGATTGGAGTCATACTAAAGTCTCCAGAGGGTGACAAACTGGAGTACGCGGCCCGTCTACAGTATCCAACCACCAACAACGAAGCTGAGTACGAAGCTCTACTCAAAGAATTGGAATTGGCTAAGTCCTTAGATGCGGAGTCAATAATAATCAAAGGAGATTCTCAGCTAGTCATCAACCAAGTAAATGGAACGTGTTATACCAAGGAGGATCAGATGAAGAAATACCTCAGGAAAGTGAAACGACTTGCACGAAAGTTTTCAGCAGTAAGTTTTGTTCAACTCCCCAAGGAGGAAAATATGGAGGCAAATGCCTTGTCAAAAGCAACTTCGGCAGGAGGAGTGACGAACGATTACTACAATGTCCAATATATGCTGAGCATAGACTTTCCGGACATACAGTAGATAAGAGGGGGAGAAAACTGGATAAGTCCAATAGTAATCTATCTTAAAGATGGAAGGCTTCTAGAAGACAATGATGAAGCTAGGAAGTCGAGGGTCAGGGCAGCCAAATACGTCCTCATAAACAAAGTGTTGTACAAGCGAGGTTTTTCCCAACCTTACCTAAGGTGCTTGGCTCCGGACGAGTCAAACTATGTTTTGAGGGAAATTCATGAAAGAGCATGTGGAAATCATTTAAGAGCGAGATCACTAGTCCATAAGGTCGTCCGTGTAGGCTACTATTGGCCTACAATGCAGGCAGATGCTAAGGCCTATGTCAAGGTATGTGACCAGTGTCAGCGCTATAGCAATGTCCCTAGACAGCCGTTAGAGTACCAGACCCCAATGATGGCCCCATGGCCCTTTGCACAATAGGGACTGGATATCCTAGGTCCCTTCCCCATGGGAATTAAACAAATGAAATTTTTGGTAGTAGGAATTGATTACTTTACCAAGTGGGTAAAGGCTGAACCTCTTGCAACAATCACTCAGCAAAATGTTAAAAATTTTGTATGGAAGGATATTCTACGTAGCTTCAGAGTACCCAGGGTATTAGTATCGGATAACGGACATCAGTTTGACAACGGGCCCTTCAGGGACTTTTGCAAACATTTTGGAATCAAGAATCACTATTCCTCACCCTCCCATCCACAAGCGAATGGAAAAGCAGAAGTAGCAAACCGATCCCTGCTGAAGATCATCAAGACTCAGCTTGAGGGGGCAAAAGGGATATGGCCAGACGAGTTACCAGGTGTTCTTTGGGCCTATAGGACGACTATACGAACTCCGACAGGAGAGACCCCCTTTAAGCTAGCCTATGGAAGTGAAGCCGTCATACCGGCAGAAGTTCATGTGGCTAATCATCAAGTGATGAAGTATCAAGAGAGAGAGAATGGGGAACAACTTCGTCTTGACCTCGATCTTATTGACGAGGTGAGAATGGATGCGGAGCAAAGGACAACAAGATACAAGAATCTTATGGCTAGGCAACATGATGCCATGGTGAAACCCAGACGATTCAGTGTTGGGGACCTTATTCTCAAAAGAGTCTCCTTGGCAACCAGGAGCCCAGCTCATGGAAAACTGGGACCCAATTGAGAAGGACCTTATAGGGTAATCAACTGCAAAAGGCAGGGGTCTTACTACTTGGAAGCTCTGGACGAACGAAAGTTAAAGCACCCCTGGAATGTGGAACACCTAAAGAGGTACTATCAGTGATGAACTTGGACGAAATAATCCGGGGGCGAGGTTGACACTACGGGCAACTACAGCCACAATTTGTGTTTGCTTATACCTACTGTTGTGTTCTTATTACTACTATAGTGTGTACTAAGAATAAAAAGTGCACTAGTTCTTAAACTTTTACACCGTCTACAGACCAGTTTGTAAAAGACAAAGTTATGTATTTTCTTAAGTGTTTTAATAAGGCACCAGCTTCTAAAGCGTGCCATATTTATGGACAATGTTCATGCAATAATATAGTTTGGATTTCTGATATACTTAATCTAGTGTACATAATGATACCCACAAGGGGGGCAAAAGCCTAAGACGAATGAAAATCTCTGAACGCAGGGATGTATCATTCATAAGCTTTCCTCGAGATGAGGATAAAAAAGCTAAGGCATACTCATCCAAGCTTTCCTTGAAATAAGGATAAATCAAAGAGAAAAGCTAAGGCATACTCGTCCAAGCTTTCCTTGAAATAAGGATAAAGCAAAAAGAAAAATCTAAGGCATACTCGTCTAAGAAAGATAGGCAAGAAGAAGGCATACGTTAAGGCATAAAGTTCCAAAGATGAGCATCTAGCCAAGACGCCTCAATGTCTTAGGATGAGTAAAACATTATAAGCCTCTTGCAAGAAGACGAGTGATAATTGCCTAAAGGACAAGGTTAAATACTGCAAAGTCATCATTGTCGTCCTAAGACGAGTTACACATGTAAAGATTTAACTGGCTAATAAAGACGTCCATGCCTAGGTGGGTCGTCCATAAGAAAATCACATAGATGATCATTCAACACTTAGAACACTGTTTAGAAGCCAATGACATAAATGGTGAAAATAATGGATAAACTCATCCATACAATAAATAACAGATAAAAGAAAAATATTCTTTAATCTAAAGAGGGTAGACGACCATCGTCCAAAAACCCTTATAAGATAAGCCCTAAAAGTCAATTGTTAATAAACTCGTCCAGAACACTCTGAACGAGATAATTGTACTCAAATACATTTTTTTTTAAAAGGATCCAAAAACAATGGACCAAAAGAAAAGCAGAATAACAACAGCACTAATTTAAAAATTCTTCAAGAAGGGGGGCACCAACGTTGGGGTCGTCCTGAGATGGCTTGGTGGTGGCATCGTCCTCAATGTTAACATCTGAGCCTGTTTGAAGGAGAGAACTTGTAGCAGCGCCAAGCTTGAGTTTAATGGTGCTAAAGTCAACTCCAGGAAAGTTGTCTATAGCATCCATTCTAAAATCTTCAAACCCTGCTGCATAGTTTATGTCCAGCAGGTCAGTAAACTCCTTGGACGCTTTGAACTCCTCCACTGCGTCGTCTTAGCCTTCTTGAGGAGGAGACTCAGCTCGTCGTTATTTTTTTTAAGAAAGTCAAGACGATCATCCTTCTTAGCAGCATCGAATTTCAACTCCCCCACCAAAGCACTCAAACCCTTAACCTCATCCTTGGCCTTATTCGCCACCTCGGCCCAAGTTCTGCAGTCGTTTTTAATCTCTTCTATTCTTTTCTCTAGAAGGATCCTCGTCTTGTCCATCTCCATGGCCTGCCTGGACGCAGCTATGAACTTCGACATTGCCTACATAGAAGACAAGAAGGTTCAAGAGATAAAAATAACAATAGATAACATGGCTAAAGCAAGACGAGACAAAGGTGCTCACCTTAAAAAGGTCGTGAACACCGGAGTGCTCAAACTCCTTCAAAGACATGTCGTAGCACACAGCCACGTCCTCACCTATTACAGCCTCTTGGAATCGTTCCTAAGCCAAATCCTCATTCTCCAATAATTTTGTAGAAATCCTTTGAGGAGAATAAGTTTGTAGAAATCCTTTGAGGAGAATGGGACGAAGCAGGAGCATGGGTCTTAGACAGAGCGACGCCAACAAGCGTAGACAAGTCAACATCGACTGTGAAGGACGGCAAGGAGGAAGGAGGGTCAAACTTGGCAATTTCGAGCCTGGACGACCCATGCTTGGTCTTCTTCCCCTGACGACTGGGCAAGCTTCCCAGGTCCAAAGGACAAGCTCTTCCTCTTGTCTCCAGCAGCAGGACGAGGCTAGGGTTGAACTTCAGGCTTGGTCATCTCGTCAATCACCTTCTTTCCCTTATTTTCTTTCATGGTTGTCATTCCTGAAAAACACATGTACACACACACACACACACACACACACACACACACATACACATATATATATATATATATAATAAAATAAAATTTTCAAAATTTCAAGAAAAGCACTCACGTCTACGGACAGTTTGCTCGTGCGCGAGGGCTTCAGCAGATGGATCAGGGCCAAGTCCCCACCTGTGCAAGCGTCGAAGAGTCACCAACAAGTGAAAATTCCTCTCGGGGTGTAGACGAGCTCTGTGGATGCGGTCATGGTGAAACTTACTCAAAGAAGGACGTCTAACAGCTAAAAAACAAAAACAAAAAAAAAGAGGAAAATTAAGGTTAGACCACTATCTAAAGATAAAATATAACAAAATAAATATAAAAAAAATGAAGGAAAAATATAACATACCTTCTTGACGAAGGTTCCCTAATTCTCCAGTATAAAGGGCAAATACATCTCTACCAGCCTCGATAGGATGCCCCGCCCAGAAACTAGAGACAAAGAAAAATTATGTCTTCCAGTTTCTGTCAGACAAAGGTAAAGACTTAATCAACCTATAGTCATTGCCCCTAGCTGTGAACTGATAAAAACCTAGAGATTGACTTATCTCGGAGGGTTTATAACAGTACAAAAACTCGTCCACGGTGATAGGACGATTCCCATCAAATACCTCCCTCCATAAGACTTGCATAAAGACAATAAGAATCCACGCATTGGGGTTAAACTGACAAACTCCCAAGCCCAGCCTAGTGAGTAATTCTTTAGTAAAGGCATTCAAAGGAAATCTAAGCCCCCCTAGCAAATAAGCTTCGTAAATACCTATCCCAAAACGGGGTTGGTAACACCATTCCCCTCGAACGGCTAACCTAGGATTTAGATCGTCTGGGATTTGGAACCAACTCCTAAGAGCATCTAACCTCTTCTCGTCCGTCTTAGAAGGGATTTCTATAGCACAACTATACACAGTTTCTTCTTCGTCCAAAAGGGAGGATGGTGGGACGCTCGTCGAGGTATCAGCTCCAAAGGCTGCCATCGTCCTAATATTTTCCTGTAAGGTTTCGACGGGAATTCCAGGAACACCAGAGGTATATTCTTCCGTTGTGTGGCCACTACTACTACTACTATCGTTACTGAAAGTGCTATAACTAGAAGAATCATGGTACTCGTCTATGGCCTTATCTACACTGTCGCTAGACGAACAGGTAGCCATTTCAGACGTCCTAAAGCTTAAAAAGGAAAGCCTGAGAGTGAAAGTAAGGGGAATACTTGGCTCTAGAAGAAAGATACTAAGGACACTGAGAATACTCTTAGACGAGGCGACGGACGAGAATGTCAAAACAAAAAATTTGAAAAAATGAGAGGGGCCACTATTTATAGGTAGAGAAGTCTCGATATTCACAATGACGAGACCAATGAGAAGACGACACGTGGCATCTGCCTCGAGGAGGTAAGTCGACGTGACCAAACACCTATGAAAGCATGACACGTGGTACGCTGTCTGAAAAACAAATAAAATAATAAATAACAATAATAAATGTTCTTGGAAAACTCATCCTGAGGTCTGGTGATATACTGCATGACCCCTGGATGAAGGGGCAACTGATGAGGAATGAAGAAAAATTTACTCCAGACCGTCCATGGTCATCCACACCAACAACCGTCCAAAAGAAAGCACCAAGACGAGGCTAACGCCCATGGTCGTCCATGGACGAAAGCACACCCACAGCACTCGTCCTAGGAAAGCGCCCATCCCTGTCCTGAAGGGATTCGTCCACAAGAGGACCCCTGGACGAGACTTTTACACTTGGGAATTACTGAGTACATTTCACCACTCCGCAACATACGCATAACTTCCGGTGACCGTTGTATGAGAAAATATAACTCCTAAACAGTTGTGGAAATTATTCTTGAACCCTCGCACCTCCTCAAATCTATGGGAGGTTACAATCCCAATAACTGTTCCTAGGACACTATATAAACACCCATTCAGATTAAAAAAATGTACATTTTTACTTCTCCCAAAAAGTTGAAACTCCAAAAATATAGAGAAAAAACTAACTTTGCCATCAGAGGGTTCTTGGCTGGCAACTCTGGTCACCTTTGATCGCTTTTTTTTTCTTTTTCAAGCCATTGAGAGAGCAAGTACTCTTTTCAAGTCCGAAACATCCAGCCTACTGATTTTCTTCGCATCATCAATAATAATAAAGTGATGTAAAACTATAATCTTTTATAAGTAATATGTTCCAATGTGATGGAATTGTTTGTTGTTAAAGTAACATCAATCATATTTATTATCACGTTAGTATTTTAACTAAATTATTGTGCATGTGTATGTGATTTTATGTGTCAGTTAAAGGCTTTACTCAAGTTAAAAATTTGGTACCATGTAAAGAAAGTTGTTACACCACCAAAAAAAAAAAAAAAAATCATATCAAGAAAACTAGTTGTATGTACGGCTGTCCATGGGTCGGGCGGGTCGGGTTTGGCCCAACCCGCAACCGACTCGTAAGAGATCGGGTTTGCAAGAATCCAAGCCATAACCGACCCGTTAAGAGGGTCAGGTTTCGCGAGTTGGATATGCGTTGGGTGGGATCGGTTTCGGGTAAAGCTGAAACTCGCTGAAAAGTGGAAACCACCAAAATTCGGCGAGATCTCGCCCAATCTGGCCAAGATCCGGTGAGATCTAGCTGGATCTGGCAAAGATTTCGTCAAATCCGATGATTTTTCACCCAAATCGTGCTAAGAGTCACTGGATCTAGTGTATTTATGCCAAATCTGATTGGTTTAATTGACGAAATCTGCAAAATCAAGCTAAAATCTCGTCGGAAAGCTAGAGAATTCGCCAGAATGTTCATGCTCTTCTGGCGAGTCAAGTTTCACGAGTTTTGAAGAAAGGGACTCGAAACCAGCCCGCCAGCATCAAGTTTTGGAGAACGGGACCCACGTCTGACCACCGAAGCAGTCAAATCGGGTGAAAGCGGGTCAGGTACGAGCGGGTTGGGCGGGTGGCCGAGTGGGTGGGACAGCCCTAGTTGTATGTAATAGTTTATATGAAAAAAGAAAATGAAAAGGGAAAAAAAAAAACCATTTTTAAGTGCTTTGTTATCTCTGTCTATTGAAGCTTATATAAATGACATACAGTTCTCTAAGTAGGAGTAGAATTAATCCCTTTATCCTAGCCTTCAATACTACATGAGCGTACAAATATGAATTCATTGGTGAAATGAGATTTTTTTCAAGTGAGTATAAACTAAAAATAAATAAATGGTGTCTATACTCAAAGTATTTGTATTACATATATTTTCTATTATAAGTTACATTTAGAACAAAATATTATATTTTCTAAAAAATTCTTCTCAAAAAATAAAAGTTCAAAAATGTGTAAATTCATTTTAGTAAAAACTGATGGTCATATCATAATTGATGAGTTATAATTAGTTTCGAAAATAATAATGGCATAATGCATTATTTCATACATTAATATTTATATACATGTTTTGTAAAAACAAAGAACCAAAAGAAAATAATGACATGACAATTAATGTAGCTCAACAAAAACATAAGAACAATAAATGTCACATTTTTAGCGTATAGATATTGATTGATTGGTTGGTTAGGACCTAAGATGCACTACTTCCCTCGGTGCTTTTTTCTTTTCCTTTTTTTTTTTTCAATGGAAGATATAGAACTGCTCAGCAAGTTACAAAGTTGTTAGCTCCAACCAGTTGATGCAAGATAGCACAGACATTATGTGCTTCTTTCTAAAAACTTTAATGTCATAATATATACCCTTAATCATGGCCCTAGATAGATAGATCCTGATGGATGAATCTTTCTAATGACATGGGATCCTAGAAATACCACGCAAATATCGCTCACCAAACTTGTCAACCCAAAATACCACCTTCATGAACTAATGCGTTTATGCATCATTGCTGTGTCTAGACAGGAAATTGAAAAACATAACAAAAGAAAATAAATTGGATAAATATAAGTTTCTCCTTTAAAATACTAAAGTAACACCGCTAGTCGTCATCTTCACTTTCGTCACTATATGAAACTAGACCACTTATACCAACATCTTGGGACTTACTAGTATTACTATTAGATTTTTTCAACGGCTCCGAAGATTTTTCTGCATCAACAGCATGGATTTTCACTACCTCTGAAAGCTGCTCGATAGTTCCTGTTTCTAACCTTGCTTTCTTTGCTTGTGGCTTGACTTTAATAATCATACCTAATGGACGAGCAGGCATATTTTTCCTCCCAATTGATTTCTGTTCCTGCAAACAGTGACAGGTTGTGTGCTTAGAAACCAATGCATACTAACAATTTCAACAGTTTTATTTCACTAGCAAAATGGTCAACTCTCATAAAAAAGTTGGATTGGGTCATTGGCAATCAGACCAAGTTGACTTGACTGGATCATAGGTACACCATATCAGTAGTCATAGATAAGCCCAAAACAGACTAGTAAGAAAGATTTCAGCTTTAGGTTAAGCATATACTCTAGGAGGGGAATATACATAAGGCAGAACTGCAGGACCATTGATCTGCGATGGCTCAAATTACTCCACACAATTATTGCCAAATCAAAACTGTCGCTTTTGTCCTAAGTCAACATCCTCAAGTATCCATTTAGACAAACACCAAACAAATTGATTAAAATGTTAAAGAATCACTAGATTATAAATTAGACCAGTTCAAGACTTTTTTATATTTTATGAAGTAGAAATATAATGACCTCCTCAAGCGGGTCTAAGGATCAACTTCTTGTATATAAATGTAGTTCAAGCTTTTACACCAAGGTTTTTATCACTCTCTCTCCTATTCTCGTGGACTTCAAATTTTCCAAGCCACTTTTCTCGGGGATTCCCTTCCTTTTATATCCTTTTTCCATGCATCCCAGCCATCTATTTGTATATCTCAAGGCATCCCTCTGTATACCTGTCCCATCAAAACTTTGCTAAAGGTAGTAGAAATGGCTGCTAACTGTAAAGGTACTGTTTAGGGGTCATTTCCACATTAATGCAGCTAATAAGGTTGGTGAAGGTATTGAATGCGGAGGCGAGATGTATATCCTTCAATGCTCTAGCCTTTGTCATATCTTCTCCCAAGGAAAAAAAAAACCCTCTATGTCGTATCTCTATTTTCATACTATTGTGGAGGAAAATAAAAATAAAAATAAAACTATTTGACTCTTTAAAGTCAATTAAATTACTAAAAGAGGGGGAGAGAGAGAGATGAATTGCGTGATCCCTAGATTCCCTACTCTCTAATGTATGGACCAAATAATAATGAAAAATTTTGGTGCCACCAACTAGTGCACAACTCACGCATGTGACGAGTTGTGGTTTGGTGGAGGGATGACCCACCATTACCCCTCCACCAATCACAACTCGCCACATGAGCGAGTTGTGCACAAGTTGGTGGCACCAAATGAACTCAATAATAATACATATAATAATTTCGCCACTGACATCATTGATTACGATTTCTAAACATGTTTATGCCTCTATGGGATTTGATTTTTCTGAAACAGGGTTTTATTGAAGAAGAATTGTGTGCCATAGGCACAATCTATTAACTTGTGTCTCTTTGATGTGGCTTGTTAGTTTTGGAGGTGTGTAAGCAAAAGAATTATCCTTATCGAATTTTAACTCATTATATATATATATATATATATATATATATATATATATATATATATCTAACAAAAATAATATAACGATGGTGTTAACGGGCATGGTAAATTGTCAATTAAGAAATAATTTTATGTCAAATTATTTTGTTTTATGTCAAATTTTTTTACCAATTTTATTGGGTGTAAACTAATACAGCTGACTTTTTTAATTCTACGCTTTCAATTGTCACATCAATAATATTCTCAGTCTTTTCATCAATTTATACTAATTTTTAATTAGCTTACTCCCACAATAAATTATCCTAACATTAATTTCCCATAATATAAAATAATAGTTCCCACTTGCCAGTTTTTTTTTTTTTTTTTTTAAGAGCCAGTTACTTTGGCAAGCAATCTCTGCTGTTGGCCTGTTGTCGATTCTGCAACAATAATAATAAAGAGAGAACGAATAGTTGGACCCCCACTGGCGGCGCCATGTATAATTGAGGGTGGTCTGTGACCACCCTCAACTTGGAAAAAAAAAATTAAATTCCAAATTAATATGAGATGTTGACAACTTAAAAAAAAAAAACTTGACCACCCTAAAAAAATCCTAAACATCCTAAATAAAATTTGTCCATTAAAAATAAAATTTGACTTCTCCAAAATTTTGGTTCATTGAAGATTAACCAAAAAATTGTGAAAAATGCAATATTCACAAAATGTCCTCAACAGTTTCATAACATATCCTAAGTGATAAATTGTTATTGATAGGACAAAAAAACAATTTTAATGACATGTAAATTAGAACTAATAACAATTGCCAACTAGAATTTGTTGTAAAAATATTGTAGACGTAGCATTTCTCAAAAAATGTCCAAATAGACAAATTAGCCTAAAAGCCCAAATCAAATGTTTAATTATAATATTTTAAATTGTGTTTTCAAAAAACATATTTTAAAATTGCTATTTTTTAATTAAAAAATGCATATTTTCCAATAACTAGTCAGTTAGTGCTTGCCTTAGTCTTTAGGCTGAGTTTATTAGATTTATGTGATACATCTTGTATATACATATGTGCACTAAAATAATACCTCAATAGTTTATTGAACATGACTGAAAAAAAAAATTATATATAATAATTTAAAATTTTATATTTATTTACCTTTAAAAAAAAATTTGCGACCACCCTAAATTTTTTTTATGCTAATAAAATTAAATTTTGATTTATAATTTGAGCAACTTAACAATATATTACGTCTTTCAACGGATGATGGCAACACAAGTCTGATAGGTTCATAGTGGATAGGGGTGTAATGCCTATGGGCTTCTCTTTGTTTTGGTCCTTTCCCTGGGGATATGTTTTAATGGTTTACTGTTCCCCCTAACTGAGCTTAATGCCTTAGTCTTTTACTTGTATTCTATTTCGTTTTAATAAAATTTTCTATCGTTTTGAGTTAAAATATATATATATATATATATATATATATATATATATATATATATATATATATATATATATTGGGGTCTTTCAAGCCAAAAAAAAAACTCAAAAAAAATTTATAATAAAACTACTACAGGCTAGACAGTGATTTGATTCCTTTGACTCAGCACACTGCCCAATATAACACAATTTTCAACCTTTTATTATTTTTTATTACAGTATTATTTTTCCTCACCAGATATTTATTACTTACTTCTCATTTTTAAATATTTTTTCTTTTTTATTTTTATTTTTAAATATTTTTTCTTTTTTATTCTTAACCACACACATCTTCTGTCTCATCGATTTTTTCATTTCATACTTATAAATTTTATCACATCTTCATCTACACTTTTACATTTACGTTTTGCCTTCCTCCTTATTCGTAACTTCTGTGTCTCTACCAATACCAATGCAGTAGTGTCTCTTCTCAAGTTTTGAGTCTCGAATTTCTCAATACAATCTGTACAAATATACCTTTGTTCATTTCTTTTCTTTTCAAATTTTTTTTTTTTCCTTTTGAGGTTTTTTGGTTTACAAAATGCAATTTTTTTTTTTTAAAGCACAAATTTCATGCCAGCCAAATCTTGAATTTTGGCCGGTATTTACCGAAACACCCCGAAACGGCAGAAATAGACCAGAATGACCTAAAATTTTTTCTGAAATGGAATAGGGTGGATTGCTGTTCTTGTTTGTTTACTGACACGGTATTTTCCGGCCGTTACAGCCAAAACGGAATGGAATTAATAATATTAAATCAAAAATAATTAACTAAAGGTTAAAAAGAAGTAAAATTTTGTAATTTATACTTCCTCAAGAACGCCCTCAGCAAAATTTCTAAAACCGCCACTGTAATAAAGCTAATTTTTTGAATTCTACACTTTCACTTGACACTTCAATAAAATTCTCAATCTTTTCATCAATTTATACTAATTTTTTATTAGCTTAATCCCACAATAAATTATCCTAACATTAATTTCCCATAATATAAAATAATAGTGCCCATTTGCTAGTTACTATGCCAAGCAATCTGTGCTGTTGCCTGTTGTCGATTCTGCAACAATAATAATAAATAAAGAGAGAACGAATAGTTGGACGCCCAACCTAATACTAGTAACAAATTTTTTTTTTTTTTGGGTTAACAAATTAGTATATTCAAATTTGTTTGGACTAATTTTTTATTTTTATTAGAATTCAATTTTCTTCTCAAAAAAAAAAAAAAAGAATTCAATTTAGAACAAGAAGGCGGCCGCTGTAACATACATGATATCCGTTTTTAGATGAAAACGCAGCATAAAATATGACTGACTTTTCATTTTTGGCCAGTCAATAGGCATGCATATAACTAGGGGTTCGCGGTGCAATTTTGGGCTATTTTTAACACCACATTTTGCAGTGCGGTTTAACTAAAATCATAACTGCATCACATTTTATTTTTGCAGTCACATGTGCGGTACGATGTAATGCGGTGCGGTTTAAAGTTTAGCCGAAACCATAACCACACCGCACCTCATTTTTGCAGTCACATATGAGATGCAGTGTTAAAATGTGATTTGAATGATTTGAAGTTGGTATATTTTTCAAATTTTAGGTTTTTTCTACCCTGTCCAAAACTAATTTTTCCCTTTGTTTTGGGCCAAGTTTTAAACTATTAAGCTAGTTTTTCTTTATTTTGAGTTGACTTTCCTAATCAACACTTACTAGAGTTATCAAACTCTTTTTTTTAAAAACTATTAAAAATAATATATTTAATATTAAAAATAATTAAAAATATTAATATATAGACATCTGCTCTAGATAATAGACCTGCTCTAGATAATATTAAGAGATATGAGATTCAATATTTTTTATGACATCTGCTCTAGATAATAGACTTATACCATCAGATTAAGGTGTCAATCAGTTTTGGTTATAAATAAATATTGAATCTCATATCCCTTATTCAATCATCAGAAATTTTATCAATTGGAAATAGATAATATTTAATTTCACTTATTCTTGATCTTGAGCCCAACCAAAATATCCTCCTCCATTTCCATTAATAAAAATATAAACGTATTAATTCTTCCTAATCAAAACTACATATATAGTAATAACAACATACAGTGCATACTGACTGTCAACAATTGTATTTGCAACTTGCAAGTTCTTAGAATCTTAATGCCATTACATTCCATTACGAGAGGCTAAAAAAAATCATTATATAGAATGTCAGCATGTTCTAGAAGCCGAGTTTATTAGGATATTTTATGTTTTTTATTTCTTGAGCAACAATTATGCTGTACTCTATACGTGATAAGGAATAGCCATTCAAAACAGGTTCAAAGTTCAAACCAATTTATAACTCATGGTTCAAGTTTAGTTTTTATACAAATGTGTATTTTTATTATGTGACTAATTATTTGATGGAGAAGAAACAAGTAGTTAACATTTTTTTACTTCTTTTTATATTTCTCATGAATATATTACTAAAACTTTCTTAAAATTACTCATTACCAAATACCTTAAACGCACAATAAGCCATATAGTGGTAACAATATACACGGTATGTGTGTGTCAATTGTATATTTGTATTACACGTTGTTAATGATTACACAATAGGCTAAAAAAAATCAATATTATATGGAATGCCAACATTTTCTAGATGCCGAGTTTTGTGGTATATTTAATCTTTTTTTAAATCATTATTTATCTCTCTCTTTCTTCAACAATAAGTATGCTCTTATCTTATATGTGATCACCATTCAAACTGTTTTAAACCAATACTTTGGTTATCAATAAACCAGTACTTTCGTACAAGTTTAATTAGTTTTCATATTTTTTTTCTTTTAAACGGCTGGGACCATTAATTAAGTCACCCTAGGCTTCGTAGCTTAAACTTTAATTTTTTCCTCTCTTATCTGGGGCTAAGATAACACTCAATTTATAGTTTAAAGAAAGCCTCGAGTTTTGGTATACTAACCAAATTTTCGTTGCTCTCTCGTTTTCTCTGTGATCATTTGGTAAAGGGTTCTGTTTTCATTGGTTATTGTGACTTCAGTTGGCAAAGGGTGTATCTCAGGTTTCTTGATTGTGATGGGAGCCACAGGGCTTCAGAGATTTTGTTTCTGACAAAGAACAGAACAGAAGTTGGAAAACATTCAGTTTCCGCGTTCTCTGTAGACAGGTAAAACTAACGTAGAAAAAGTACGTCTTTTACTGTTAATCTCATGCCTCATCAGATTTTTTTTCATGAGGAATGATCAACCTGCTGTACTTGGTTACAACAAGCATGCAGCAGGAAACATACACTGCTGCTGTCTAATCTTTACAGTCTCGTTGACAAGGCTTGTCTTCCTCCATGGGGATTGCTCAAGATAGTTTAGTACTGATTTATAATGTTTTGAGTAAATAGAAACAGTAACATATATTGTATCAACTTCTCTCTTACAAATCTCTCAATCCAAATACACAGATCATGGTGCCACACAGATTTCAGTTCACATTCAGCGGCAGAAACACAAAAATATTCCACAAAAGAATCCCTGACTACATGAACCTTTAGATGTATTCCTTTGAAATTTCTTGGTTGAATTCTTTAATTGTAAAGTTACTTCATTAGATGACGTGTTTGACCTTCTCTTTTTTTTTTTTAATGGACATCTTAGCCTTCGGTTGATTTACTGTTGTCATCTAAGTCTACTTATAAAGGCTTCCTCGGAAAATTATCATATATAACATCCTGTGAATACAAAATATAAAGAAAAAAAAAACACACACCAAAGAAAAAGTGATTAACATGTACAAAACAGTATTTATGTGGTTCGGCAATTTACCTACGTTCACGGAGTTCCAAAGATTTCACTATTATCGAGGAAAAATACAAAATGCGGCAATACAGTTTTTTCTCAATCTCAAAAGCAACAACAACAAACCCTAATCACAAAACAGCTTTTTCTATATCTTACGCACAGATTCACAATGGGCAACAAAACGGGCCAAAAATTTTTCCCAAGAGCCTAAGTGCTCATGAACTAAGCCTCAGAAAATCTCCCATTAAAAACCACGCAACATTTTTCGAGTCGGGTCGGATTGGGTCATCAACCAAATCAAACACAACTAGACTCTACAAAACCCAACAGATATCCCACTTGGAGACTAGTTCAATCACCAACATCACCCGCTATCCTCCAAAAACAATCCCTCATCCCAGCACTAGTAGTTTTGCTTACTTTAGTGTTTGCCGTCTGCTTGAAGGTTTTAAATTAAGATATGATGAATGTTGATCTGTATAATTCCAACAAGTTCTTAACTTTCCAAGTGATTTAAATGAGTTTTACTGTTTCTTTCTTTCTTATTGCTAAGCTAAATGACCAATACAATCATTTCAAGGTGGAGATAATTCTTGTTACTTGTTTACTGCTTGCAGCTTTAGAATTCCTCATTCCTGCTACACTTCTTCATGAATCACCATTTATTTTGACAATTGGCCACTGGTCCAACTTATCTGGCTTTGACTTATAAGTTGATAATTTCAGAAATTAATTGTGTTCAGCAGGTGCAATTTAAGTTCTATGTGTTCGGTTTGAAGTAGCTGTAAATTGGATTGGGATCTTGAACTTGGTAAAATGGCCACCACGTCAAATGGAGATGCAGAAGCAGAGAAAAGCTCCAGCATTGATGGGGAGGAGAAGACCCAGACAGTTCCACTTCTCAAGCTTTTCTCCTTTGCAGATTCCACTGATGTTGCATTGATGATTGTTGGCACCGTTGGAGCCATTGCAAGTGGGTTAGGCATGCCCCTTATGACAATATTGTTTGGCCAAATGATCAATAGCTTTGGCACCAACCAGAGTAGCAACACAGATATTGTTAATATAATTTCCAAGGTAAATAGAAAATGCACGGGCTAAGAAAATAAGGTTTACTTCAATCTTTATGAATGGAAAGATGTGACTTAAACTTCTAATTTTATTTTTCATTACTTTCCTGAGAGTTTAAACTTCGATTTTCCCATGTTATAGCATGTGTAGGAATGCATTTGAATCCTTGATCCTTCTTTTATATTTTTATTTGTTGAAATGACGATGCTAGTAATTAACCACCTGTGAAATTTTAGGTCTCTCTAAAATTTGTCTACTTGGCAGTGGGGATTGGCTGTGCAGCATTTCTCCGTAAGTATATTCCATGTTCAAAATCATTGCAGATTTTTTATGCATAGAGAAAATCTTTTATATACAACCCATTGAAGATCAAGAAAATCACGTGTTGTTTGACAGAGGTGACATGCTGGATGGTCACGGGAGCAAGACAGGCTGCACGAATAAGGGGTTTGTATTTGAAGATTATATTGAGACAAGATATTTCTTTCTTTGATAAAGAAACTAACACTGGTGAGGTTATTGGGAGAATGTCTGGTGACACTGTTCTCATACAAGATGCCATGGGTGAGAAGGTATAGTATATCTGCAAGAATTACATCAGAACGGAGTTTTGTTTATCTTGTGCACCTAAATGTAATCCTAGAGTCAACTAAAGTCTGCTTGTGCAGGTTGGGAAATTTATACAGCTGATATCAACCTTCTTCGGGGGCTTCATAATAGCATTTGTCAGAGGCTGGCTTCTTACCATTGTCTTGTGTTCTGCTATTCCTTTTCTTGTTATGGCTGGTGCTTTTGTGGCCATTATAATATCCAAAATGGCATCCCGTGGACAAAGTGCTTACGCAAAAGCAGCAAATGTAGTTGAACAAACAATTGGTTCAATCAAAACAGTAAGTCACTTTTTCAAAACCAAATACATTTGACAAAAAAATTTGGATGAATTTATTGATACAGTTAATCCAATTTTGCTCCTTTTTCTATAGCAAAATTATGACATCTATCATTGCTTCCAATCTAGGTTGCATCCTTTACAGGAGAGAAGCAAGCTATAACAAATTACAATAAGTTTCTTGTAAATGCTTATAAATCTGGTGTTCATGAAGGCTTAGCTGCTGGAATAGGTTTTGGCACGGTTATGTTAGTCGTGTTTTGCACCTATTCTTTGGCTGTGTTTTACGGTACAAAGTTGTCACTAAAGGAAAAAAACACATACTCTGGAGGTCAAGTGATGAACGTGATTGTTGCTGTCTTAACTGCTTCCATGTGAGCTACATTTTTTTGTTTTAATTATGTTGCGGAAATTATTGATAGTAATCATAATTCCTATTTCCCCAATAAATAAAAATTTTATTCTAATTTTTTTGCTGAAATTACACGAGCACACATGCACAAAAATATTTGAATCTGTGTATGGATGTATGTATATCTTTTTTGCCTTATATGTTTATCTACTTCTTGCCTTCTACAATAATATGGATGCTTCAGGTCCCTAGGGCAGGCATCTCCCTGCCTGAGTGCATTTGCTGCTGGACGAGCTGCAGCCTTTAAGATGTTTGAGACTATTGAGAGGAAGCCAAAGATAGATGCTTTTGACAAAAGTGGAAAAGTATTGGATGACATTCGTGGAGATATAGAATTGAGAGATGTTTATTTCAGCTATCCAACCAGACCGGATGAGCAAATATTTAATGGTTTTTCACTTAATATCACTAGTGGCACAACTGCAGCATTAGTGGGAGAAAGTGGGAGTGGGAAATCAACAGTAATCAGTCTTATAGAGAGATTCTATGATCCACAAGTTGGGGAAGTTCTTATAGATAACATTAACATTAAAGAGTTTCAGCTTAAGTGGATAAGGGGAAAGATTGGTCTTGTCAGTCAGGAACCTGTGTTGTTTGCCTCTAGCATTAAGGCTAACATTGCATATGGAAAGGATGGTGCAACTATTGAAGAGATAAGAGCAGCAACCGAACTTGCAAATGCTGCCAAATTCATAGATAAATTGCCACAGGTTACAATTTTCACTCTCTAAGACCCTTCGTTCACCTTCAAGATTAGAAAATTGCTATTTTACTTTGAGATTTTGAATTTTACTTCCAGGGACTAGATACCATGGTTGGTGAGCACGGAACACAGATGTCTGGTGGACAAAAGCAAAGGATTGCAATAGCTAGAGCAATTCTGAAAGACCCACGAATTTTACTTCTGGACGAAGCTACAAGTGCACTTGATGCAGAATCAGAGAAAATAGTGCAAGAGGCATTGGACAGGATTATGGTTAACAGAACAACTGTCATTGTTGCCCATCGTTTGAGCACAGTGAGGAATGCTGATATGATTGCAGTTATTCACAGAGGAAAGATGGTTGAAAAAGGTACCATCCTATTAGTATAGTCTTACTATATTAGTCATTCACATGTAGAGCCAATATCATGTATACATAGAACATGGTAGTTAGATTTCTTGTAGCCTAGGTTTGTTGTCTTGTTGAACAGACTGTGTTATACTCATCAGGTTACTGAATTCTAAAAATTTTCAAGTACAGAAGCCCAAGTTATTTTGTAAATGTTCAGTAATTTTCTGAACCTTCATGCTTAGCTTTTATATTGTGGTCAAATTCCAATTTTTAAAAAATTGCTCAGTTGTTCACTTCTTCCTTGTAGTTTGACAATTGTGAAAAGAAAGAAGCAAATTTCCTTGTGGTATTATTTGTGTTTCATTTCATCACACAAACTTGTTTTTCTAATTTCCAGTAGTAGTTATGGATTCCCCTCCCCCACCGCCACCCCCTATCTTTTATATTGGGGTCAAATTCCAATTTTTTTTAAATTGCTCAGTTGTTCACTTGTTCCAAGTAGTTTGACAGTTGTGAAAAGAAAGAAGGAAAATTTCCTTCTGGTATTATTTGTGTTTCATTTCATCACACAAACTTGTTTTATGAATTTCCAGTAGTAGTTATGGATTCCCCTCTTCCCCCCCCCCCCCCCCGCGCGTCCCCAACCGAAACTAAAGCTTAAGACCATTGGTTGGCTGCAAATATATCATAGAATTCAATTCTCTAGTGTGGTGTGAGAGAGGTAGTGAAATACTCATTTCATAGTGTATTTGGTTATTGATCAGGCTCACACTCAGAATTACTCATGGATCCTGATGGAGCATACTCTCAGCTTACACGCTTGCAAGATGTAAAAAAGGAGTCGAAGCAAGCTACAGATGATCAAAACAAGTCTGAAATAACTATGGAGTCTTTTAGACAGTCAAGTCTTAGGCAGTCAAGTCGAAAATCATCAATCCTTCGATCTATAAGCCAGGGATCATCTAGAAGGGGAAGCAATAGCCACCGCTCATTCTCAGTTGCTTTTGGTATTCCCACAGGACTTGATGTGACTGATACTGCATTGGAAGATCTAGATAACCCTCCAGAAGCCAAAACAAAGTCTCCAGAGGTCTCCATTCACCGCATTGCCTATCTTAATAAGCCAGAGATTCCAGTGCTTCTAGGTGGAACACTAGCTGCAATCATCAGTGGAGTAATACTTCCAATTTTCGGTTTGCTAATTTCCAGTGTAATCAAAATGTTCTTTGAACCGCCTCATGAACGAAAAAAGGATGCAAATTTTTGGTCACAAATGTTTTTAGTCCTTGGTGTAGTATCACTTTTATCATCTCCAGCACAATCATACCTATTTTCTGTGGCTGGGTGTAAGTTAATAAGACGTATCAGATTAATGTGTTTTGAAAAGGTGGTTCATAAGGAGATTGGTTGGTTTGATGAGCCTGAGAACTCAAGTGGTGCAATTGGTGCAAGGCTCTCAGCAGATGCAGCAATAGTGCGCGCCCTAGTTGGCGATGCACTAGGTCAAATTGTCCAAACTATTGCATCAGTAGTTACAGGTTTAGTCATTGCTTTTCATGCAAGTTGGCAGCTTGCATTTATTGTCCTTGTATTGGTTCCTCTGCTTGGAGTCAATGGATATGTTCAACAACAGTCTATGAGCGGATTCAGTGCAGATGCAAAGGTATGCTATATAATTAATGACACAGTTTTTATGGCTGCAGCATGCCTAATATTATGAATTTCGAGGAAGAAAAAGTAAGAAAATAAATTCTCTTTAAGTTTCAATCAAATGAACATTTCAAATTAACTCTCTAAGTTAATTATAATTTATGAATTATTCATCAAGACTATATTTACTTGCAGGCAATGTATGAGGATGCAAGCCAAATAGCTAATGATGCAGTTGGGAGTATAAGAACTGTTGCTTCTTTCTGCGCTGAAGAGAAGGTAATGCAACTATATGAAGAGAAATGTGAAGGGCCTAGGAAGGCAGGCATAAAGGAGGGCTTGATCAGTGGAATAGGATTTGGGACATCTTCCTTCCTATTGTTTAGCGTCTATGCAACCAGTTTCTATGCAGGAGCTCAACTCATTAAACATGGCCAAACATCATTCTCAGCTGTTTTTCGAGTATATAAGCCTTCGATAACCATTTTCTTTTTCCAAATCTACTTCAGAACTTTTAGGGAAAAAAATATAAATGAGATTCATTTCTCCAAATTATCTTCATATTTATTTAACATGTATGCATGGTTTGCAGGTTTTCTTTGCTTTGAACATGGCAGCTATGGCGGTTACTCAATCAAGCTCCTTTTCCACTGATACTCAAAAGGCCAAAACTGCTTCTGCTTCCATATTTGCAATATTAGACAGTAAGTCAAAGATAGACCCAAGTGATCAGTCTGGGACGACATTAGATAATGTCAAGGGAGAAATTGAGCTTCATCATGTGAGCTTTAAATATCCATCTAGGCCAGATATTCACATTTTCAGAGATCTCAACTTGGTTATTCCTGCAAGCAAGGTAAAGTAATATTCTCTAATATATCATGTTTTATATTCCATTTTGGCTGTAACGGGCAAAGATAAAACATTGACCGCATTTTATTTAGATCCAAGTCTAAAACTCAAAATTGTGTTTGTTTGAATCTGTTCTTTCAGACTGTTGCCCTGGTTGGAGAAAGTGGGAGTGGTAAATCCACAATGATAGCATTATTGGAAAGATTTTATGATCCTGATTCAGGTCATATTACACTTGATAAAACTGAAATTAATAAGCTCCAATTGAAGTGGCTGAGGCAGCAAATGGGGCTTGTGAGCCAAGAACCAGTTCTATTTAATGACACAATCCGTGCTAACATTGCATATGGAAAGGGAGGAGATGGAGGAGATGCAACTGAGGCAGAGATTATAGCTGCAGCAGAATTGGCCAATGCCCACAGGTTCATTAGTGGATTAAACCAGGTAAGAACAATGTGAAGTGAACAACGATAATAATAAGCTAATGCTTAATTAAGCAACTAGTTTTTTTTTTTTTTTCTTTTTGATACAAAATGCAGGGTTATGATACTGTAGTTGGGGAACGAGGAACCCAATTATCTGGCGGACAGAAGCAGCGCATAGCAATTGCACGTGCTATAATTAAAAATCCAAAAATATTGCTATTAGATGAGGCTACCAGTGCACTCGATGCTGAGTCTGAAAGAGTAGTGCAAGATGCATTAGACCGAGTCATAGTAAGCAGGACTACAGTTGTGGTGGCTCATAGATTGTCCACAATAAAAAATGCAGATCTGATTGCAGTGGTTAAGAATGGAGTCATCATGGAGAAAGGAAGGCATGGGACTTTGATTCATATACAGGATGGATTATATGCCTCCTTAGTTGCACTTCACACAAGTGCATCAACTGTTTGAGTTTCTTGAACCCTTTTCCATGTTCAAAATCTAGTTAAGGGTTTATTATAATCTACTTTCTTGTGTATGCATAAGAAGAAAAAGTTCCCTTGTGAGAGACAACATAACCACTGTGTTGACTCTGTAGTTTTCATTATATCCCACAATCCTTGCAAGCATTAGTCCAGCCCTCACCCATATGCGTAGTTGCGCAGACTCACCTACCTTAAGCTATATTATAGAATTATTGCTTATAGTAAGAAAGTTGAATTCAACACTAAGTGTGACCGTGTGAGCAATCTGCATAAATCATCCAGCAGGTTCAAATCACCTCACCCCAATATTGATGTATCAAACAAAATATTTCAAGAATTTTCCTTATAAAAAATTGTAATCTCTAGTATTCTATGTTATAATCAAAGATTCAAAATAGAAAGACAAAGCGATGTAGTAATTTTTTCATATTATATGCATTTACAAACTTGAATTTGTATGATATAGTGACTAATAAAGATACACATGTTCAGATCGGCACTACAAGTACTTTAGGGGATTCAAATAAACCCCGACTTAATATATATATATATATATATATATATATATATATATATATATATATATATATATATATATATATATATCCTTTTACCAGTTTAATTTACCCTTAAAAATATTTTGCACACCCTAATCACAAATTAGTTCAACCCAAAACCAAGCAACATCACAAATTAGTCTTATCCCAAAACCACACAAATCACTCTCCCCTCATAATCCCATCTCATCTCTTTTCTCAACTTGCCTATCTTGGTATCACCAACTCTAAGAGTAAAGATTAAGTGTTTGTGAGTTGTGAATGTCTTTCTCTTTATTATAAAGTTTTATAATATATATTTATGTGTGTGTTTGTGCGCACGTATGTGTGAGTGCATGGTTGACACTGATTGTGTGTGTTATTTTTTTATATCTTGTTATAATATTTTTTGTGTGAACTGTGATGTGTGTGAATGTGTGCATGTATAATATAATATAACTTTATATAATTTAATAAAAATGAAATACGAAGGTTTTTTTTTTTTAAGATACAAACACACACACACACACAAGGGAGAGGGAAAGGAAAAAAGTGTTCGAGCACAAAGTTATCTTTTCATATTCTCAAGTAAGTACATCAAAGTGGACTAAAATTGACCGAAGTGGACCGAAATGGATGGAATGGGACTAAATTGGACCAAAGTGGTCCAAAATGGACCAAATGCCAAACCGTAATAAGTAAACATATCTCAAAAAATTAATAATAATTATAATAATAAAGTGATGTAAAACTATAATCTTTTATAAGTAATATGTTCCAATGTGATGGAATTGGTTTGTTGTTAAAGTAACATCAATCATATTTATTATCACGTTAATATTTTCAACTAAATTATTATGCATGTGTATGTGATTTTATGTGTCTGTTAAAAGTTTTACTCAAGTTAAAAATTTGGTACCATGTAAAGAAAGTTGGTACACCACCACAAAAAAAAAAAAAAAATATATATATATATATATATATATATATATATATATATATATATATATATATATATATATATATATATCAAGAAAACTAGTTGTATGTACGACTGTCCATGGGTTGGGTGGGTCGGGTTTGTGCCCAACCCATAACCGACTCGTAAGAGATCGAGTCTGCAAGAATCCAACCCACAACCGACCCGTTAAGAGGGTCGGGTTTCGAGAGTTGGATTTCCGTTGGGTGGGATCAATTTCAGGTGAAGCTGAAACCCGCCAGAACCCACCAAAATTCGGCGAGATTTGGCCAGATCTGGAAGAGATTTCGTCAAATTCGATGATTTTTCCCCCTAATCGTGCTGAGAGTCACTAGATCTAGTGTATTTATGCCGGATCTGATTGGTTTGGTTGAAGAAATTTGCGAAATCAAGCTAAAATCTCGTCGGAAAGCTAGAGAATTCGCCAGAATGTTCATGCTCTTCGGGCGAGTCAGGTTTCACAGGTTTTGAAGAAGGGGACTCAAAACCAGCTCGCCAGCGTCAAGTTTTGGAGAACGGGACCCTTGTTCGACCACCAGAGCAGTCGAATTAGGTGAAAGCGGGTCGGGTACGAGCGGGTTGGGCGGGCGGGTGGGTGGGACAGCCCTAGTTGTCTGTAATAGTTTATATGAAAAGAAAATGAAAGGGAAAGAAAAAAAAAAACCATTTTTTAAGTGCTATATTATCTGTGTCTCTTGAAGCTTATATAAATGACATAAAGTTCTCTAAGTGTCCGTTTGGTTGGGCTTTTAGGACCCAAAACGTAGCTTTTACATAAAGCTAGCAGTGGCTGGGCGTTTGGTGAAGCCTAAACGCAAATTTTAGATAAAAGTTGCGTTTTAAGGCAAAGGCAAAAACGCTGAAATCAGAAATGGTGGTCTGAAGGTCCATAACGAAAACGCGCATCAACGTTTTCAGCTATCCATTGAGCTGAGACCTAAAATTACCGAATCACCCTCTCATCTCATTTCCTGCTTCGCTGAAATTGCTGTGTAATAATTCCTCTCATCTCTTCTCTGCTCTTGATTCTCCGTGCTGCTACCGATCTCCCTGTGGTAAGTCATCTGTGACTTCTTCTTTTTCTTCCTCTTCTGCTTTCTTCTTCCTCTTCTTCTTCGTCCTCTTCTTCTTCTTCCTCTTCTTCTTCTTCCTCTTCTGCTTTCTTCGTTTTCTCTGAAGTGTAATTTTTTTGTTTTAAATTTTTTTTTTCTGATCTGAAACAGGAATCTTGAAGGTACGCATTTGATCAAAAAGGCACCAACCAAGACTGATCTGCTACCAAAATCCACCAGGTACCAACAGTGATCCGATTTTTTTTTTTTTTTTTTAAGATCTGAAACAGGGTGTATTTGATCTAACTTTATTTGTACCTTTTTGAGTTTTTGAGGGTTTGGAGATTTAATGATGACCCATTTGGTTCTTTAGTTGATTGGGTTTTGAAATTTGTTTGTTGATTGGGTGTATTTGATCTAACTTTGTTTGAAACCATATTATGATTTATTGATTTTTTTTTTTAATGTTTATGAAACTCTGCATGTGTCTGTTAAATGCTAAACACAATGCATTTTGTCCAATAGTTTGCACACCTTAACAAATAGAAGAAAAAAAGACCAAATAGCTTGAGGGAAATGAAGTTACTATCTTTAGCTAAGACCAATATTTATGCATTAATATTTTCCTATAGATGGATATGATGTATTTTTTTATTATTGAGTTTGTCTCTAGTATGGATTTACTATTGGAATATGAAATTACATGACATGACTGTGTATTAAACCCAAAAAAAAGAAGGAAGACATGATCAGAACTAGTCTAATTCGTATATTGCTGGACCTTTTTTGTGTTTAACCACTGGACTATCGTTGAGCATGTAGTTGAAGTTTATAGACACCATACATCAACTTTTCATCAGCTGCTGCTGCTGGGCATGACCCATCAGCAGCAGCAGCAGCATCCGATTCTTCTTCTGGGGCGTGCCCGGCGGCCAGTGCTCATCGGCTAGCTGGCGATGGGTCATGCCCCGGCAGTGATGCCGCATCATCAGCTCCGCCGATGGGTCATGCATAATATACTTCATATATACTCTAGGAATGCACTGCATAATAAAAAATATGAACTAGTTACTTGAGGAAATTGACACATATTTAATTATTTTCACTCATTTATGTGTAAACTTATTTTTTATGTTATTGATTGTGTGTTTTTTGCATTTTTTACAATCTTCTATTTTTTGCATTTCTTATGGTTGGTTAACTTTATAGATGGGAAAAAATACCACTTCCAACCCCGAGGTAAAAAAGGCTAGAGCAGATTGGGATATTAATCCATCGTGGACAACTACTTTTTGTAACCTTTTTGTGGAACAAATTCAAGCCGGGAATAGAACAAAAGGTGCTGCCTTTAGACCCGAAGGTTGGTTCAATTTGGTGACCAAATTTTGTGAGGAGACCGGTCAAAACTATGATAAGGACCAATTAAAAAGTAGGTGGGATGTATTAAAAGGTGATTGGAGAGTGTGGGAAAAATTGAGGAATCTTGACACAGGTTTAGGTTGGGATGCAGTGAAGGGAACGATTGCCGCTCCTGATTGTTGGTGGGACCTGAAGTTGAAGATGAGTTGAGTATTTTATTAATATGTAGTTAGTTGGAGATAGTTTTTTTTTTTTTTATATTATTCTTATATGAGTGAAATTACAATTACATTTTGTAGGAATTACCCAAAGCTAAAAAATTCCGAGAGAAAGGTCCACAGAATCTAGAACAACTTGAGATAATGTTTAGGGATGTTGCAGCAACTGGGGTAGCTGCATGGACCCCTTCTTCAGGTACATTACCTCCAACAATGCCAAAAGAGGGTGCTGGTGATTCAGATGGTAGCTCCGAATTTAAGGATAACCAATGTGACATGAGTTTAGACATTGGTAGTTTGCAGCAAGGAAATACTAGTCAATCACGTAGTTCAGGACAAAAGCGAGCTAGTGAATCAATACCCTCACAGAAGAAAAAGAAGAAGATAGGAGGAGCTGCAATGTTGGACAATCGTATTAGTGAGTTAATAGCGTATGTCGAATAGGTACGAAGGTACTTCTCGAGAGTCACCAATTTCAATTGATAATGTAAAGTCGATTGTGAAAGAAAATCTAGGAGTGGATTTTGCGTTTGTGGTTGAAGCTTCCATTCTCTTTCTAAAAAAGTCACGTAGGGAGATGTTCCTAACTTTTAAGGACCCAGAGTCACAGCTGAAGTGGCTACAAGCAATAATTTATAGGCAGCAAAAGTGACTAACCTGATGTGGTATTAACTATGTTGTATTAGCTTTAAACTAAGTTAGCTATGTTGTATGAACTATGTTGTATTTGCTATGTTGTATTAACTTTAAACTAAGTTATGTGATATTTAGTATTAGCTTTGGACTAATATATGTGTAATGCAAACATATTTGAAATTTTCATTACAGTGTTATGTACTTGATGTTGTGAATTGTCTTGGTATGTTGTGAATTGTCTTGATTGAATATTTGTTATTTTGTTGTGTAGCTGAAACCAATATGGATGATTATAATGGTACTCATGAGAGTGGCCATTTTATGGAACTATTAATGGATGGGGATTACAGAAATTATTGTGATGATCATGATGGTAGTGATTATAACAATGTTGACAATAATAATGATGGTGATAACAATGATGGTGATAACAATGATGGTGGTGATGATGATGATGATGATGATGATGAAAGTAGTGACAGTGATGATGACAGTGATAGTGATTCTGACAGTGATGATAGTAATAACAATTCTAACGAGGAGTTTTACCAGCTTGTGACAGTTACCTGTGAAGCAGTTGTGACATATTTCAATAAGTACATTAGTAAGACTCCTTGTCATGATTCTGAACAAACGGGGTGGGATTGGCTGAGACGCTGTATGGAAGGTAATGAGACTTTGTGTTACAATATGTTTAGAATGAGAAAGGAGGTGTTTCACAATTTGTGTCAAGTTTTACAACGTGACTTTGGACTTCAACATTCAAGGAATATAAGGTTAGAAGAGTTAGTGGCAATTTGTTTACTGATACTTGGTCATGGAACATGTAACCGAATGGTTCAAGAATTATTTCAGCATTCGGGTGAAACCATAAGTAGACATTTTGAGAAGATGATCACTCTGTTAGGTGCTCGCTTTGCAGAAGCATATGTAAAGCCTTCGGATCCAACTTTTAGTGAAGTTCCAACCAAAATACAAGACCATCCAATTTATTGGCCACATTTCAAAGTATGTGTACTATTGTATATTTGAATAAGTGTTATTGTCTATAAGATAATACAATGCATGTGGAACTGAAAACTATTAATGTTTTTATTAGGATTGCATCGGTGCGATTGATGGCACACATGTGATAGCGATTGTACCTACTGAGAAGTCCATTCCATACTTTGGAAGAAAGGGATATCCAACCCAAAATGTGATGGCTGCATGTGACTTTGATATGTTATTCACATTTGTTTTGCCTGGATGGGAAGGTGCGGCACACGACACCCACATTTTTCTTGATACTATTCGTACACAAAGTAATAACTTTCCGCACCCACCACCAGGTTTGTAATTGGTTAATCAATTGTTCATTATAATGACATATTGTGTGTGTGTTTAATACAATTGAATTTCTTTGTTTAGGGAAATATTATGTAGTTGATTCTGGATACCCAATGATGCAAGGCTATTTGGCACCATACAAAGGGATATCATACCATCTTCAGGACTTTCGAAGGAGAGGTGGAGGCCCTAGAACTAGACATGAAAAATTTAATCATGCTCACTCATCTCTTCGATGTGTGATTGAGCGCACTTTTGGTGTGTGGAAGAATAAATGGAGAATTATTAGAAACATGCCATCTTTTCCATTCCATATCCAAATACTTATTGTATCTGCTACTATGGCTCTTCATAATTTTGTTAGACTAAATGATAGGGATGATAAGGAGTTCATAAATGCCAATGAAGATTCAATTTCTAGAAGAGAACATAATAGTGAAGCATGTAGCAGTTATGAGCAAAACTCAGGAACTTTAACAGATCCTGCAATGGTGGTTCTTCGTGATTCCATTGCAAATTCTATTTGGGGAGGTAATAATTAGTAGTTGTATTTTTTTTTTTTTTGTATAATATCATGTAGTACAATTTATATTTGGATTATTGGTATGTATTTTATATCTTTTTACATTTTTATATAGCACAATTTAAACTTGGATTATTGGTGTATATTTTATCATCTTTTTACATTTTCATTTTGTGCTTCATGATGATGAAAATTGTTTAGATTTAATTAATATTAATAAGAAGTCATTAATGGTAATAACAAATAATTATGCCACTAAAAAAGAATAATTGCCCAAACATTATTAAAATAATACCAATAATATAAATTTATTATTATTATTATTATTTAGTAAGTATATGAAGTAGTTGAATTATAAGTATGAAATAAACTCCCTTATATATACATTGTCCTTTTTGGTAATTTGTCCCTCAAACTGCAACTTTTATAGTTTTAGCCAAACACTCAGCTTTTTCAAAAAGCACTTTTTAACAGCTTTTACCAAATACTCAGCTTTTTGAAAAATCACTTTTTCATTATGCACTTTTTCAAAACTCAACTTTTTCATTATGTACTTTTTTAAAAAGCCAAACCAAACTCACCCTAAGTAGGAGTAGAATTAATCCCTTCAACCTAGCCTTCAATACTACATGAGCATACAAATATGAATTCAGTGGTGAAATGAGATTTTTTTCAAGCGAGTATAAACTAAAAATAAATAAATGGTGTCTCTACTCAAAGTATTTATATTACATATATTTTCTATTATAAGTTACATTTAGTACAAAATATTATATTTTCTAAAAAATTCTTCTCAAAAAATAAAAGTTCAAAAATGTGTAAATTCATTTTAGTAAAAAGTGATGGTCATAGCATAATTGATAAGTTATAAGTAGTTTCGAAAATAAATAATGGCATAATGCATTATTTCATACATTAATATTTATATACGTGTTTTTTAAAAACAAAGAACCAAAAGAAAATAACGACATGACAACTAATGTAGCTCAACAAAAACTTAGGAACAATAAATGTCACATTTTTAGCGTATAGATTTTGATTGATTGGTTGGTTTGGACCTAAGATGCACTACTTCCCTCGGTGCTTTTTTCTTTTCCTTTTTTTTTTTTTTTCAATAGAAGATATAGAACTGTTCAGCAAGTTACAAAGTTGTTAGCTCCAACCAGTTGATGCAAGATAGCACAGACATTATGTGCTTCTTTCTAAAAACTTTAATGTCATAATATATACCCTTAATCATGGCCCTAGATAGATAGATCCTGATGGATGAATCTTTCTAATGACATGGGATCCTAGAAATACCACGCAAATATCGCTCACCAAACTTGTCAACCCAAAATACCACCTTCCTGAAATAATGCGTTTATGCATCATTGCTGTGTCTAGACAGGAAATTGAAAAACATAACAAAAGAAAATAAATTGGATAAATATAAGTTTCTCCTTTAAAATACTAAAGTAACACCGCTAGTCATCTTCTTCACTTTCGTCACTATATGAAACTAGACCACTTATACCAACATCTTGGGACTTACTAGTATTACTATTAGATTTTTTCAACGTCTCCGAAGTTTTTTCTGCATCAACAGCATGGATTTTCATTACCTCTGAAAGCTGCTCGATAGTTCCTGTTTCTAACTTTGCTTTCTTTGCTTGTGGCTTGACTTTAATAATCATACCTAATGGACGAGCAGGCATATTTTTCCTCCCAATTGATTTTTGTTCCTGCAAACAGTGACAGGTTGTGTGCTTAGAAACCAATGCATACTAACAATTTCAACAGTTTTATTTCACTAGCAAAATGATCAACTCTCATAAAAAAGTTGTATTGGGTCAGTGGCAATCAGACCAAGTTGACTTGACTGGATCATAGGTACACCATATCAGTAGTCATTGATAAGCCCAAAACAGACAAGTAAGAAAGATTTCAGCTTTAGGTTAAGCATATACTCTAGGAGGGAAATAGACATAAGGCAGAACTGCAGGACCATTGATCTGCAATGGCTCAAATTACTCCACACAATTATTGCCAAATCAAAACTGTCGCTTTTGTCCTAAGTCAACATCCTTAAGAATCCATTTAGACCAACACCAAACAAATTGATTAAAATGTTAAAGAATCACTAGATTATAAATTAGACCAGTTCAAGACTTTTTTATATTTTATGAAGTAGAACCTCACCAAGGTAAGGTCCCTTTGGACCACCCTTATGGAGTAAACCACAGACACAACCCCGCCTGCCAAAACTGTGTATCAGGTAATTAAGGAGAACTCCTTGTGGGGATTTGAACCCAAGATGTCTGGTTACAGCTCATCCCAAGCCTCCCACCACTAGGCTTACACCCTGACAGGTAGTTTAAGACTAAATTATGAATGTGCTGAAATAAAATGCAGACCAACTTCTGCACCTTAAACACAATCTAGAACAATTAGCCTCAGAGAATCCTTTAGCTACTGCATTGAACAAGATGTCCCAGGAAAGAGATGGTTTCGCAAAATCTTCAACCATAGCTTCATATGCAGAAGGAAAAGTTTAAAATCTTATTAAGTTAGATCCAATATGCAGGAGGTATTAACTTTGGAAATCTGAACAAAATATATTTATTATGAGCTTACTAAGACCTGGCAGAACCCAGAAAGTCCATCAGCTCACTCAATGTACAGACATGGACCCATTCAACAGCCGCCCCCCACCCCCCCCCCCCCCCAACCCACCCACCCCCCCCCAACCCACCCACCCACTCACCCAAAATAAGACCAACAAACAAAAAAGGCTAAATTTACACTCTGACTTTGACATGTTTTCATTTTCATCCTATACTTTCAATTTTTTTTTTTCATTTTAGACCTTTAACTTCCGTCCAAATCATGCTGTTAAACCCGAAAAGACAATGTAGTTTTGCTATTAGAAACATATGGGGTTTAAAGAAATCCATTTTAGTCCTTTAACTTACATTTGTTTCCATCGTAGCCTTTCCATCCAAATCACATCATTAAACCCCCAACAAACGAAGTAGTTTTGCAATTAGAAACATATGGGGTTTAATGATGTAGTTTGGATTGAGGTGGACATAAGGACTACATTGGAAATAGACATAACTTAAAGGACAAATTAAAACTACAACAATAGAACAGGTCAAAGTTAGAGGGCGTAATTTGTACCCAAAAAAAAAAGGTGCAAAAGCAAAAGAAAAAGAAAAAGAGAAAATTGTACGAGACGGAAACATGCTTATGTCATCAATACTAACCTCGATTATAGGGGCAGGGGTTTTTTCCTTAAGCTCATGTACAATATTAGACTGTGCTGCAACTGCTGCCTGGAAAAGAATTGAAGAAACCACAGCAATAAAAGACGAAAGATGAAGTTCAGGATCAAGTACTTCCTTGATTCTCAGCATAACCATGCAACTCATATGCCTAACAAATGCCACTACTGAAAGAATTGCGCCGCTTAGTAACATTTTTATTTCAGAAAAACAATCTGTGCAATGTGCCAATGCAAAACCAGTTTAAAATGTTCAGCAAAAGTTATATAGTCCATAAAATCACTTTGCTTCAATTCCTTCTTTTTTTTAATAATTAAATCACTTCAATTCCTTATTGTTTGAACACTTAAACATCCCTTCCATGGACATATATGGTCTACTTAAACTGCATACCTAGACTTCTTAGTCATGGTCATATGATAGAATAATTCTCAACAAAAAGATAACAGTCTCCATCAACAATTTTTGGGGGACATATATAACATTGAACTAACCTTAAGCGTCCTAATTGCCAGGATTTATGTTGAGATGCACAATCTTTACCCTATTAAATCAGCCTAACTACATATATAAAGGGAAGCACAAATAAATTCAGGAAATGTTTAGTCTGACCATAAATTTTGATGCACAGGAAAATAGGATCCTAACTAATAATTATAAACTTTGCCACATCCTTACATTAGAACGTTACAGTAATGACCTCACGACAAACTCATGATTTTCAAGCCAACTAATTTTGTGTTTCCACGTGGAGAAAAAAAAAAAAAAAAAAAAAAAAGGAACTTGATATAGAACAATAAGAAATTTACCTGGAAACTCTGCAGCTGCTGAGCTTCCTCATCTGCAATTTGTTGTTCATATTCCCTCCTTGACTAAGAGAAAAAATAAAATAAATTAAAACCATACAGCAGAAATGTTTTAATAAATTAATTAATGAACTCTAATGAAAATAGAAAGGAAACCAGTGGCAATAGATTTGCAAACTGAGATTGCAAATCACTTATACTTTTATAAAACTGTTCTATCTTTCCAGTGATTATTCATATTCTGACAATTTCCAAGTATCTCAGCTTAGTGACTCCAAAGGTACATCCAATAGTACTTATCAGAAAATGATGTACTTCATGTAGCACGGGATAGATAAATTTCTTAGACCATAATCTCACCATTTCAACCTTTTCAAGAAACTCAGTCTCATCATCATCCAAAGCTTTGGGTGGTCCTGTTAAAAAAAAAATTGGTTAGTCTCATTATCTAAAGTGCTCATTGAGAGATAGCAACAAAAGCATAGATCATTTTTGCCCTGTTGTGATGTGGTCCCCTAGAGTTGCAGAAAAAGGAAAACAAACACTTGGCTTATGATTAGAGCCGATCACTCACTGTGCTTGAAACGTTCATTAAACTCTGCATCTTTCTTGTCTTTGTTCTCCTTTAGAATCTGCATTCAGAAAACATAAATTTTAAAATGCTTGAATAGCTGAAAGCTTATATGAATATAAACATACGGGGTGCATATAAGTTATAACCAAAGGATTTATAACAGCCAGAAAATCCTGTTTCAACTTACCTACACGCTAGACAAGGATCAAAAGGGCAAAGGACTCAATTTTTTAGCAAATGGACCCCTATCAAAAACCCTAGGTAGTAACAAGAATTCCCAGTATCTAAAATGGGTTTTCAATAAACTGTTAGAGACATGGGAAGCAATCACACTTTGCTTGTTATGGAGTATTTAGAGAGAGCATAACGCCGGGACATTTGAGTGAATTGAATCTACAACTGTTCAGCTGAAAATTTTATTCCAGAGATCTTTTTGGAGTCGGCTAGAACTTTTGGAAAATTCAATTCAATTCTTCATCCTTTTTTTTTTTTTCGATTTTTTGAATCTTAGTAACCTTCATCTTATTTTCAGTTTTTGAGCACTTCTCTTGTATACTTCCCATGTGCATGGCTTCACCCTTGGTTAATAAAATTCTTTGTTATTCATGAAAAAGAAAAAACCCGAATAGCTCATTTACTCAATTTTTGCACCATCTCTTTTGACTTAGTTTTCCTTCTAATTAATAGTATGTATCACATATGATTAGAAAAATATATATAATTCACCAAAAGCTATGTTAAGTACCAAAAGTTTAGTCTTTCATGAAAAAAAAAATCTACTCAATAGTAATGCAACATAAATTATACAAATTTTTAAACTTTTTACATTGAAACAAAAAAAAGGGGGGGGGGGGGGGGGGTGTTATAGTTTTACCTCAAAGAGAGGTCTATCTCTTTGGGCAGTGCCATCCTCAACACGCTCGCCTCTTGCCTTTTTAGCTTCATCCAACTGCCTCCACCAAAAACAAAAGCTTAGTATTTTTGTTTGTTACAGATAAGAAAGAGTAATGAGCTTTTGAATTCGGTAAAAATAGAAGAAGAAGAAGAAAGGGTTATTGAGAAATCGTAATAAACCTGTTCCTCCGAGACGAAACTCATAAGCCGTATCGGACGGCTTGGTTCTTCAGCCATTGTTACTACGAATCAGTACAACGCTAAACCCTAAACTCTCTCTCTCTCTCTGCGCTTCCAAAACCCCTATTCCTCGGCGATTATGATTTAGATTTTGAATCTCAGCGAGCCCCTTACAGAGTGCAGAGTGTGTGCAGGGATTTTGCACTTAGGTGATACCTTGGCTTTCCTGACTTTTGAAGTTTTTTTTTTTTTTTTTTCCCTTTTTCTTTTTTGTGTGACTCCCTGCCGAAAACCCATTTCTAATAAGTTTGTTTATATTTGGGATAGTGTTGAAAAGAAGGGTAAATATGTATTTTTACACTATTCTTATGTTTCTCCCCTCCAAAACATAAAAAACATAAAAATTTAAGAGAAAACAAGATCAAAATGTGCTATTGGTAAAAAAAATTATGCAATTTCTTAGAACTTCAACTTGTATTTGAACCAATCATCTCAACCACAAGCAAACAACTATTCAGATTTAGATCCAAATTTTTATAGATGAATTCAAGAACAAATGAAACTTAAGAACAAATGAATTTGACCAAGGCATATATTTGAAACTTAAGAACTAATGAATTCAACCCAAGCACAAATGAATCCCAAGACCCACAGCGAGCTGCTACCCACGGCCCCACGAACTCAGGTCCACCCACAGCACCACGACCCCACGCTGATGTCCACCGTGACAACCCAAAATCAGTCATGCTCCTCCTCCACCGTGACCCCCACCCACAGCACCACCGTCACGCTCCTCAAAACCCAGACCCAAATCAGTTATGCTCCTCCTCCACAAATCAAAACTCAAACCCATAGATTGGCTTCACCGGCGACAGATTGGAGATGTTGGAGGTGGGTATGGCTTCGCCGACGTGAAGGAGATTTTTGTCTTGGTGGATCGAGTACATGCAGAGCTCGAAGTGGGTGGAGGTGAGAGAAAAGAAGAAAAGGGAGAAAACTCACCGGTTTGGCGTCGGGGTGTGGGGTGGAGCTGCGTCGGAGTGTGGGTGAACGTCAGACCTTCGACAGAGTGTGGGGTGGAGCTGCATCTCTCCGTTGTCAGTGCGTGGGTCAGATCAGCTTTCTCGCTCAGATCTCTCTCTCCCTCCCTCCGTCTTCTTTTCAAAGTTTAGATTTTTTTTTTTTAGTTATAGATTGTTGATGTTTTTTTTTTTGGATTGTTGTGAAGTTTCAGGATCAGTGGGTTTTTTTTCTTCATTTGAATCTGAGGCTAATTTGATTTATTTACTGCTTCAATTAGTTTTAGAGTAGTTAAATTGATAAAGTTCAAATTGTTATGCTTCACTTGGTTTGATCTACTTTCTTGTTTGATTTTTTGATAAAAGTTGTTAGAGTAACAGAAAAATTAGAGGTGGGTTACAAAGTATAAACGAAATAAACCACAGATGGGCAAAGTGTCAAACTTTAAACCACGGGTAGGCACATCAAATTAGAGGCAAACCACAGGTAGGTAAAGTGTAATTATCCTTTTATATTTTTATGGAAATAGACATGAGTTGAAAAGTACGTAAAAATACGTGTAATGTTATATGAAAACTAAAAAGTCTTTATCCCTCATACTCCATAAGCTGTTATACTTGTAAAGTGAGCATTGCTCCAAAAGTATGTAATCATTAAAGGTTAAATGATTGATTTAATTTAAGGAAACCCGACTTTTGAAGTATTTTAATAGAGACTAGTATTAATATCAATTAATAAAGTTTCTATGTTAATAATTTTAAAATAAAATCACATTTTAGAGTTTAAACTATATATAATTTTAAAATAAAAAAATTTAATATTGAAATTGTGAAAAATAATAAATTAACAAATTAAATCTTCAACCTATATTAAACATAATACAATATGATTCCATTTAAATGGGTTAAGGTTTAATTCGTTATTTTTTAAAATCCTATAGTTTAATTTGTTACGAGTTATTCTATGGTTATATTAAATAAATTAAAATCCTTTATTAACCATTAAGATTAGGTAGATAGCTTTCTCAAAAAAAAAAAAAGATTAGGTAGATATGATACATACAAAAAAATGTATGTATTCTAAAATTCTCTATTGTTACTTTTAAAATTATAAAGTTAATTTGTTAATTTTTAAAATATTAAGGTTTGATTTATGGATCCGATTTGCATGGGCCTTAAGTCATTTATTAATAAGTTATTTTTAAAAAGTTTTAATAACATTTTTATGAGAAACATAAATAAATAAAAATTTTCAAAAAAAATTAATCTTTCAAAAAAATAAGTTGTTATTTCCCTTTACCATAATAGTTTCTAAAAGTATTGTCATAAAAAAAATTCCCTTAACAAAATCCTTAATTTATTACCTTTTCATACTGTTTAATTTGTTATACCTTCAAAATTATAGGGTCAAAATGTAACTTTGACTCATTTTAATTTACTTATAGAGTGTCAAATTGTGAAAAGCATATCATACAATATGTACCATTTACCTTGAACCACATAGTATAAATAGAGCATTCTCCACACACACACACACAAAAAAAAAAAAACTATAAATAGAACGTGAAAGATCCAACTTTTATGATTAAACCAAAAAATTTATGGTTAATTATCAAAATAATTAAAAATAAAAAGTGAGTCTTCATCAAAATTTCTAGAGACTTTTATTTAACCGAAATAGTTTTGTATAACATTTGCATTGAGCAATTTAACATAATCATAATGTGTAGTTAGCTACATTTCTTATCTAGATCTATGTTATTGGAGGCATAACATAACCAATAATCTTCGACAAATTAGATAAGAGCTCAATTTATAATTAAAATTGAATAATTAAATATCTAGGAAAAAAATCATTTTTAGTCATATTACAAAAACAAAACTTGTAAAACCAAGTTTTCATATCAAATCTAGATTTTTTTGCATCAATTGTAAATAAAATTTAATATATATATATATATATATATATATATATATATATATATAATAAATGCCAAAATACATTGTTTTCCCGAAAGTTTAACTACTAAGCTTTTTAATCTTTGAAGTTTCAAATGAGCACAAAATAATATTAGTTTGTAAAGTTTAAAAAATGAGTGTTATTTGTCCATTCGGTAGCTCTCATTAATTTCCTTGCCTATTTGTCTAATGGAGCAATTTGGTAATTATTTATTTATTTATTTATAATGTAACAACTCATTTTATATTAAAAAATCACACATAAGCTAACAAACCCAAACCTGTTATTGTCAAGTTGATTCATTCCCAAATCCGCATGAACAAACCAGAGAGAGAGAAGCCTAATTATGAGAATATTTTTCATTTGGGAACTTCAAGCAATTAACCAAAAGTCGCCGGCACTTGAGAAATAATGTTATGAAGCAATCAAATGATAATGAAACACGAAAAAGTAAAGAACTAACACCAACCATACTTGTTAAGGCCCGTTTGGTAGCAGTGTTTAAGTATTGTTGTTTAGTTCTCAGTGTTGTGAAAATACGTGATTGAGTATTATAGAAATACATATCAGAACTGTAATTGTTGTCTAAACACGGAAAAATATTGTTTAAAAGCGGGTACCAAGAAGGCCTTAAGAATCTTGTAGGTCAATCAACTAACACTTCTTAGTATTTCTAATAAAAACATTTTCAAGGTTCAAATCGCGCGCCCTGCAACCATCAAATCATAAAACAACAAATAAAAAAGAAAAACAGCGCTCCCATGTCATTTGCAATTTGGAGATTTGGGTTTTCAAAATCATAGAATGCTGCTCCCCAGGGAACATTTAAAAAGAAGGAATTGGAGAAATTGGAGTATAAGAAAATCTTGCTATCTAAAAATTGGTCTCCCTATGCACCTTCTAGGCTAGGCCTTGGCGGTGAAATGGTAGACACGCGAGACTCAAAATCTCGTGCTAAAGAGCGTGGAGGTTCGAGTCCTCTTCAAGGCATAATATTGAGAATCCTCACTGAATATTACACTAGAAATGATCCATGTTTAAGTGTTTCATATTCATCTCCTTTTGCACAAGGATGGCCTTCAGCTCTTCCCCTTACACACAAGGATGGCCTTTAGCTCTTCCACTAAACGCGCAATCCCAAACTCAAGGACGGCCTACTGCTCAAACTAGAGTGCTTTTTCTTATTTGTTTATCTATAGTTTTTTTCTATAGATAAACATGCTTCTTTTTCTTTTTTCTTTTTTTTCTAAATACAACTATTTTGTAACTAACTTTCAGCAATTACAACATCCACAGCAGTGGAGCAAAAAATATAGCTATTTGGCACCTATAAAAGTCACTTTATCTATTTTACCTCTTCATACTCTAGCAATGAAGCTATATTTTTAGTTATATAATTAAAATAATACAAATAACTCACTAAAATAATAATAAAAACATCCACACAAAAAAAAAAAAAAAAAAAAAACCACCAACACAGCACAAACATTCACCACCACCACCATTCATCAACCAGAGAAACCCAGCCACCATTCATCAACCATCAACAAACCCCATTCATCAACAATCAATAAAATCAAAACCCATTCATCAAAATAGAAAAATAGAACCCATCAACATAAAACCCAGTCACGGCGACAACGCCGTTTTGTCAATCACGGCGACAAAATCAAAACCCAGCACCAGCGATCATGGGTCTTGGTGTTTGATACGGAGAAAGATTGAAAGACAAAGCAGAGGAAAAATGAGATAACAAAGAGATAGGGGCGAAGAACAAAGAAATCAATCTGCGTTGTCGACGCTCGGCAGGGGCTTGAGTCGATGGCGAGTGGAGGAATTGAAGCTTGCAACGGGAAGAAATGAAGAGTGTGGGGACCGATTGAGGGGAGAGAGGAACAACGGGTAGAAATGTGGAAGGAGGAGAAAGAAAAAAAAATTAAAATATTCTAAACATCAGTGTGAACACAAAATAAAATAATTTTTTTTTTTTTTTTTTTTACCTTTGAGCTATAGTGCACATCTATCTTAGATGTGCACTATAGCTGAGAAGCCAAATTTTTTGGCTATAGCTTCACTGCTGCAGCTCCACTTTCGTGATTGGTGGTACTAAAAATAACAATATAGCTATTTAGCACTACTGTTGTGAGTGCTCTTAGCTTTCGACGGAAAACTGCCTCCACCTGCGCATACAAGGTAGGCTTGTGGCGTGCATTTGACAGCCCTTATTTGTTGTTTACAGCAACTTATTTGCTTAAAATAACTTTTTATCTCATCTTTAAGCATTAAGCTGCCTACAAAGCAAATTAACAACAGTAAATCCATTTGAAGCCGGCTTAATTGCTAAAAGAAGCTGACATTCATACACTTTTATTTTCACAATTACAACAAGGGTAGCTATAAAAGGGCCCACAAACTAGAAAGTCAGCTTAAATTTTACTTAGATTCTTAAGAAAAACTCTTAAGAAACCTTTTTTCAGTTCCATTAAGCATTTGTCACAAACTCTACCTAGCCGTTGGTGTCTTCCAAAATTCTGCTGTTTTTAAACTTTGTCAATCCACGGGTATCAGCGACAGGTGAAACACAGACATCATTCCATGGAAGGCTGCTCCGGTAACTGCCAACTACAAAAATATAAAAAGAGAGATTCAGGGGCAAGTACCTCTGTATTTTGAATCAAGGTTTTCTGGGCATGATGGTGGAAAAGTTAGACAGATAAGTCACCCTTACTACCACTCTGTTACCATATTTTCTGCAGATTATAAAAGCTGGTTTAAGAATGTAAAGGCATCATTGCCAATGATCCTCCTCCCTTAGTAAAAACTGTTCAAGGATGAGGTTGTGGATCCAAAACTCACAGGGTGCATAACTTACCAATCAACCAAAACAATCTCCCTCCCAGATAAGCTAAGATGTAATTGCATGCAGAGAAAAAACACATGTAACATCTTAAAAGCACAGGGGAATCCAAAGACGCATACAAATTAAAAAAAAGCTCACTAAGGGGTTCAAAGTTCAAACTTAAAATACATGTTCTGGCTAAAAGCTGAAAGTGACTTATCCATCATGGCAGCATATGTCTTTGCTCTAGGAAGAGTAGTAATTGCATTTTTTTTTTTTTTTTTTTTTTGTTCTTAACCATTTAGATTGCTTGATCTGAAGGCAAAAATCAAAATAACTCTGGCTTGTTCTTAACCATCCAAAGACGCATATTATCTGGCTTGTTCTTCATCCCAACAGAGGCCTCATCCACTATATAATATCATGCTCAACAGAGCACTTGCTCTGCATATGGTATTTGTTGAGTGAAGTAACTCTTATCTACACTCCTGCCTAAGGTCTGAGGTTTCACTTTGTTGCCTGGTATTTGCTTGATCACTACACATAACAACTCTCTCTTGTCTGATATCCCCCAGTCAGAGCTATTCATCTTCTACAGATGAGCATATAATGTCACAGACTAAGTAATTAAATTATTTAGAGACTTAACTCCTCATTGTACCTCAACTTTCTGTCTTTCAGATGGTTCACTGTCCCCCCCCCCCCCCCCAAAAGAAAAAAAGAAAGAAAAGAAAGAGTTTCTAATCCCTCTGATGCTTCGTTTTTTTCCTTTCTTTCCATTAACAAGAAGTGAATCTAGGGTCCTAAAAGTTCATCAATGCATGAGCATCAAAAAGAAACCCTGAAGAGATTTTCTTGCTTCCAAATTCTTTGGTAACCTAACTTGCATACTACTAACCCACCAAAATATCTACAGCTCTTCTGAGAACCTATCATACTTCTGTAACTTTTTGGACTACTTATTGTATACTTGCTGTACAATTGAGGCAGACCCTCTTCATCAATATAACTACCTACTTATCAATAAATAAATAAAGAGTAAAGACCAATCTTTTTCTTCTCCTTTGATTGGTAAGTTTACATCCACACCTTGTGGGTCATAGACCCACAACCACATCCTTCACCCCATTCTTACAGGAACCCTAAAAATCATTTTAGGTCTAGTTTAGAGTTTTCTGTCAAATTCAACCCTCAAGATGCATTAATATTATAGAAATAATAAGTCTAAAGGAGTTGTTTAGGGTTAGAGAAAGAAACCAACATAGTGGGGCCTCAACTGATAAGGGTGGCCATGAGGCCATGTAATACTAAGGATGATCATTCAGAGAAATGAGGACTTCAATCTCAAATTAGAGCCACTAGAACGCATGCATGATCACATTCCCATAAAATACCATGAGAATGGACAATAAAGTACTGAAAACATGAAAAATGGCTATGCAAAACCACATTTCAATTTTCAAACACAACAATCTGAACAAAGTGACAATTACACCTTCACCTATTACCAGTTCGATACATAATGTCCCATTCAATCATGCAAAAATTCCAGGAAAAGAAAAAAAAAATACTCTTCTAATTCTAATTCATAATTTCAAGAATCATCTCAGGTAGGTCAATATAATATCCAACAAAGGAATTAACTGCACACTCAACTCAAATTAAAGCCATTGAAAGCTACTGGCATAAGTTCTCAACAAAACAATGACTGCACAATAAAAAAAAGTCTAAGCAATCATAACAAAAACATTTCGAAACACAGTTCAACTAGTAGGCGAAAAGCAAACCAACCTTTCTCATTGGGTCGAAAGCATCTTGCAAACTTGATGATTCTCCAAAATCTGATTAATTGCATCTCTAAACTTATAATAATCCTCAACTTTATTATAAACCTGATGCGAAATTCGCGTATATCCTGTGATCAATCCATCCTTATCCCTCGGCTCTTTCTCGCCGTCATCCTCACACGGAGGCCGATAATATATCGGTACTTCAACCTTATACTTCTCCCTCAAATGCGTCCGCAACGAAAATGCATCGTCATCGCTCGTAACGCAGAGCTTCGAAGGCAATGCCACCATTATCATGCTTGCACACATCTCCGGCGGCGAGCCTAAGCTCGTCCCCCAAGATTCCGCGAGCATTTTCCCCATCTTCACCACTTGTTCGTGGTTTCTAGCCATGATTCCCTCGATGCCGCCTTCGAATCGGTTCACAAATTCGATGATCGTCGGGATAACGAGCTGTGGGCTATAGTCTCGGGTTCCGATCCACGAGCTCTCGATCGGGAGTCCGTTACCGTACTCGTGAGAAACGACGGGGTGGTGCATTGCGGAGGAGGAGGAGTTCGATTTCCGGCAATAGAGAAACGCCACCGAAGGCGGAGCGAAGAACCATTTGTAGAGGTTGCTGACGTAGAAATCGGCGCCGATTTCTTGAACATCGATGGGAACACTCCCAATTGCGTGAGCGGCGTCGACGAAGACTTGGTCCACGCCTTGCTCTCTGCAGATTTCGACGAGCTCACGAACCGGAACAAGAACCGACGGCATTGACGTGATGTGATCGATGATCGCCAATCGAACTTTCCCGCCGTTGGATTTCGCTTTGGACAATCCTTTTCGGAACTCGGCGATGATTTCGGAGTCGGAGTTGACAGGAAACGGAAGGCGGACCTCGATGACGGAAGCGCCGGCGCGCGTGACGTAAGCTTGGATTGATTTCTTGATAGCTGGAAAAGCGCAGTGAAACATAACAACGGTGTCGTTTACGTGAGAGAACCGGCGCCCGACTTGCTGAAGAACGATGGCGGCGGCGGTGGTGGCGTTATCGACGAGGGAGATCTCGTCGAGGTCGGAGGCGTTGATTAGGGTTTTGACAACGGCGCGTGACTTAGACAAATTGGGGCGGAGCGTGGAGAAGTAGAACTGGTCAGGTTGTTTGAGGAAACGGAGCTGCCAGGTGCGTTGAGCGGCGATAATGGATTCGGGGCAGCACCCGAAACTGCCGTTGTTGATTCGGGCCGTGCCCGGTTGGTGGTGAGAGAATTCAGAACCCAGGAGGAATTCCGGGTCGGAAATGGACAATTTGAGGAGTTTGGGCTTTTTGGTGACGTGGTCGCCATTCCGAGGGTCTTCTTTTTCGTCCATGGATTCAGAATGAAATGGAATGAAATGAAATGAATTTTTATAGATTATGAGAAATTTACACGAAAACTTTCATACGCACGCGGCCTCTCTCACTGGTCCTTGCCTTGGTGTTGGTGATAGCATCGTAGATAGAGCAAAGAGACAGATGAGTGCAAGTGTGACTGTGTTTGCGTGTGGGCGCGCACGTGCGGAATACGACGTCGTCTGACCTGCCCGCCGCGGCTCCTGGGTCTTCTGGACTCTGAACCAATATATATATATATATTCTCTTATTTTGGATTAGGATATAATTATAAAATGTACAAGTTACATTACTTAATTTAACAATAGAAGATAAATGATATGTCCATAATATTTTCATAATATTTTTACAACAAATTTTAAGTGGCAGGTTGGTAGTGGTTGTTATTATTGAGGCAAAAAAGTGATCTTCATGTTAGGTTTAAATTTGAACCAATAACAACTAATTACCTATGATTTGTTGTGAAAATGTTGTGGACGTAAAATTACCAAAAATGTGATTATTCCTTTAAATAAGGAACGATAGATAATGATTCATTCAAAAAAGATAGCTAAAGTAATGACCATTTATTTAGGTCTTAATTTGTGAAATGGAATATTCTTTTATATGAAAAATGTAAAATTCTATTATTGTTGTTCTTATAAGGATAAAATAGCATTATTTTGTGTGGCTTCTGGGGATCAAAGGATCTGAAGAGAAAAAGGAAAGTTTTTCTCTCTTAAGAAATGCAAGGGGTGCATATATTATGTTAATTAATAATCTGTTTTTTGCTCAATTTGTTGACTCTTCTTTTAAAGGTTGATATTATATATATAGACTGAAATGACATTAAAATAGAAACGACATAGATTTCAATCACTCCCTCTGACTGAAATGGAGGGAACAAAAGAACCTATTCTTATGGTATAATTTAATACTGTGTTGAATACTTGAATGGTTTAAGGAAAGGAATAAAAAAAAAATGCTGTGTTGAATATTTCACTTTCTTTTGTACCACTACTGGTACTGGTAGCTCTTTGCCATTTCATGCTTCACATTATCTTTTATTTTTTTAGAGGGCCCAAATGATAGTTTAGTATTAATTTAATGGTATTATTTGTAGTGTTCTATATATGTGTTTAAGGAGCTGGTATATTATGTGCCAACCGCATGAGACCAGTCTCACACAAGCAAGTGGGCTCCACATGGGTATTATTTGTAGTGCTCTATATATGTGCTTAAGGAGCTAGTATATCAAGCCCTAGAGATTGAGACCAGCCTCTCATAAGCAGGTGGACCCCGTACGCAGTGACGGAGGCATTCATTGACCAAGGGGGGTAGTGGCCCCCCCTAATTTAAAAAAAAAATATTTATATATATATATATATATGCATTAATTTTAGCAATTTTGTTCTATAAAATTACATTTTACCCCTTTTAACAATATTATTGAATTTTTTTAGAGTAACTTTAAAGATACAAACTTATTTACAATATTTTTATAAACTGTTGGAGTACAAATTCTTATTGGTTCGCATTTGGGTTTATTACTTGCATCACTTTTTTACTTATCAATAATCACTCGCTATATCATCAATATACTTCTAGCACTTTTCTCATTTTAAAGGCCATTAAAAAAATTTATAGATCTAAAATCTAAAACAACATATACTAGCCCAAAAACATTTGTGCAACAACAAAAATCACCAATAGTAAAGCTAAAAAAAATTAAGTCTAATTAACCAATTTTACTCAAATATACAACTGCCCTTTAAAAAGTTTTAAATAGAATAATTGTCTTTACCTAGCAAATGCACACATTAAAAACTAAAAAAAAAAACCTCTACAACTAAGAAGTTGTCAAACTAGAGGTCAAAGTCGCCCCCCTTAACTTAAAATCCTGGCTTCGTCCCTGCCCGTACGTATATGTGCTTAAGGAGCTAATGTATCATGCGCCAAAGCATGAGACCAACATCTCATAAGCAGGTGAACCCCGTACATATATGTGCTTAAGGAGCTAGTGTATCATGCGCTAGGCGCATGAGACTAGCATCTCACAAGCAGGTGGACTCCACACCTATGAGACCCACCTACCTGTAAGAGGCAGGTCTCATGTGCCCAGCGCATGAGAGATTTTTCTGTGCTTAAGATGCTTGTTAAGAATTTTGAACATCCTACCAAAAACAAAAAGAGAAAGAAAGAAAAAAAAATTTAACGCAAAATCTTAAGAATTTCTTGAAACATTAAGAATTGCTAAACTAAAAGCCTAAGGTTTGTACTTCATATTCATATGCTTCATTTTTTTTTTTTGTATATTTGATTAACAAAAGGTTAAAAAAATATTATCTAAAATTAAGATTGAACTTCAATCGAGTAGTGTGCAATGAACAGAGAATGTTAGGTGTCAAAATAGCTATGTGCGATGAGCATGGGAACTCAGCTAACATTAAGCTCCAAGGAAAACCTTGTAAGAGAACTCTCGTCAACCTTGTTAAAACAAAATTTCAATAAATATTTAACTAAACTCAAATTAAAATCATGTTGCATCAGTCTCGATAATTTATCCCAAAATTTAATCTATGAACAGCTATTTAATAAATTTACTAATGTATTGTTCATCAAACCACCAAATAAAAATATTTTAATTTATTTATTTATTTATCTCTCTCTCTCTCTCTCTCTCTCCATGAAAAGGAAGGAGGAGATCGAGATGGAGTGGAGCAGAGCTTGACGTATCATGGCGAAGCTATCAACGATGGCTAAATCGTAAGATCCGAGCTCCAAGTTCTAATTCATTTGGTATTATACCAATCTCGCTTGGTTTGGTATCAATACGAGTTTCAATCTATTGTGAAGAGATAAAATTACAACATGGTAAAATTGTGAATGTAAAAGGAGAAGGTGTTGTTGTGAAATGGAAGGTGGAGGAAGAGAAAAAAAATATATTTGTTTTATTAGAGAGAAAAAACAACATCTATATATATATATAGGTAAACCTTGGAGAAAATCTAATTAGAATCTAAATTGAGCTCTAATTTTATGCCATGTATCCTAAAATTTATCTTAATTTTGATGCATAGATACTTATTACATGCTAAAATTGAAGGAACTAGGCAAAATTGAGCTCTAATTTTGTGTCATTTGTCCTAAAATTTTTCTTAATTTTGATTCACAAATATTTACTACATGCTAAAACCGAAAGGACCAGGCATTAGAAACGAGAGAAAGATAAACGATGAAATTATCTAGGGGGGCACATGAGATACACGTCCATTAGCAGAACCTGGTGGAGAAGATAGCTACCTCTCTCTCTAACACTAAAACCTTTATTGAGATCTCAATCCATTGTGTGCAGGATCATTCGTGAGAGAAAATTATGACCAACTTTTCCATGAAATCGAATCCAAAAGGTTTGTCTGCTAAGGCCATGCCTCTTCTTCTTTTGATTAGATCCAAATTATACAAAATTTTAAGTTATGGTTTCAATTATTGTTAAAACAATCAAATAGCTTATGATGTTCGATTTGTAAAAATTGAATTGTTGTTGAATTTTTATATTGAAAATAATTAATGGTTTCCTATTTTTGGTTTTGAGTTTGAGTTGTTTAAGTTAAGCGCAAAGGCTCTTCATAAGAGTAAAAGAGGTAAATTGACAAACTGTCTTTTTTTTTTTTTTTTGTTCTTTCTTTCTACTAGGTTACTTGCCTTTGTTGTTTCCTCACTTAAAAGCCACATTTCAGACTTTGGCACACTTCCTTTAAGTGTAAAAGTCGTGCCCTTTGAATTCCAATACCTTTATTTTCAATTTTTAATTTTTTACATCACTCACTCTAGAACAATTATTGAAACTAATGTGTTTGTTCTTGGACCAATGCAAAAGATATTGGTTCATCAAGATTGGCAATGTTTATATCTTTGTAGATATCCATCCTATTTATTTTGTTTAATATATGTTGACCGTTTCAAGTCATATATATCAATTGTGTGGCAAAAAGATTTAAATTTTGTTAGGGATTGATTTCCATTCTGCATTCAATATATTTGAAAGAATGTTTATTAAAACGAGTGAAATATAGGATTGGCAGTAGCGGGTATTATAAAAAGATATATTTGTTGTGTCGCTAATAATCATAGTTCCCCAAAAATGATTCTCTGGATGCTAAACTTATCAATCTATTATAAGAAAAATATGGACTAGATTTAGAATGGCTTGAATGATGGTGATGAAGATGATCGCAAGAGGTACCTTCTCAATTCCCTTAAAAACAACATTCAATTCCACAACTCTTAATTCTTTTCTAAATTTCAGTCTTATGTTGTCTCTATTCATTCCTTGAGAGTTTTCAAAATGGAGTCATTAAACATGAATGCTAGACTATGGTTAAATCTTTTTTCTTAGCATTGACCTTTAATTTTACCTCTTGGCAGTAGTGGGTATTATAAAAGGATATATTTGTTGTGTTGCTGATAAACATGATTCCCCAAAAATGATTCTCTGGATGCTAAACTAATCAATCTATTATGAGAAAAATATAGACTATAGATTTAGAATGGCTTAGACGATGGTGATGAAGATGATCGCAAGAGGTACCCACTCAATTCCCTTCAAAACAACATTCAATTCCATAGCTCTTAATTCTTTTCTATATTTCAGTCTTATGATGTCTCTATTCATTCCTTGAGAGTTTTCATAATGGAGTCTCTAAACATGAATGCTAGACTATGGTCAAATCTTTTTTCTTAGCATTGGCCTTTAATTTTACATCTTAAAAATTGCCTACAAGATGTTTGTCAAATGCTTGACTATAAGATTTTTGTGACGTAAGGACTTTTAAAGCGTTTGTTTTTTGTTTTTGTTTTTGTTTTTTTTTTTTTTTTTTTTTTTTAAGTTTCTATCTAGAATCCTTTGGCTATTTTGTTATACTGAGCTTTGAGGTTTGAATTGATACTTTAAGAGATAAAGAAAACCTAAAAAACTTCAATATGTTAGAGAGCTCCATTTAATTTAAATTGTTGACTCCCTCTTTAGTTATATTTTTGTGTTGTTAAGCATTGCATGAGCAATTAGTCTATTGAGAATTACATGAGTCATTATTGGTATCCTTGAAACAAAACTTATGAGAGTATGATATCCATTGATTCGAAAATTTACATTTGCAATTCTAATATGGAATGTCCTCTTTTGACTTATTGTATCCATCTCAATAACACTCGTATCTTATTTATTTTACTTATGTGAGTAGAATATCCATTGTATTATGTGGACAATTGATTTGACTAAAAAATTTGCATTTGCCTAATTCTAAAATAGAATGTCCTTTTTTGGCTTATTGTATCCATTTTAATGAATCTTAGTATCTTTTTTTTTTCTTGCATTAGTTTTTACATAACCAATAATATTGATTAGGACAATTGCAAAATCATTCTAAATCATCCCTCCTCAAATAATAGAACCGCAATGGAAGAAATCAATAACCGATTATTAGTAAGATTATAACTATAGTTCATGTTGTTTGAACCCAAAACATACAATAACATTAAACATTTCCAGGTCATGCAGCAACTTGGTTCGAAATGCTATTGTAAATGAGTAAAACAAACCATTGATATGGAATTGCTAGCACAAAACAAATGTCATTCGTGAAAGAGTTTCAAATTTCACAAATACAATGCCTACGACCTAATTACTAAAGCATGTAATTGTAAAAGGTTTTCTTGCTTTAGAGACAACTACTAAAGCTTCATGATTTAGTTACAACTGATACTAATTTTTTGTTTCCACTCTTATTTTGCTTCTAGGTTGATTAAAGTGACACGTATACAAAATTTTCCAATGCATCACTTGAGTTAGCAGCTATCCCTAGAAAATTGAGGTCAAAGCACAATATATGAGAAAATCGGTGATATATTAAAGTCAAAGCATAATCAAAATTCAAATTAGCCTCTAATTGTAGTTTAATTTTGTGTTAAGTGACCCATGTATAATACTCGGTAAGAAAGCTGCGATGACCTTCATTAATTATTACTATTGTTCAATATTGCCGTGCGCAAGCACAGATTACAGGCATGTTTAAATAAAATGATGAAACAAATATTGAGTATGAGATAGGTGTATGTGAATTTAAGTTTGTCAAAACATCAAAAGTGAAATTTTCAGACAAAATTGGTTAAAATTGCATTAAGGCTTATTTGAGTGCTCTTATAGGGAGGAGGTAGAGATTTATGCCGCAAGAAGAGTTGTGGAGTTTGTATTAGAAATTGGTATACTAGATGCTATTATGGAATGGATAAAATTTTCAAACTGTTGTATATGGCTTATTACATAAATGAAATACAATATATTTCTCCCTCTTTATATATGCGTTTGCCGCAATGTCAATCACAATAATTGTGTAGTCTTAACTCATGCATCATTAGGACTTTATTAGCTGTGAAAGAGGGTATTTTTTCTTCTCACATAGTGTGAGCCTTACTTCTCATAGAGTGTGAGCTCTACTTCCTCCTCTTCTTCTTCCTCAAACGTGGGAAGTCCAAAAGTGGTCCACTAGAAGTTTAGTCTGTCTAGATACTAAGAAGGCAGGCATAGGTCTTTACCATAGAATCTGAGGTTCTCAAACGTATACAAAACATGAAGCTCACAACGGATGAAGATGAGGAAATGACAATCCAATCAGTGAAGAGAGAAAAAATATTAGAGGAGCTTTCCCTAAGCCTTGTCGGGCGATTTCTCACACCAAAATAAATCAACCTACGAGCTGCAAAAAATTTGTTGCAATTCATATGGAAGCTTGGTGACAAATTGAAGATAATTGAAGTGGATAAGGGGCTATTACAGTTCAAATTCTCGATGGAGAGCCAAGTGATGTGGGTTTGGAACAATAGACCCTGGGGTTTCGACAACCATCTCTTGGTCTTGCGAAGATGGGAAAAAGGGATGTTTGTCAGGTTAGTAACATTCTCAAAGCAACCTTTTTGGATTCAAGTGTGGGGTCTACCGTTTGATCTCATTAACAAAGTAGTAGGGAGTGACATTGGTAGAAGCATAGGCGAGCTAGTGGAAGTGGATTGTAAAGCCTTCAACACAAACCAATCTCGGTTCCTACGTATTCGTGTGGAGGTCCCACTCGATAAACCACTTCGGCAGGGTGGCCTGGTGATTAGCCCGGAGGATGAGTTGACACGTGTGGCATTCAGATATGAATGTTTGGCGGGGTGGTGCTTCAACTGTGGTCAGATAGGCCATGAACTCAAAGAGTGCTAGTCACTGATTAACGCCGAGGATGGAGGTCATCCGTATAGGGAATGGCTCAAAGCAGAAATGCGGGGGAGACAAGTTGAAAACGATGGGGGACGGTACCATGCCAACAGAAACCAACGACCAAAACCTCAAAATACCACAACACCATCTCCGCCTGAAACCGATACTCATATGGAGCCTGAAATCGATTTTTCGCTGAAATAGGGAAATGTAACAGCAAGTCCAGATTTTTTGCAAAACTTAAAAAACCAAACACTAAACCCATGTGGAAAAAAATCACACCCTTCCTAGCCAAAACACAAACTAAGTCCCCACAGTCTAGCCTAGTGAAAACGGGCACCAAAAGACAGCATGGCAACAACCATGGGAGTGATGATGCCAAGTGGTGCAAGTTCGAGGAAAGCAAACTTCAAATTGAATTATCAATGGTGGAGGCTAATGCTCAGCCCCGTCAACTACAATGATCGTCCTAAGTTGGAACTTCCAGGGGCTTAGAAATCGCCGGGCAGTTGAAGTCCTCTCCGAAGTAGTAAGGAAAAAAGCTCCCACAATTTTGTTCCTCATGGAAACAAAATTGATTGATAGAGAGATGGCACCAATACAAAGGGATTTGGGTTTTTATGGTATGCTAGCTGTGTTGTGCAATGGTCGAAAGGGTGGATTGGCACTATTGTGGAGAGTAGATGTGACTGTGGGCACAAAAACCTATTCACCAAACCATATAGATGTAAGCGTACACACACAGAGTTCATCTATTTGGAGACTAACAGGGTTATATGGCTACTTGGAGGAAGAACTCAAACCGGAAACATGGAGACTCCTAAGACACCTACATACCTAAGCATCTCTACCTTAGGTATGTTTAGGTGACTTCAATGAATTGTTGGCCTTAGATAAAAAAAATGGTGGCAATAGTAGACTGAAGGCTCAAATGGTTGAATTCAGAAACACTTTCCTCCATTGTGGTTTGGTTGATATGGGATTCAGTGGCTACCCATATACATGGAGGAACGGTAGGCAGGGGGAGCCTTTGTTGATGAGAGATTAGACAGGGTAATTGCAACTACAGAATGGCGTGAGATCTTCCCTCGAACTAAAGTGAGTCACCTTTCAATATCCTATTCTGATCATGATCCTACTGTGATGGACATGGCACCACCCACCCAACCCTAGAAATGACGACACAAAATCCAACGATTTGAAGAGAAGTGGGCGACCCACTCTGATTGTGAAACGATAATCCGGGAGTCATGGAATCAATTACAGCCTCATAGCAGCCCCATGTACTGCCTATTTGAGAAAATAAAAATATGCTGAATGGATCTCATAGCATGGAGCTATGTCACCTTCGGGAATACTCCGCCTTGATGCAAAACAAGGAGAACTCACCTCACTAATGGAAGCAGGATATGGGCAGAATGTTGAGAGGATACATGGAGTGAAGAAAGAGACAAATGAGCTCTTACACCATGAGGAGGTTTTTGGGAGACAAAGGTATCCGTTTGGTTGTCAGTGGGGGATAAAAATAGAAAATTTTTCCATCAAAGGGCAAGCCAGCGACGAAGAAAGAACCACATTGGGGGATTGTATGATAGGGAAGAAGAGTGGCACACCAATGAGGATAAAATTGCCAACATAGCGGAAGACTACTACAAACAGCTATTCACATCTTCCACTTCATTGGACATGGATGCCGTAATTGAATCTATGGATCGGGTGGTAACAGAGGGTATGGCATAATCTTTGACCCGCCCCTATACGGAGGAAGAGGTGAAAATGGCTCTTTTCCATATGCACCCATCTAAATCTCCGAGACCTGATGGTATGTCGCCTTTCTTTTTTCAAAAATTTTGGCATATTGTTGGGCATGATGTTACTACTGCTGTATTATCTATTTACACTCTGGCAAATACCTAAGGAAAATAAATTATACACATGTTGTCCTTATCCCAAAAAAAATGACCCGAAATATATCACGGAATTTCGTTAATTAGTTTGGGAATGTTGTATTAAGAATTATTTCTAAGGTCCTTGCCAACCGGATAAAACCTATTTTACCTAATGTAATTTCTGACTCACAAAGTGCTTTTGTGCCTGATAGAAATATAACAGATAATACTACAATGGCTATTGAAATGATCCATCGTATGAAAAACAGGAGAAAAGAAAAAAAGGGTCATATAGCGGTGAAGCTTGACATCAGCAAAGCATATGATAGGGTGGATTGGGAGTTCCTCCAAAGGATAATGCTAAAATTTGGCCTACCAGAGCAATGGGTCAACCTAGCCATGGAAATGGTGCACACTGCTTCTTATTCAACTCTAATCAATGGAGAAGCTAAGGGATTCATCACACCATCCTGAGATATTAAGCAAGGGGACCCTCTGTCTCCATACTTATTCCTTCTATGTGCCGAAGGGCTTTCCTCTCTCATTTGAAGAGCCATGGAGAACCAACAACTAAGGGGAGTATTGTCTTGCAATGAAGGGGTCAAGCTATCACACCTACTATTTGCGGATGACATTTTACTCTTTTGTGAGGCAACAACTGCTGAATGCCGAAACTTGATTCACATATTGGAGTTGTATGAGAGAGCATTGGGTCAAGCCATCAATAGACAAAAAACCACACTCTTCTTTAGCCCAAACACAAGCCAACAGGTGAAGTTAGACATCAAAAACATATTGGGGGCACAGATCATGACCAATTGGGAGAGGTATCTTAGTTTACCAATGGTGGGAGGCAAATCCAAGGTAAGAACTTTTAGAAAGTTACATGAGCAGGTAACAAAAAGCGTGATGGGATGGAAAGAAAAAAAATATCTCAAAGGCAGGAAGAGAGGTATTAATTAAGACGGTGACACAAGCAATCCCAACTTATTCCATGAGCATGTTCAAAATCCTGTATAGAATTTGCGATGGCATAAACTCGGCACTAGCAAAATACTGGTGGGGCCAAACACGCAATGAGAGGAAAATCCATTGGATTAAATAGAGTAAATTGTGCAACCCAAAGGATAGAGGGGGAATGGGTTTTAGAGATATTCATGCCTTCAACCTTGCCATGTGAGCAAAATAAGGATGACGGCTAATCCAAGGAACACACTCTTTGTTTTTCAGAGTATACAAAGCACATTATTTTCCTAATTGCTCTTTCATGGAGGCTGAGTTATAGGAAATAACCCCTCATTTATGTGGAGAAGCTTGCTTGAGACTAGAAACCTGATTTGGGCAGCCATAGTGTGAGAAGTAGGGGATGGGAGGAGCATCAAAATTAATGATCACAGGTGGCTCCCAACAAGCAGTGGCATTGGCAGCTGCTCTCCCATACGTTCCTGCCTACCACAGTGGCTGCTATTGCACACATAAATCTGGGTACAACAACTAACTGAGACAAACTAATATGTAAGGAGAACTGAAAAGGCATTTTCTCCGTTAAATCGGCCTATCGAGTAGCGCTTTGCATGAGGTAGGCTGAACAAGTGGAGCATTCCTCGCCAAGGTAGGATAAGAGTGTGGAATTGTATTTGGCAACTACAAGTACCCCCTAAGGTAAGAACGTTTGTTTGGCGGGCGTGCTCCGATATACTCCCAACCCGCATGAATCTATGCCAAAGGAAGATCCTTGTAGACCTAGCATGTGCAGTTTGTCATCACCATGATGAGACAGTGGCCCACGCTCATTGGGGCTACCCCATGGCAAGGAATGTTTGGGCAATGGTGCTAGGAAAGTTGCAGAAACGCAGCTCAGCAGTAGAGGAGTTCTATTGCTTGGCGAGAGAACTAATGGATGTATTGACGACAGAAGAAATGGAAGTGTGGGCTATAGTCTCTTGGGCTATCTAGAATGCACGAAATAGGTACCTTGTTGACAAAAAACAATCTCAACCCAGCAACATTCTACGCGGGGCTATGACACTGCTACATGAATACCAAACGCTCAGCTAATGTCTTGGTACACTAGTGGTCGTTTGTTGTCTTTTCTTTTTGCAATGTTTAGTTAGAGTGGGCACTAGCCTCCACATGCAAACCCATGCCCAACCAATATTTAAACATTTTGTATTACGTGGGCCTGGTGATAGCCTTGTATATAGCCTTGTATTTCTATACTCTTTGACAAATAATATTTCTATCTAAACTGTCAAAAAAAAAACCTGTGAAGAAGGCTAAAGAGCTTGGATCGAAATATCAAGTACGTTCAATTGGGGGAAATTCCAAGAACTTATGCTATGTTTGATTGGAGGAGAGAATGGAAAAGGGGAGAAGTAAAAAGGAAAGGAAGATGAGATTTTTCCAATATTTGGTTGTTGTGAAAAGGGAAATGAAAGAAAATAGAGTGGGTGGTGTGGGGAGTAAAAGGACCCAGGTGGGCATATGGGCCTTTGGACTGCAGCATAGAGGGCCGACCTGCTCCAGAATTAAACTCTACGAATTGGCCCATACACAAAGGATCCGAGGACACGTCCGAGGGTAAGTTTCTCCTCGGATAGGCCTAGGAGAACTCAAAACTTCATTACGAAGGTCAAGGCACAACTCTGGAAAGACTAATGGTTAAAGGGGGACACCCTGAACCTCCTAGATGCACCAGTGTTAAAGAAAATATCAAGAGCAAAGGCTGCTACCTCCGCATTAAAGACTCTGCACCTACCTTCCTAGCCGCATTAATGGGGAAGTGACCCCTGAACAGTAAAGCGGAAACTTCCGGTCATTATTCAAAGGCACTTAGAGAAGAAATATCTAGAGGGGAGGGGGTTTTGAGCAACACGTGGATAAAGTGTCAGGAAAAGAGGTATTTAAGGGGGGGACTGTAATCTTAAAGAAAGAAACAAAAAAATAATAGAACAGTAGTCCTCGGATCACGTCCGAGAAGGTCTATTGGCAATTATTATTCATCATTTACAAGTGTTTGTACATCAAAACCTGTTATCAAGTTCTCAATACCCTTAATCTAGATTTCTAGCCCACGCTCTACAAATTTCATTGTTTAAGGCTTATTGGGCCTCAACCCATAACTTTCCTTGGGTCCAGGTGCAATTGTGCACTTACAATTGGCACCGTCTGTGGGGATCTAGTCTAGAAGGAGTTGGGATACTATGCCAGGCTTGGGTTCTCACCGTGCAGAGTCACAGGGATCACAACCGGAGGATCTTTTTGAGTGTCTTGAGCGTCGAAGGGATCGTGAGGGAAGTGTCCATACAGAATACCCCGGGGCTAGCCATACTCATGGTGGGGGTAGTATCACCCATGAGGATGGTGCTAAGGCCATGCAGAAGGAGATTAATCGTTTGAAGAGAAAGTTACGCCGCGCTAGACGCAGGTCTTCACCATCCTCATCTGGTCCTTCCTCAGAGGAGGTACGGGGAGGTAGCTACAGCTCAAGGTCATGCTCACCCCCCAGTGCAACGTCCTCTGGTGAGGAGGACGACTAGCCAGCTCGCAGACGCAAGAAGCTTCCTTCAAGGGGCTTAGGGAACGATGCTATGAGTCGGGCGTTGCACCAACTCTCCAAATCTCCGTTTTCACGGAGGATTGAGAAGGGGAGACTTCCTAGGAGGTTTACCCAGCCCACCTTTACCATCTACAATGGCCGGACTGATCCGGTGGAGCACGTGAGTCACTTTAACCAGAGGATGGCGGTGCACTCTCACAATGAGACCCTGATGTGTAAAGTTTTCCCCTCTAACTTGGGACCTGTTGCTATGAGGTGGTTCAACGGCCTTAAATCGGGGTCTATAGGTTCGTTTGGGGAGCTCATTAGAGCATTCGCTTCGCGATTTATTACGTGTAGCAGAGTACCTCGGCCATTGGATTCGCTGCTATCCATGACCATGAGGGAAGGGGAGACGTTGAAAGCATATTCTGATCGGTACTGGAAAATGTTTAATGAAACAGATGGAGACTTTGATGAGGTGGCGCTCAATACTTTTAAGGTAGGCCTTCCTACTGATCATGACTTGAGGAAGTTTTTGACTAAAAAGCCCGTCCGCAGCGTACGTCGCCTCATGGACCGCATTGACGAGTACAAGAGAGTGGAGGAAGACCAGTAGCAAGGAAAGGGTAAGGAGAAGGTTATCCCGCAGGAGAGAAGGGATTTCAGGTCGGACAGATACCACAACAACAAGCCGAGGAGAGATTATGTTGGGCAGTCCGGCTCGGCAGCACCTCAGGCCGTGAACACTGTGTTCCGGGAACCAATACATCAGTTGCTGGAGAAAGTTCGTAAGGAGCCCTTCTTCAGATGGCCTGGTAAGATGGCTGGAGACCCTGCGAAGAGGAATCAAAACCTCTTTTGTCAGTACCACCAGGATGTGGGACACACTACCGAGAACTGTCGGACCCTTTGGAACCATTTGGAGCAGCTGGTCAGTGAAGGGAAACTAAAGCAGCACTTGTGTCAACCTGGTGGACAGGGCAGTCAATCTGGCTCGAACAATCAGAAGAATAATCCATCTCGGCCTGCATTGGGAACGATTAATGTTATCTTCGCTGCACCTGGCAGGACTGGCTCAGGTCCCACTAGGGTGATGGCGGTTTCCCATTCTCAGGCCGAGGAACCAGGCTGCAGGCCGAAGAGGTTGAAGTTGACCTTACCCGTCTTGGGATTTTCGGAGGAAGATAAGGTTGGTACCATTCAACCCCATGACGATGCTCTTGTGGTCACTCTTAGGATAGGGAGTTATGATGTCAAGAGAGTTATGATTGATCAGGGCAGCGGTGCAAATATCATGTACCCAGATTTATTTAAGGGGTTAAGGTTGAAGTTGGAAGATCTTACTCCTTATGACTCGCCACTCATAAGCTTCGAAGGAAAGGCCGTTGTGCCGAAGGGACAGATTCGTTTGCCCATCCAATCCGGCTCAGAAACGGTTGAGGTGGATTTCATTGTGGTCGACGCGTACTCCCCATATACAGCCATCCTCGCCAGGCTATAGCTGCATGCTCTGGGAGCTGTCTCCTCTACCTTGCATGTTAAGGTTAAATTTCCCTCGGGGGAGTATGTTGAGGAGATCCTCGGCAGCCAATCAGTGGCCAGACAATGCATATCGGCCGCAGTACTTCATCAGTCAGAAGCCGAGTTATCAGCTTTGCCCATCCAAGAGTCATAGCAATTAACAACTCCGGATGCACCTGGAGCGGTGACAGGAGATGAGACTGTTTGTGAGGAGTTAGAGAAGTTTTTAATAGCAGATGACCCAGAGAGGTTCTTCTAGGTCGGCATACGCTTACCGCACTAGGAGAAGATGGAGTTGTTGGAATTTCTGAAAGACAATATCGATGTTATTGCGTGGGATCCTTATGAGGCTCCGGGTGTAGATCCGAGCTTCATTTGTCATCGTTTAAACGTTAACCCAGCCATTGTCTCGAGAAGGCAGCCACCTCGGCGTTCCTCCAAAGAACATGCCGAGGCTGTGAAGGAAGAGGTGCTCACACTCAAGAGGGCCGGGGCTATTAAAGAAGTTTTCTACCCTGAGTGGTTGGCGCATACGGTTGTGGTTAAAAAGAAGAATGGAACGTGGAAAGTATGTGTGGACTTTACGGATTTAAACAAGGCCTGCCCCAAGGATTCATTCCCAATGCCGCGTATTGATCAACTGGTGGATGCCACTGTCGGACATCCTCGAATGAGTTTTTTGGATGCCTTCCAGGGTTACCATCAGATCCCATTAGCATTGGAGGATCAAGAGAAGACTGCTTTTATTACTCCAACAGGGAACTACCATTATAAGGTCATGCCATTCGGGTTGAAGAATGTTGGGGCTACCTACCAAAGAATGATGACCAGAATGTTTGAACAGCAACTAGGGAAGACCATTGAGGTATATGTGGATGATATGGTGGTGAAGAGTAAAATAATACATTCACACGTGAAAGATCTGGCCGACACCTTTCAGGTGCTAAGAAAGTACAAGCTGCGCCTTAACGCCTCAAAGTGCTCTTTTGGCGTGGGGTCCGGAAAGTTCTTGGGATACATGATTACTCACAGAGGCATAGAGGTGAACCCAGCATAGGTCAGGGCTATTCAGGATTTGCAGCCGCCTCGGAACCCAAAAGAGATCCAGAAATTGTCCGGAATGATTGCTGCATTGAATAGGTTTATCTCTCGGTCAGCCGACCGATGTCGACCTTTCTTCCAATTGTTGAATAAGTGGAAAGGGTTTCAATGGACTGAGGATTGCGTGTTAGCCTTCCAACAGCTTAAGCAATATCTTTCTCGGCCACCCATTCTGTCTCGCCCCAAGGTGGACGAGGTCTTGTTTGCTTATCTGGCAGTGGCCGTCCACGCAGTCAGCCTGGTTCTTATAAGGAATGAAAGTGGAGTGCAACGACCGGTCTACTACGTTAGTAAGTCTTTGAATGAGGCCGAGATACGCTATCTGCTCTTGGAGAAAGCGCTTCTGGCTATAGTTCACGCCACGCGCAAGCTTCCTCATTATTTCCAATCTCACACTGTAGTGGTTCTGACCCAATTGCCTCTCAAGGCGGTGTTACGCAGCGCCGATTACTCTGGTAGGGTGGCAAAGTGGGGAACCATTTTAGGAGCTTTTGACGTTAAATACAAGCCTCGCACCTCGGTGAAGGGCCAGGTCCTCGTTGACTTGGTGGCAGAGTTTACTGAACCATTGCTAGAAGAAACTCTAAAAGAAGCACACATGGATGGAAAGTCAGTTGGTGTGATCACAGCCGCAGTGCCTTCGACTTGGAAAATGTATGTGGATGGGGCAGCTAGTCAGAGAGGGTCTGGTGTCGGACTTGTTCTGATATCCCCTGAGGGAATAATCTTCGAAAAATCTCTAAGGCTGTCATTCTCGGCTACTAATAATGAAGCCGAGTATGAAGCAGTCTTGGTGGGCATGAACATGTTACATAAGATGGGTGGAAAGGAAGTCCACGCGTTCTCGGACTCTCAGTTAGTGGTCGGCCAGGTCACGGGGACCATAGAGGCTAGGGACCCAAGAATGCAGGAATACTTGGCCCAGGTCAAGCGTCAGCAAGCAGAATTTGACTCCTTCGTCTTAGCTCACATCTCTAGAAGCGGAAACACCCATGGCGATTCTTTGGCTACGTTAGCAACATCCTCGGCTCAGGGTTTGCCCAGGATTATCCTTGTGGAGGATTTGCTAGAGCCAACTCTTGCCCCTACCAAGGCGGCCCGCATCCATTTAATAAGGCCTGGACCTAGTTGGATTGACCCGGTCATATCTTTTCTTAGGAATGATATCCTTCCTGAAGATAAGTCTGAAGCGGATAAGATACGTCGAAAGGCGCCACGTTTTTGGTTGTCCGAGGACCAGAAACTGTACAAATGATCCTTCTCAGGACCGTACTTGTTGTGTGTGCACCCTGAATCAACGGAAGCACTTCTGGAGGAACTGCATGAAGGGATTTGTGGAAGCCACACTGGGGGAAGGTCCTTAGCCCATAAGGCCCTGACTCAGGGGTATTGGTGGTTGAATATGCAGAGAGAGGCTCAGGACTATGCTAGAAAATGTGATCAATGCCAGAGGTTCGCCCCTAATATTCATCAACCTGGAGGGGTTCTTAACCCTCTCTCCAGTCCTTGGCCTTTTGCACAATGGGGATTAGACATAGTGGGGCTATTTCCGAGAGCTGCATGAAACAAAAGATGGCTTCTCGTGGGGACAGACTATTTCACTAAATGGGTTGAGGCCGAGCCCTTAGCAAATATTAGAGACGTTGACTCCAAGAAATTTTTCTAGAAAAACATTGTCACTAGATTTGGTATTCCACAAACACTTATCTCAGACAATGGCGTTCAATTCGATAGCAAGGCTTTTAGGAAATACTGTGATGATATGGGCATCGTAAATAGATATTCAACCCCAGCTTATCCTCAGGGAAATGGGCAAGCCGAGGCTGTTAATAAGGTCATAGTTAGTGGGTTCAAGAAAAGGTTGGACGATGCGAAAGGTAGATGGGTAGAGGAACTCCCACATGTTCTATGGACGTATCGGACTACGCCGCGCAGGTCCACGGGAGAAACACCATTCTCTATGACTTATGGAGCCGAGGCGGTTATACCCCTAGAATCTGGTTTTCCCACTCTCAAGATTAGTTCTTTTAGCCTGGAGAATAACGATAGACTCTTGGAGAAATGTCTTGATTTAATTGAGGAACGACGCGAGGCAGCTATGGTCCAAATGGCTTATTACCAACAGAAGCTAAAACGGGGATATGATGCTCACGTGAAGCTAAGGCCGCTTGCGCCTGGTGATCTTGTACTAAGAAAAGTTGCGGGCACTTCTAAGAACCCAGCTTGGGGTAAGCTAGGACCAAACTGGGAAGGCCCCTATCGCGTTGTTTCAGTAGCAGGCATAGGGTCTTATCGACTAGCAGACCTAGATGAAAGAATTATACCACGCCCATGGAATGTAAATAACCTTAGAAGGTATTATTATTAATAAAACGTGCTTTTGTTGGTTAACCTTTCAAATTTATAAGTACCTCTGGCGTTTGAAGTTACTGTTCTTAAGAATCAAACAGAAACTTGGTTAAGTGTAGTCCTCGGACCACAAACCTTGTGGAAATTGATGTCTTATCATTTGTTAAACAAAACCTTAGTTATGCCGGGTCCTCGGACCTCCTACTTTGGGAAAATTAACATTTGAAGTTACTATTCTTAAGAATCAAATAGAAACTTGGTTAAGTGTAGTCCTTGGACCACAAACCTTGTGAAAATTGATATCTTATCATTTGTTAAACAGAACCTTAGTTATGTCGGGTCCTCAGACCTCCTACTTTGGGAAAATTAACATTTGAAGTTACTATTCTTAAGAATCAAACAGAAACTTGGTTAAGTGTAGTCCTCGGACCACAAACCTTGTGGAAATTGATATCTTATCATTTGTTAAACAGAACCTTAGTTATGCCGGGTCCTCGGACCTCCTACTTTGGGAAAATTAACATTTGAAGTTACTATTCTTAAGAATCAAACAGAAACTTGGTTAAGTGTAGTCCTCAGACCACAAACCTTGTGGAAATTGATATCTTATCATTTGTTAAACAGAACCTTAGTTATGTCGAGTCCTCAGACCTCCTACTTTGGAAAAATTAACATTTGAAATTACTGTTCTTAAGAATCAAACAGAAACTTGGTTAAGTGTAGTCCTCGGACCACAAACCTTGTGGAAATTGATATCTTATCATTTGTTAAATAGAACCTTAGTTATGTCGGGTCCTCAGACCTCCTACTTTGGAAAAATTAACATTTGAAGTTACTATTCTTAGGAATCAAACAGAAACTTGGTTAAGTGTAGTCCTCAGACCACAAACCTTGTGGAAATTGATATCTTATCATTTGTTAAAAAGAACCTTAGTTATGCCGAGTCCTCGGACCTCCTACTTTGCGAAAAATAACATTTAAGGTTACTATTCTTAAGAGTCAAACAGAAACTTGGTTAAGTGTAGTCCTCGGACCACAAACCTTGTGGAAATTGATATCTTATCGTTTGTTAAACAAAACTTTAAATATCTTATCTTGTCACTCTTCTCATTCCTATTACACGTTTTGTGGAAATCAGTATCTTACCATTCATTAATTCGGATTTTTAAGTTCTATGTCTTTAGGTGTTAAGCAAATTTTTGTAAGAAATGGTCCTCGGACCTTACATCCTATTAAAAGTAATACCACAGATTACAAGGCATTGTTTAACTAAGGCATTGTTTGATATCCAAACTAAGTTACTCTCTGTCGGGTTCTTAAGTATTCTACTTTGCCAAGCAAATCTGCGCATGGTTATGTGGAGGTTATAATTGTGCAACGCCTGGAGTTAGATTTGCTTATTCTGACCTACCTTTAACTATGTATTCATGAGAACTTTTACGACAAGTCCAAAAATAGTAAAGTAAAACAAATGCAACATAAAACAAAGTTGTACTAAAATTGTCTTTCATTAATAATTCTGGCATACATTACATGTTAAGTTTTGGTTACAAAGAAAGAGAAGTCCTAGGCTGGTCCCTAAACTCTTAGAGGGGGGTTTTGCTGAGAAGTGCTGGTTGCTTCGGTGTTTTTTAACTCCAACTCAAAGGAAGATAGAACTCGCTTCCCTTTGTCTGCTGCATTTGTTGGAGGGACATTGGGCTCCATAGTCTGGCTCAAGCCTTTCTCGGCATCCCCACCCCCTTCCATCTCTTTGTTGGAACCTGAAGGTTCTGTAGGATCTGGAACGAGCTTTGGGGCCATAGGAGGAAGAGCAGAAAGAGTTGCCTCAGGGGCAGGTGCAACAGCAGGAGTTTCTTCTATCTCCTGTATGTCCAGGGGAAGCCAAACGTTCTCGGACTTCCTCAGCTCCGAGGCTGAAGGAACCCCTGCTACGTTTAGAGCTTCCCCCCAGACTTGCTGACAGTACTCCCGGCACAAAGCCGCGAAAGCCTCTGTCAGCTGCTCCTCTGTTGCAGCTACCCCTTCTTCATAACTCGCCTGCTTGCCGGCCTCCAGAGAGCGTTTGAATGCGCCAGCTTCCTCCTTCATTCGCGCAAGCTCCCTCTCCAAATCCGAGCGCTCCTTTTGGGCTTGGGCCAGCTCGTCATCTTTTTCACGAAGAAGCTTGCGCTGCCCTTCTATTTGAGTTTTCATAGTCTTCAGGCTGGCCTCGGCACCATCTCTTTCTCTTTTGAGATCAGCCACCTGAGAGACGAGTTTCTCATTTTTCGCGAGGGCTTGGCCTAGGGACTTCTCAGTCTCCATTCGAATGTCCAGCTCCAGTCTAGCCTTCTTCCAAGAGTCTTCTACAAATATCTCGGCTACAAAGACCTCTTGAACGACCTACATAAAGTGTTAAAGAATTAGATGTAGCAGGGCACTCATTAATAATCCAGTATTATGAAGAAGGAAGTATTCATAAAAAATTAAACTTACCAGGGTTAATTCCCTTTTTAAAGATAGGAACAGTTGGGGTTGGCTCATTCTCTCCAAGGTTTTCATGTCCTTGGGCAGCAGAAGTGGGCGCTCCAACGCATCGGCCAGGTGGTGGGCGTGGCCTTGTTGGATTGCCCTGATACTAGACTGGCAGGAAATTGGTGCACCGTCCAGTCTTAGGTCAGGAGACCAGGTGGCCGGTGCTCAGCGCAATTCGGTCACATCTTGGATCTCCCCACTCTCGACTGAACGAGCCCTGCCTTTGCCCTTATCTAGCTTCAGCTGCTGAGTTGGCTACGGCTGTTGTCTTGGTCTTTTTTGTTTTTCGCCAGCAGCCTCCTCGACCTCCCCCTTTCTTTTCTTTTTCGGCTCCTCAGCTGGAAGCTTGGGTTCGGCTGGAGGAGGGGGAGGTGGCAAGGATGGAAGAGCTTGGGACCCTCATGTTTTCTTCTGGGCGACTTTTTCGCCTCTCTTGGTCAGAAGGCCGTGAAGTCTGTCCATGTCCTCCTCGGATTTGACTGGGGGGTGGGCAACTACGAACCCTTCAACTCCGGAGGTCTCGGTGGGCTCTTCTTCCTCGTCAGAAAGTATGACGAATTGATTTCCTCGGGGTCTTTCGATGTCCTCGAGCTGAAAGTTATCTATTTCGTTGTCTAGTGTGTGTGAAGAGGACACCTGCTCTTCCAGGACAACAGTTGCTTGGGAGTGTGTTGAGAGGGGGTTGCCGCGATAGGACGGTTGTACAGAATGGTGTTGGGGTCGTCGGGAAGGTCGTTGTCAGCTAGGAAGTGCGGCCTGGCCACGTGAATTCTTCTTCGCCTTCGGTCACCCGCAATTATTGCGTTCTCGATCTCCTGAAAGTCCGAGGAGATAGGTTTGTACCCTAGAATCAAATGAGCCGCCCTAAGTTGTAAGTCTCCGCTGACGAACACTTCGGAGCGTAGCACTCGATTCAAATCTGCAACGTTGCAGTGGCTTAACGGGGGCGCACATTTTGCTTATCTGCAAAGAAAAAACACCCAAATAAACAAACATGGTCAGATTCGTAGAACATATAATAGATTAAAGTTAGACGCTCATGTAAATGCGAATGCACATGCCTAGATAATTTAGGGAGTTATGGAAGGGGAAGTTAAATCCTAAGGTGTCACACCTGGATCTCCCCACTCAACTGGGCAGTGGGGGCCGTCGTGCTAGTTGCCCGAGATGATGAGGTAGTCATCCTTCATGCCTTTATTGGACTTGGGCAAGCAGGAGATCAACCTAACTACGCTGGAGCGGGATTTGATGTAATAACCAACTCCAGTGAGTTTGTGGCATTCGTACATAAAAACTACATCATGCCACGTGAGGTTCACACCCATTTGCTCGTTTAGAGCATCGACGCTTCCTAAAACTCTAAAAACATTTGGAGCGCATTGATCGGGACACAACCGGTGGTTGCGGAGGTATTCCCTGGTTACGGGTTTCATTGGGAGGGTCATCCCACCTTCTACGAAGGCGACCATGGGGATAATGACCTCTCCAGTTTTCCTAGAGCTCGCCACGGCTTCCACCGGGCAATATTTTAGACCTATGTCGCTGGGAATATGATACTTAGCTCTAAAATCCTCCATCCCAACAGCGGTATCTACTAGACACTTAAACTTCCCCATCAGAAAGAGACGAAAAACCAAGTTCTAAGAGATGGAACCGTTGAAAGGGGGGCCGAGGACAGGATCCGAGGAGAAAGGGTTAAGGAAAAGGAACAAGAACTTACAAATTCCAAGTTGTGCGAATTTCCACAGACTTCTGTAGACAAAAGGTGGTTACTGATGTTTTGATGGGATTAGCCTCTGAGGAAATAAATGAGGATGCAGGTTCCCGAAGCGTCACAACGTGCGAGAAGCAACCTCGAAATTGCATTTGTCCCACCCAAATTTTCATGGAGTAACAAGGGCCGTTGGATGCTCATCTCACCGTTGAACGTGGGAGACAAGGTGTAACTTACGGTAATAAATGCGCGCGTTTTTGAAAATAAAACCGCCAAGTGGCATCCTCTGGAATGCGAAACGGTTTCCACACGAGCAGTTATTTACAAAACGTGTGGGGTAAGTCCTTGTTGAATCAAAACCCTATTTTTTCTCCTCGGATGATGAAAAATGGAGTTTTGAGGAGCTATTGTGGGGAGTAAAAGGACCCAGGTGGGCATATGGCCTTTGGACTGCAGCATGGAGGGCCGACCTGCTCCAGAATTAAACTCTACGAATTGGCCCATACGCAAAGGATCCGAGGACACGTCCGAGGGTAAGTTTCTCCTCGGATAGGCCCAGGAGAACTCAAAACTTCATTATGAAGGTCAAGGCACAACTCTAGAAAGACTAATGGTTAAAGGGGGACACCCTGAACCTCCTAGATGCACCAGTGTTAAAGAAAATATCAAGAGCAAAGGCTGCTACCTCCGCATTAAAGACTCTGCACCTACCTCCCTGGCCGCATTAATGGGGAAGTGACCCGTGAACAGTAAAGCGGAAACTTCCGGTCATTATTCAAAGGCACTTAGAGAAGAAATATCTAGAGGGGAGGGGGTTTTGAGCAACACGTGGATAAAGTGTCAGGAAAAGAGGTATTTAAGGGGGGGGACTGTAATCTTAAAGAAAGAAACAAAAAAATAATAGAACAGTAGTCCTCGGATCACGTCCGAGAAGGTCTATTGGCAATTATTATTCATCATTTACAAGTGTTTGTACATCAAAGCCTATTATCGAGTTCTCAATACCCTTAATCTAGATTTCTAGCCCACGCTCTACAAATTTCATTGTTTAAGGCTCATTGGGCCTGAACCCATAACTTTCCTTGGGTCCAGGTGCAATTGTGCACTTACAGGTGGAGTTTTATGCTAAGCCCGCCATTTTTTTTTCCTCTAAATTGGAAAGAAAATGAGAAGGAAAATAGTATTGATAATATATATATATATATATATATATATATATATATATTATGAGTTGTTTGCTAACAGGCTTTGCTTGAAACTACTTTATTTTTTTAGCTATTAATTTGGTTTGTTACCCAAAAAAAAAAAAAAAAACTTTGTTATCTTTTTCCAAAAGCTTTTTTTTTTTTTTTTTAATACTAAAGAGCATTTTTATTATTAATTAAAGTCTGGAAAACAACTTTAAGCTAAAACAAAAAATTCAAGCTAATATTAAAGCTCCTTCATGCATTACTCTACCTTTTTATATAGATAATGAATTGACAAAAATGCTCGCACTTATTTTTTAAAATGAAACTCAATGTCACCTAATAATAATAATAACAACAATTCAATTGAATTTTTAATTTAATTGAATTGTTCGACCTGACACCACCTAAATCTGAATCGACTAAATCCGAGCAAAGAGGTAGTCAACAAGGAATCTCCAACGTTAGTAACTGATGTGAATGAGTTGAGTGGTGGCTTAGAGGTTTGAAACCAGATGGAAACCAGACCAATTAACAAAATATTGTTGAAAACTGCCATTCTTGTCCTCTCTCTCTCTCTAGCGAGATCACATTGAGATTTGGGATATATCTGATGAGATATCTTTGAGATTTGGACTTAATCCATTGAGATCTGATGAGATTTCGTTCGCCGCCACCTCTCTCGATTTTGACCAAAATCGACTCAATCAAACGAAGAACCAACTCGATGGTGCTCACAATCAATGGCAAGTCCTCTGTTCTAGTACCCGCCAAAATCAAATCGATTTTAGGTGAAGCCCAAATCTAACCCAGATAGCCTTAGATTTAATTTTGAAAATAGGGACGCAAAACACTTTTTCTTATTCCTCACACTTGATTTTTTTTTCTTCCATCAATTTGATTAATTCTTACACCATATAACAATATCAAAACATGTTATCAATGTAATTTTATCAAACACTCAAAAAAAAAAAAGAAAGCTTTTCTATTAAAAACTCTTTATCAGAAAATCAATCGCTAACCTTTGAATCCATAAAAATGGTAGGTATATAGCTTTCGTTGATTAGGAAAATAATTTTTTTTGAAAAAACTCGTTTGGTTTCGCCTATTAGAGCATCCACACCAGCTCATGTAAAAACTTCTAAAACAGAAAAAACTATCAATTTTACACATTTTGAGCAAAAAAACACCCACATCAGTGGGTGTAAAAATGTTTAAAACTGTGGAAATCTATCCATGAGTTACAGTAACCGTGTATATTTACACGGTTACTGTAGCTCGTTTATCCAATTTTTTAAATAATTTTCAGTTCGCTCATTTTTTTTTCTCTCTCTTCTCCCAGTTAACTGCTCATGTTCTTCTTTTTCCTCATATGCACAAAAACACACCCACGCACAAACACATCCACACAGATACACTAGCTCAAAAAAAAAGAAAAAAGACAGAGATACACAAACACGGAGCTCGTGGATCATGGATGGTGGATCAGAGCTGTGGATGGTGGATCGGAGCTCGGATTAGAGTGTGGATTGTGAGTCGGAGCTCGGATCGGAGTGTGGATGGTGGATCAGAGCTCGGATCGAAGCTATGGATGGTGGATCGGAGCTTGTGGCTCGGAGCTGTGGTGGATTGTTGGTCAGAGCTCATATTGGAGCTCGTGGCTTGGAGCTGTGGTGGATCGTTAGTCAGAGCTCGGATCGGAGCTTGTGGCTTAGAGCTGTGGTGGATCGTTGGTCGGAGCTCGAATTGGAGCTCGTGGCTCGGAGTTGTGGTGGATCGTTGGTCGGAGCTCGAATCGGAGACTGGGTGATCTGGAAAATGGGTACACAGAGAGAGAGAGAGAGAGAGAGAGAGAGAGTGGATCGTGAGTCGGAGCTCGGATCGGAGTGTGGATGGTGGATCGGAGCTCAGATCGAAGCTGTGGATGGTGGATCGGAGCTCGGATCGGAGCTTGTGGCTCGGAGTTGTGGTGGATCGTTGGTTAGAGCTCGAATCGGAGCTCGTGGCTCGGAGTTGTGGTGGATCATTGGTCGGAGCTCGAATCGGAGACTGGGTGATTTGGAAAATAGGTACAGAGAGAGAGAGAGAGAGAGAGAGAGAGAGAGAGAGAGAGAGAAATAATAAAAAATTTGATAAAGTTGATTATTTAATTAATAGATGTAGTAGAATAGATGAACTGATATGAGTGATTTGTAAAAATGAATGTGTAAAATTTTAAAAGGAGATTTTTTGTGTAAAATAGACAAAATTTTTATACGACCTAATGTGGTTGCTCTTACAAGCTTAAAAAAAAAAAAGGAATGAAATGATAGATATAAACGTCATCGTTTCATTTCACTTGTTTTCCTTAAACACGTCACAAAATTCCCACCTCATCATAATCATCCAATCAAAACTAGCAGCCATGCCAACAGTGCATTTGTATTCATGTAATAAATCAGTAAATCACAAAAAGTAAAACCGTAAAAAAAAAAAAAAAAAAAAAAAAAAAAACCAACAATTTCAAGGTATTGTCTATCTGAACCGAGAGAAAATAGAAGGCAAAGCCAAAAAAAAGAAAAGAAAAGTAACAGTAAAAAACCAAACAAGTCAAGAACTGAGCGTAAAAAAGAGTCAAATATATAAAGATCCTTTGGTCTTTTTGAGTTCTTGTTTTTCTCTTTTTTCAAACAAGTTCTCTCCTATACAATTATCTGTCTCTATCAGGTACGCTATTTTATTTTTTCGGCTTAATTCATTCAATAATGTGATATCCCATTTTGGTTAACCCTAGATCCTTTTTGTTCTGACATTAGTTTAATTCAAAGTTGTGATTTTTTTTTTTTGTTGGTCAGTTTAATTTCTATTGGATGGGATTGTGTGGGAAGCTTCAATTGTGAAGGGATTGAGGGCCAAATGAGTGGATGTTATTCAATACCCAGAATTTTTTTGGCCTGAATTTGATCTGGGGAGGTGAAATTTTGGTGATTTTGATCGTTTTCTTGACTCTGATGTGGATTTCTTCAACTGGGTATGAATCAAAATTCGTTCTTGTTGCTTGAAATTCCTGGGGTTTTAGGTTGTTTTTGAGGTTTTAGTTGATCAAAGGATTTAATTTTGTTAATTCTTTATCGGGGCTAGAATAAGATCCATGTGAATCAGTGCTTTGTACTTGTTTCTTTATCATCTTTAGATTGAGATTGGTGCAATTCACTGAATTTTCCTGCATGCTCAAAGTACTGCCTTTGTATCTTCTTTCTAGGACTCTGTTTGGGATTGAATTGTTTGTGGTTTGCTATAAAGTCTGGTTCTTGATTCTGTGTCCTTTTTATTGCTTAGTTTTCAATAAAGATAGCTTTGAATTTCAATGGCAAATCCACCACCACCTTCACTTGGATACTCTGTCTCTATCACTCCCTCAAACCTGGACACATCGAATCCTCACAGTGAGAGAAATCCAATTCTTCCTCCTCCTCCTCCTGCATCGAATTCCCCTACTCCACCCAGATTTCCTCCACCAAAATTACAGCAAGATCAGATTCCTTTGTCTTCAATAAAAAGCCCAAATGTGCCATCTCCATCCAATGGCGTCAAAATGGGAAGTCCCATTCCTCACTTAAGCACTCCCCCTGGACCCCCTGTCTTTACTTCGCCTGTCCGTCCTGCTGCTGTGCCTTTCCGCTCTTCCCCTGCATCTCCTCAGCCAGTTGCATTCTCTTCCGGTTCGTCATTGCCAACATCTTCACCTCCCCACTTTTCAAATGGATCAGTTGAGTTGCAGCAACAAGTTTCTGACGATACATTGGACTTGACGCCAGCTGGGGATTCAGCATATGTTCTATTTTCAGCTCATAAGGTATCATCTATCTTGTTCTCTCTGTTTCAAAAACCAAGGCATTTTATTAATTTATAGGCATGTATCATGTTTATTTATTAGTTTTCAAAATATATAACAACTATCAAAATCTTTAAAAACATATCTATAATTAAAGCAATTTTTCCATTTCAATAAAACCTTTTTTTTTCTTCCAACATAATGAGGACACACATGCAAAAGTGTCCCTGCCATGCAGGACATGAACACACCTGGGGAGTTGAAGTGTCCTTGCTTCTTAATTTATTGTCTTTTTAACTCAAGTATATCTTTCGGTGCTTTTAAAATTATGTATGTTTGGAATAATTTTCTTTTTCTGCCATATTTGTTTATAATTTACTTGAATTGCCTCTCCCTGAAAATTTTGTCAAATAGGTATTAAAGCAAAAGAAGCTAGCAAACGTACCTAGTTTAGGTTTTGGGGCACTTCTTTCTCCTGGCAGGGAGATTTCATCAGGTCCTCAAGTAATACAACATGATCCCCATCGCTGCCAAAGTTGTGGAGCCTATGTCAATTTCTACTGCAAAATATTAATTGGCTCAGGCCAGTGGCAGTGTGTAATATGCCATGAACTGAATGGAAGCCAGGGTGAATATATAGCTCCCAACAAGGAACTTCTTCGTACCTTTCCAGAACTGTCATCACCTATGGTTGACTATATTCAAACTAGTAACAATAGACCTGGTTTTATTCCAGTTTCCGATTCAAGAATGTCTGCACCTATTATTCTTGTCATAGATGAGTGCTTAGATGAACCACACCTTCAGCACTTACAGAGCTCCCTACATGCATTTGTCGATTCACTTCACCCGTCAACAAAATTAGGAATTATTTCCTATGGCCGTACGGTATCAGTGTATGATTTTTCGGAGGAGTCGGTTGCATCTGCTGATGTTCTTCCTGGTGACAAATCACCAACTCAGGAGGCACTGAAAGCATTGATTTACGGAAGTGGCATATACTTGTCACAAATGCATGCTTCACTACCTGTAGCACATGCCATATTCTCATCAATGAGACCATACAAATTGAACTTTCCAGAAGCTTCTAGAGACCGGTGCTTGGGTACAGCAGTTGAGGTTGCTCTTGCAATAATTCAAGGGCCATCAGCAGAATTGTCTCGAGGGGTAGTTAAGAGGTCAGGTGGAAATAGCAGAATTATTGTGTGCGCTGGTGGACCTAATACTTATGGCCCTGGATCTGTTCCTCATTCATTTAGTCACCCAAATTATCCTCATATGGAAAAGATGGCATTGAAATGGATGGAGCAACTAGGTCAGGAGGCTCATAGACACAATACAATGGTTGACATTCTATGTGCTGGGACATGCCCTGTTAGAGTTCCTGTGTTGCAGCCTCTTGCAAAAGCTTCTGGGGGAGTTTTGGTTCTTCATGATGACTTTGGAGAAGCCTTTGGCGTAAACTTACAAAGGGCATCTAGCAGGGCAGTAGGTTCCCATGGTTTGTTGGAAATACGGTGTTCTGATGATATTCTTATAACTCAAGTTGTGGGTCCTGGTGAAGAAGCTCATGTAGATACTCATGAAACTTATAAGAATGACTCTTCTCTATATATTCAGATGCTAAGCGTTGAAGAAACGCAGAGCTTCTCACTCTCCATGGAAACTAAAAGAGATATTAAGAGGGATTATGTATTTTTTCAGTTTGCAGTTCAGTTTTCAAATATGTTTCAAGCTGATATATCCAGAGTAATTACTGTTAGATTGCCTACTGTGGATAGTGTTTCAGCATATCTTGAGAGTGTTCAAGATGAAGTGGCAGCAGTTCTTATTGCCAAGAGGACCCTCTTGCGAGCCAAAAACTCTTCTGATGCAGTTGATATGCGAACAACAATAGATGAAAGAGTTAAAGACATTGCTTTAAAATTTGGGTCCCAAATACCAAAGTCAAAGCTTTATCGGTTCCCCAAAGAGCTCTCTTTATTACCAGAGCTCTTATTCCATCTCAGAAGGGGCCCACTTTTGGGAAGTATTATTGGTCATGAAGATGAGAGGTCTGTATTGCGGTATTTGTTTTTGAATGCATCATTTGATCTTTCACTTCGTATGGTAGCACCTCGTTGTCTAATGCACCGGGAAAAGGGAACTTTCGAAGAGCTGCCCGCTCATGACCTTGCTATGCAGTCAGATGCAGCAGTTGTTCTTGACCATGGCACAGATGTCTTCATTTGGTTGGTATGTCACTGAACTCGTCTTCCTGCTATTTTAATATGGCATCTTTAATTTGGATCATGATGCTTCAGATCTTTTTTTTTTAAATTTTTTATATGTCCTATGTTGTTGAAGTTCCCCCACCCCCCTTTGTGTCTCTCTGTCTTTGCCTCCATAAATGTTCATCTCTGAATTGTTACTTTTGAATTTTCTTGTTGGATTGGGGCCTGGAGGTAGCCTGCTTTGAAGTTCACTGTTTTTATTTGACTTGGAGAGGAAAATGAAATTGATCATGCGCAATTTAGGCTATGTAGTAGTATCACATGTAAAAGTGTGCTTGCTCCCTGATCCATCTATTATGTTTATGATGACATTCATCGAGGAAACAGTGTTATTCAGGCTGTGTATATATCTGTTTCATTGTCATTAACACCACTACAGCCATGAGAAATTTCTTTGTTCGTCTTGGTTGAGCCTTTCCCCATTTACTATTTTCATTGTGAAATTTAATCTTTTCTTCGGTATTTTTTGGTTGAACAAATTCCACTTGTTGGTTGATTCAGGGTGCTGAACTTGCTGCTGATGAAGGAAGAAGTGCATCTGCTCTGGCAGCTTGCAGAACATTGGCTGAAGAGATGACTGAATTGCGATTTCCTGCTCCTCGTATCCTTGCTTTCAAGGTTTGTTCCCTTATAGTTCATGCTATACTTTTTGTTCTGCCTTGTATTCCTTTTCCATTCCATCTGGTGCCCAAAATTTAAAATGAATCTAATGGTTTGGAAATTTTTTCCCCTGAAACAGGAGGGGAGCTCTCAGGCTCGGTATTTTGTTTCTCGACTCATACCTGCCCATAAGGATCCTCCATACGAGCAGGTGAGGGCTGAGTGAGAGAGACAGAATGTTTCTTATATCATGATTCCAACAAGTTAATTGTGCAGCATATTGAGTTTTCAGTTTAGGGTTTTACATCAACTGTCATACTTGATCCAACTTTTGGGTAATGCCTTTTTTTTTTTTTTTTAATTTTTATAATCAACTTTTGGGTGATGCTTACTGTTGCAGGAAGCGAGATTTCCGCAGCTTCGTAGTTTGACAACAGAACAGCGAATGAAGCTGAAAAGCAGTTTTCTTCACTTTGATGATCCTAGCTTCTGTGAGTGGATGCGAAGTTTGAAATCAGTGCCACCAGAACCAAGCTAAAGAAGAAAGGGAGTCTGAATCGTTTCACCATTTCATCACCAATGGGAAACTTTGTCATGTCCCTTTTTAAATTTTTTTTTTCTCACTGTTAAAATTAATGTAGTTGGTAATGGTGATCAGATTGATTACATCTCATTCTTCGTGTCCACCCCTCAAATTTTTGATTTAAAAAAAAAAAAAACGTTTATAGTTAAAAGAGTTCAAGATCATTCTCATTCAGTTTCTCAATTGTAATGCTAAGACAGAGTAATAAAGATTTATTTCTTGATCCAACCGTGTTTTTAAATTAATAACAGTTAATGTCATATTGTCTTATTTAAAATAAAAAAGTCATATCGTCTTTTTTTTTCTTTAAAGTCATCTTGTAACCATGTAGTTTTTCAAGCTCAGGATGGATATGAGGCAATGAAAGCTGATTTAGCTGTGCCTGTGATCAATCGAAGTACTTCCTCTCTGAACTTGGGAAAGGGACATGACTTATGTCTAGTGCATTAATGCATCTCTGAACTTGGGAAAGGGACATGACTTGTGTCTAGTGCATTGATGCATTGGACACGTTAGGATATAAAAGGGAAATGTATGTGTTGTGTAATCCATTTAATTTGGAACATAAGTTATATGCTTCACTAGTTCACTGAAATATATAAATATATAGGTATATATTTATTTGGTAAATAGATTATTAATCCTATTTCAAAACCTACCTATCAATATCATTCATAATTAACGAAATCTTATGTGATGGATATTTGTAACATCCTCTCATTCCACATAAGTGGATACCAACCAAATACATTGTAAATTAAGGATATCTCCTTTTTTGGCATTCTTTGCTGTAAACGACATAGCACCTTCCACCGTTTCTTTCTCAGTTGTCCTTTAACATCGCACACTTCACAGTTCACACGGCATGATATTTGTCATCCTTTTTGTCGTCGTAAACTACAACCAACCGTATAAAAGCCAAGGACCTCGCTTACCTTATCCGCACATTCTGAAATTCTATTCAGACTTTTCACAAACTGAAAACGGAGCTCCTCTGTACTTAAACAGAACAGAGCATGAAACAGAGTACTGGCAAATTTGGAGCTTCCCATAACGTTCCGCTACAACTTCTTATACTCTCTGTACACACAAATCCTTGCTTTTAGATTAAACCCAATCAAACCCGTATCTTAATTTTTGCTAAAAATGGCTTCACCTATATGTCAGTCACCTTTAGTGAAACACTACAACACCACCTCAGTTTCACCTTTCTCTTCCAAGTTTCTTCACTTCCACAAAGATTACCACCAAATCTCCCATGTGGGGTCCTCAAAATACCTTCAAATTTTCGATGTGGGAGCCAAAACAATTAAACTGGGAGGTAGTAGGGGCAAGAGGACCCTTGCAATGGCTTCTTTGGGAGGACTTTTAGGTGGGATTTTCAAAGGGAATGATACTGGGGAATCCACTAGGCAAAAGTACGCTTCAACTGTAGATGTAATCAACAAGTTGGAAGCTGAGATGTTGGCATTGTCGGATTCGGGGTTGAGGGACAAGACTTTGGTGTTGAAAGAACGAGCACAGAAGGGTGAACCTTTAGATTCCCTTTTACCTGTAAGTTTTGAATATTCGGTCAGGTATATATTTGTTTCTGAATACTGCTAATTATGTAAGTTTGTGAAAACTGAAAAGGGTTAGCTTCGAGTTTTATTTTAAGATTTATTTATTTATTCTGTTGAAATGCCAATTTGAAGTGTTTTGTAATTGTGTGTGGAGTCCCTCACTCTTTTAGTTGGTCACAAGGTTAATTATTTACATTGTCTTTTGCTTGCGGTGTTTCTAAAATTAAATGTAATGTAATCCTATTTGTTGTATTCCCAGTTATAGTTAAAATAGTTGTTGCTTTTGGTTATGACCAAAACCATTTATATTGCAGGAAGCATTTGCTGTTGTTAGAGAAGCTTCAAAGCGGGTTCTAGGCCTTCGTCCTTTTGATGTCCAACTGATAGGTACACTGTTCGGGCATGATTTCCATTCTCTCTCTCCTGTTTGGGACCATTTTGGTCATTGCCAAGCAAGTTGGACCTTTGTTTAGATCACTAGAGCGACTAGCACTTATGTAAAAGAGTTATTATATGTTGACTCATTTGTTGTACACTATTCCTTATGGTTTGTCAAACTTCAGTACACGATTTCTCATTATTGATGCATAGCATTTCACATACATAAATTGATCTCTTATCTATATTTGAGAGGTAATTGTGTTGGTCCCCTAGTGTCCACGTTAGAGCTCAACACTTGTGAGTAGTGTACGACTCTCTGTGTCCTTCTGTTAAGCTTGTGTGCATATAGTCATAACTAGCCAATTTATGTTTCCTGAACTTTGGTTATGTAGGTGGCATGGTTCTTCACAAGGGAGAAATAGCTGAAATGAGGACTGGAGAAGGAAAGACCCTTGTTGCTATTTTACCAGCTTATCTAAATGCATTAACTGGAAAAGGAGTGCATGTTGTTACTGTTAATGACTATCTTGCTCGACGAGATTGTGAGTGGGTTGGTCAAGTTCCTCGTTTTCTTGGATTGAAGGTTGGCCTAATACAGCGTACGTCTCATTCTTTTATATTTATTATATTCCATATTCCATGTCATTTAATATCTATTACCTTGCTTTCTATATAGATGGATGGATACTCACATGTATATTTCTGGACAAACGATCATTTTAAAGCTTGTGTATTTAATTGTTTGAGTGCTAAGTGCTTGACCCTTCTGGAATTTAAAAGTATGATTTTCTTCTTTTGACCGTTATTTGATGGTTCAGGAATCAGATCACAAAATCTTTTGCAAACCAACCTGATCTACTGAAGCTCTCTCTCTACCCCCCTGCCCTCTTCTCTCTCTCTCTCTCTCTCTCTCCTCCACAAAAACATCATTGCTAGAGTCACCCTTGATTTTTGGCTTCAGCTGCATGTTCCAATAACTATTCAAACTAGCTATTGACATACGTACTCAAATCAGATGATGTACTAGTGAGTAATTTATTTACTAAATTCTGGAAATTTGTTTCACTCTGTTGAAAATTTTGCACGGTTGTGTAGTTGGCTGCTATGTGATTTTCATAAGTGGTGTATAGTTAGTGAAATAAAATAAGGAAGCTGTACATGTCTTGACACAAAATTCCTTAGTGGACTGATAACATAAATACATAGTGCCATAGTGGTTTGATGGATAGATGTCAAAGCATGATTCTGACCTTTATTGATAATCTTGTGCTTGGACTACTTCGGAAGTGATCCCTTTGACTCAGTTAAGGGGAGGAGGTGGATAGGTGCTTAAGAAGACACACTTGAAGGAAGCTATTGACTTTGTTATCTTATGAATTCTTATTTTTGAAGAAATTCAAGACAACCAGCTGCTCTTGTTAGTCTTCATTAGTCTATGACTTAACCTCATTTTACTTCACCAAAAGTTATGTTATTCCGTTTATATCAAGTCCTCTACAAAGCACTTAGAATGGAGAGATTTGCTAAAATGAGAAATTGAAAGCTTCTTATATCATTTCCTTTTTTCCCTTTTTGTGTTTTCTTACAAGATGTTCTTACCCCAACTTAGGGCGAAACTCTTTCCTAGCCTATTCAAAGCTTTTGTATTCTTCAATTCCCTCTTGATCTTGTTTGTATCTAACATTGTTAACCAAAACAAACCCAGAATTTGGATTGCTTTGAGAATTTCAACTAGATGATTTTTTTAATTGGATTTTTATTTCGTACTCTTAAAGGCCTGGAAGTAGAATTATTCTCTCTCTCTCTCTCTCTCTTGAATGGAAATTGGAAAGTGTGAAATTCCACATGTCCTTCCAACGTGGATTCACATAGAACATCGTGCCACCATACGAACATGGTATATAGGATAAATATGAGGCCCAAACTGAGAAGTGTTGCACCCCCTTGAAATGGGTTCATGTACATAAAACCTCCTATGGTGGTTGCCAAAGCTCTGAGTGAACCTGAAATAGGCCGTGGGCTTGGATCTAACAAATGATAAGAATGCCTCTGAGATTCAATCATAAACCACTTTGCCTCGGTTGTATGTAAACCCCTCTTCACCCTCACCCCCTATAGTGGTAAAGAATGGCTGTTTGGGGTCTAAATTTCTCTCTATCTGACTGGACAAACATATAGGAAGGGATGGTTCTTTAATTGCATTGATAGGAGTGTCTAACTAGAAAAAATGTGTTTGGTTTCAAGATCACTTTTCTTTTGATTCTATTATCTGCCTTTCTTCTCTTCTCCATTTAATATACATTAATGAATGTTCCTATTCTTAGCTATAGATCTTTTTATTTATTCAATTAACTTGTATTGTTTAATATGCTTTTTGATTGTTCAAATACTTGTTTCTTTCAAAATTGTATTGATTTTGCTTGTTGGCTGCTTCTTGTTGATTTGTTGAACTGTATCCATATGCATTTTCGTAATTGTCTTCTTATTTGGGGCTTAGTATTCTCTTTTAGTAGTCATGGGGTGTTGCTAGTTGGTTTGTCAATGTAGCTTATCAATGTATCCTAACAAGTGGATGTATGTGTGGCAGAGAACATGACAAGTGAGCAAAGAAGGGAAAATTACTTATGTGATATCACATATGTGACCAACAGTGAGCTTGGTTTTGATTATCTGAGAGACAACCTTGCCACGGAAAGTAATTCTTGTTTATGTGCTGTTTTATACGATTATCAATTTATTGTATAAACTTCAATCCATCCAAAATCTCGCTGGATCCATTTCTACCCTAGCTGAAGGTATTTTCTGGCAACTTACAGAGTGTTGAGGAGCTTGTTCTGAGGCGTTTCAACTACTGTGTAATAGATGAGGTTGATTCTATCCTTATTGATGAAGCTAGAACTCCTCTCATCATATCTGGACCTGCGGAAAAACCTAGTGATCGGTATTATAAAGCCGCAAAAATAGCTGCAGCCTTTGAACGAGATATACATTACACTGTAAGACTGCTAAGCATATGTTATATTTAACATAAAAAGCTTCTTTTTAACAACTTATGAATTTCTTTGTTCCTGGAAATGATACATTGGAATCATCTCTTGAATCCCTAGACATAATTTTGATTGTACACTCATGCTGAATGGATGGATTTTATATTATTAATTCAATCCTTTTATTACTTTGTTTAATGGACTGCAAATGTTTATATAATAGCCCCTTTCCTTTATCTAGATTGATTTTGGTATAATTATAAAATTATAATGAGCAAAATGAAGTTTTCTTGGGCTTAAATTTGTATTTTTTGAATTTTCTTTGTATTGTTCACGTCTACATCAACAGCATACAGTACTGGGTTCTTGGGTTGTTCAATGGAATGATGACTTCTTAAGGGGAGTTGTGCCCTGTGTCAGGCATAGATAGCTCCATGACACTTGTCCATGTACCAAACATGCTGTTGATGTATCCATAATTGATGTTTAATTTTAATTTAGAACATGGACACATGCAACTAATATCGGTCTGAAATACAATGGGTCATGGGGATTTGTTTTATTGTTTATATTTTTTTATAACATTTTACTATAAAATAGAATTGTAACAAAAAATTGGTTCTTTTATCAGCCGTTCTTAATAGTAGCATATTTAAATGAGGATTTTGATTACAGTAGGATATGAGAAAAGGCAGTATGAGGAAGATGATATGATTATATTTTGGAGAACTATCTAGTTCTGTTTTATGTGTTAAGGTGTAATCTATAATGATTTGTCCTCACTATATCCTGTATTTATAAGAATATGCCACATCATCATTTCCATTTACTTTCAAATCTTTCTGATGTATATGTTCATGCATGGAGCTCATTCTCAATAACTTAGTTACATCACCCATTTGTTGTTGCTCCTTTGAGGATTCCATTTATGAAATACTTTGAAAACAGATAATTGGGCTTGCTGTTTAAAAAAGTAACTCAAACATGCGCGCACACACACAGAGAGGGAGAGAGAGTGATGCCTCTGGATCATGGTTCAGTTATCAGGACAAACAGTATTGTTGTAAAGGCTTACATTTTTATTGTTATTAGTTGAGACAAACTTAGAGGTAGCATTGCTTCTGGATCACGAGACATGAAGTTTGGTTTCCTTTATGTGCAAAAATTACTTGTCTGGTTTCTAGTGATCAGAAGTAGATGCATTGTAGATTAGAGTAGGAGAAAATTTTGTTCTTGAAACTTTTATTTTTTTCTCACTGAGGTTGTTATAGGTCGATGAGAAGCAGAAGACAGTTCTACTAACGGAACAGGGTTATGAGGATGCTGAAGAAATTCTGGGTGTTAAGGATTTGTATGATCCTCGAGAACAGTGGGCATCATATGTTCTAAACGCAATTAAAGCAAAGGAGTTATTTCTTAAAGATGTAACCTATATTATCCGTGACAAGGAGGTTCTAATTGTGGATGAGTTCACTGGTCGCGTAATGCAGGTGAATCTTCATCTAGATTCTGTACATTGCAAAGAAAAATTTTATGCAACTATCCCACTTTGCATATAATTGAGTATTTCCTTCATTTATCCATTTACCAGAGAAAAGGAAACAACTTTCTCATGGAAGTTATGTTGCCCTTTCTGTGAAGGTTTTTGGAAAAATATTAAATTTTGACATCAAGTTTGATTTCTTAACTAATTGTCAATGAGCTCTAGTTCAAATAGCACTTCCTCTTCTCATAAAAATGGGGTAGGGGGTGAAGTTGTGGGGTCCAAGATCCACATGCATGTATGTAACTTACCCATAAAAAAGGTTTGATTACTTCACTTATTCAGACGCATACTTATAGACAACTTCTCAAGGAAAAGGGTGTATACTATACAGAATTATTTAGGTTATGCATTTTCCTGCTGCTTTGCTCTTTCATGGTCAGAATCTTTCTGTTTAACCTGCAGTATATTATATGAATATAAAGCTACAAAGCCCTCAATAGATACAACATAGAGTGATTTATTTTCTCATATCATAATAACAATTTTCTCCCCTCAAATTCCTGAGACTTTCCATATCTACATTTTTAACCACCAGTTTCTCTAAATCTTAGCAATGCTTATTGATGCAGTGCAGCTATTCCCACAAAGGGAAGTCATTATGACTTGGTCCTTCTTCTAGAGGCTCCCTTATATCATTGGCAATAACACTAATCTTCAAATATTTTGTTTCATTGATTTATTCATAAGATTTGGGTTAGAGGATTAGTAAATCTCTGTGTACTGAATCTGTGCATTTAAGTTTACATGAAGTTTACAGGTTATTTGATAGAGTAGGTTCAGTAGAAGACAATTCCTCTTGATTGCACTGCCTGTGTCAGCTGTTTATAGCAACCTATATTTAGGATTATAAGATTACGGAATGATCAACTTTTGTTGTGCCAATGCCAACCTATAAGTCAATGATCTATATTTTTATGTGTGGATGTTAGTTTGTTGGCGAAATTATTGGTCTTGTAGGCATTCTACTGTTATTATATTACTCATGACCAGAAACACATGCGCAGAAATCTGAAGGGTATGAATAAACATGGGTAGAAAGGGAGCTATTGGTCTCTCAAGGCACAAAATCATAGCGGTATCTTGTCTTTTTTGTTAGGGGAGGCGATGGAGTGATGGGCTTCACCAGGCGGTTGAAGCAAAAGAAGGTTTGCCCATACAAAATGAGACTATAACTCTGGCTTCAATTAGCTACCAAAACTTCTTTCTACAGGTTGGAGCTTTTTATTTTTCAACACATTAGATGAAGCATCTGTGGAGATTTATTTTCTCGGACTTCCTAATGTATATTTCCTTGCATGATTGTAGTTCCCTAAACTCTGTGGAATGACTGGTACTGCAGCAACTGAAAGTACAGAATTTGAGAGTATATACAAGCTTAAAGTTACAATTGTGCCTACAAACAAGCCTATGATAAGAAAGGTAACTTCTAGGTCCTACCATGCCATCCATATGTAGCATATTTATAGTGCCGATGGTTGTCATTGCGATGCAGATTGTAAAACCTGATTACCAAAATATGAAGGGTAAAATAAAGAAGACTTATTTTACAAGATCTTTTTTCTTTTCAATTTAAACAATTAAGTACTTGGAGTGGTGATTTTTTATAAAAATTTTATTTTAAAGTCACGAAACTAGCCCATATGTGAGTTCTATGCATCATACAAAACTTAATTAAACATTCAAAGTCAGTCAATTTCCTTATTTTTTCTTTAATTTCTTTCAGGATGAGTCTGATGTCGTTTTCAGGGCAACTACGGGAAAGTGGCGTTCAGTTGTGGTAGAGATTTCTAGAATGCACAAGACAGGCCGCCCAGTGCTTGTTGGAACAACTAGTGTTGAGCAGAGTGATTCATTATCAGAACAGTTGCAAGAAGCTGGAATCCCCCATGAGGTGAGATAGCTTTTGTTTTTAGGGATAAGAGATATATAACTTAAGAGATTTGAACATGCAAAAAACTTTACAATGAAAAACCAAGTGTGATGTCAAGTGTTTCACTTGTGACCATTTTAATGGTCATGCAGTCTCTGTTGCTGATAAATCAACCAACGTTCATGGATGGAGAATAAAGCTTAATGGCTTAATCTAATTATTGTATTATGTGTTCTTTATGTTGAGAATTTTAATTGACATTTACATCTTAAAGGTTCTCAACGCAAAACCAGAGAATGTGGAGAGAGAAGCAGAAATTGTAGCGCAGAGTGGTCGTCTAGGGGCTGTGACAATTGCTACTAATATGGCAGGTCGTGGGACTGATATAATCCTTGGTGGTAATGCAGAATTTATGGCAAGGTTGAAGCTACGTGAGATGCTTATGCCAAGGTATCATCTGAGCTTCTTCAACATTGGTTTTGTTCCTAAAGGTTTTTACCTTGCATGCATTTGCTGCATAGGCTCCTAGCGGTTATATTGTTGAATACCAGTTTTACTCAGATGTTTGTTAGAGTTATTCTGTGCCTTTAGGCGTCACCTGCTAAACATGAATTCAATGTGGAAAATATATTTCCAAGCATCTGGAGTCAACTGGTATTATATATCTTAGTTTATATCATTTATATGAAACTAGGAAGTTGCTCGCGCGATGCGCGAATAATGCTATATAAGCTTTTATGTAAGATGATTTTGAAAAATGTAGTACATATATTATAACACAAATGGTGAATATTTTCATTGCTAAAATCACCTACAATTGCTTCTCAAAAAAAAAAAAAAAATCATCTACAATTATAGCTGAAACTTCAGACCAAGTAGGCATATTTTGTTCCCTACCATCAGTTGATCACGAACCCAATTAGCTGTAAGGATATGTTGTACATATCAGACTCGTTGAATCTATTGTTTTTCATATGAAATTTCTAACCAAGGCATTGATCTCATCAAGCATCCTCAATAATATTTTAACTATATATAGTAGTGTCAAGGTCATATAGTGAGTCATGTCTAGGCAAAGCAGTTAGCCCATTATCAATCTCTTTGGCGCCTTCTCAAAAAAAAAAAAATCTCTTTAGGTGTGCAAAACGGGGTTTTTCTCCAATTATCAAAAGTAACGACCCAATTTTGTGGTAGTTTTGGACATTCGATTGAAAGATGTAAGGACTTCGTCCTTCATTAGGGCATTGACACTCTCTCATAGAATTCATTGAAACATGGAGTTGAGCCTCCTTATATTAACCTTATAATGTTAATTTAGGATGTTTTAGGTATTAGCAATTCTGATTTGAATAAATATAATTAGATATAATTATCCTAAAACCTAGTCCAAAAACTTGTTCTTAACCCACAATCCATCTTCAATACACGTATGACAATAAACTAATTACCGAGTATTTATAGGAAAGCAAAAGTACAAATACAATATTTAGAAAGTTTATGTTTGATTTATGATAAAAAGAAGTGGCAAAGTGCCGGTCAAAGACCAAAAGAGTTTGTATTTCAAACAATTGGCAGATTTTGTTATATACATTTCTATAAAATTCATGCTTATAGTACTGTTGGAATAAATAACATTCACACTAATAAAAATAAAAATAAAAATTGAAAGAATTGACTTGTAATTAATATATATATTCTTAAATGTTTTGAATTATTCTAATATCACTCACACATACACAATCAAAATGTTGCAAAATGAGCATCACTTAAGATAAATTTCATAGCTATAGAATTCTCCTGTCTTGTTTTTTTTTATTTTGTTCTGGTTTAGTGACAAAATTGTCAAATTAAGCAAACCATAAAAACTATAGAAAAGAAAGTAAAACCAAAATAGTGTTTATATGAAGCAATTTACAACATTACTTCTAGCACAGACCATATTTATTGTGTATTGCTACAATTTACAATATGAACACATAAAAAATAGTTTACTGCTCCTGCATTAATAGTTGCCTATAGCAAAACATTCAGCTATTTTATCAAACAATTTGCATGCATATAAATTAAAGGCAATTGCGTTCAAACCAAAATTACAAAGTAAAATTAAAGATATCAAAGTAATAAAGTAAAAAATTAAGAGACTGACAGAGAAATGGTTGTTTTTAGAGATTATATACCCACCTTTTAGAGAAAGAATTATCTTATCATTAAATTTGGGATCTAAAACATAGCTCCGAGAAGAAGATATAATGGTTGAAGCAAATTGGCATCAATGGAGCTAGAAAGGGTAGAGGTATCTAATGGGATTTGGGTTATTGTCCAAAGAACTATTACATTGATTTATTTTCCTCAGTGTCCAGCAAGCTCTAAGGGCTACAGATAATATATATATATATATATATATATATATATATATATTGATTTAAAAAGAATTATATTAGTGTGCATCAAATTTAAAGGGGAACTGAAGAGTTAAGAAAGAGAAAGAGGTGAATTTGATTTTGCTAAACAATAAGTAATGTGCATCTTTTCAATTTCTAAAAGGATGTTGGAATTTATTTTTCAAGTGAAGGTGATTTGGGAAGGTTAAATGCAATAATTGGTCTAATAAAACTCAAATCGAGCGCCACATGGCAGGACCTCATGCTCTCCCGCATGAGGTCTCTGCTTTTATATATATATTGATTGTTTTCGCAATAGTAGTTGTTTGGTTTCCCCCCCCCCCCCCCCCAGAATTTTCATTTGTAATTCTTAGGTGTACTTTTTGTACTCTTGGTACTTATAAATCTTTAATTAAATCACTTTTTCAAAAACTTATTCATTAACACTGCATGTGCCATATGCATAGTGTGTGCATAATGTTTGCCATCATTGAGGAGCACTTAACCCATGTATCACACTATATGGGAAAGAGCATTTGGTCCCCAAGTCAGTGCTAGTTTTCTTTGCATATAGGAGGTTTAATTTGAAACACTCTACATCTGTGTTTGATTTATGACGTCTTAAAACATGCGTTACATTCTCTTCAGTATAATATATTTGCAGAGTTGTGAAGCCAGCCGAAGGAGTTTTTGTATCAGTTAAGAAACCTTCTCCAAAGAAGACATGGAAGGTGTGATTTTGGTTTTGTTCTTGGTATATTTAATTGTTTCACACAGTAGTATATAAATTTGATTAAAAAGGGTCGCAAATCTCAACATTATCCTAGAACTCAGTATTGTATAATTTTCCAGGTGAATGAAAATTTATTCCCATGCCAATTATCAAATGAGAATACCAAGTTGGCTGAGGAGGCTGTAGACCTAGCTGTCAAAAGTTGGGGTCAGAGATCTTTAAGTGAGCTTGAAGCTGAGGAGCGGCTGTCTTATTCTTGTGAAAAGGTGAACTTGTTGTAGGTTCTATTTTTTTTTTTCTTTTGCATATTAACAATAACAGAAATTGAAAATTGATTGCAAATATGAGATTTCTTCATGTATGTCTTGAAATTGTCTTATTCTTTGTTATCAGCTAAGAATCATCGCATCACTATAATACTGAAAAGTTAATATTATATGTCTGCATTCATAGGGGCCTGCTCAAGATGAAGTCATAGCCAAGCTGCGGTATGCCTTTCTACAAGTAGTTAAGGAATATAAGGTTTATACTGAGGAAGAGAGGAAGCAGGTAAGTTTTGATTTACAAAAGTAAAAATTACATTGCTTCTGTTTGCTGGTGTAGATTGCATTATCATATATCTCCATATCCCTAGGTTGTATCAGCTGGTGGACTTCATGTGGTGGGAACAGAGCGCCATGAATCTCGTCGAATTGACAATCAGGTTAAAGTTTTAGTCAAATTCGTTTTAGTATCTATCATCCATCTACCTCGGGGTTCTTTCTGTACTTCAGTTGAATAAAATTTTTCCTCTTTCTCTTAACATACTCTTGACATGAGACTACCTTTCTAGAAATTGTATAAAAATCGAACTTGCTATACGTATCTGTACAGCTGCGTGGTCGAAGCGGCCGGCAAGGGGACCCTGGAAGTTCGCGCTTCTTCTTAAGTCTTGAAGATAATATCTTCCGGATTTTTGGTGGAGATCGAATTCAGGTTTGAACTTTGGTTGCAGAAGGATAGTTGCGAATGCTACTATAGGATATAGGTTTTAAGCATTCTTGATTTTGCCGTTTGTAGGGTTTAATGAGGGCTTTTAGAGTTGAAGACCTACCAATTGAGTCTAAGATGCTTACCAAAGCTCTAGATGAAGCTCAGCGGAAAGTGGAGAATTATTTTTTTGATATTCGGAAGCAATTATTTGAGTATGATGAAGTTCTTAACAGTCAAAGAGATCGTGTATATACAGAGAGAAGACGAGCCCTTGAATCTGATAATCTCCAATCTCTTATAATTGAATATGCTGAATTGACAATGGATGATATCTTAGAGGTATGTTTCTAAGATGTAAAATTTTAGGGTTTTGCTTTAAAAAGGTCCAGAGCAATCAACATGTATGTGATCCTGAAGTATTTTTGTTATTGAATTTTATAATAAACAGGCAAATATTGGCTCAGATGCTCCAAAGGAAAGCTGGGATTTCGAAAAGTTGATTGCCAAACTTAAACAGTAAGAGGCACCCTTAATTTTGTTTGCTTGAATTAAAAAACATACTGCATTTTTCAATTGATACTCAGTAATAATGCCTTGTGTTGAAGCTTTTGGTTTCTAATAGAAGTATCTGGTTGATATATTTAAGTTAGAAAATAATCTCAGACAACTTTTGGTTTCTGACATATGAATGAGTTTTAAAATTGAGTACTACTTTCAACCTAAGTGATAGTTGCTTGAATGATTTTCATTTTACACTACAAAGTCTGTTGGATATCCTTGTTCTACTTGGCAATATAAAAGAATTTTTCTAACAAAAATATCACTGTGGTTCCAGGTATTGCTATCTATTGGATGATCTGACCCCAGATTTACTTAGGAGTGAGTGTTCTAGCTACGAGGAATTACAGGACTACCTTCGTCGTCGTGGTTGTGAAGCATATTTGAAGAAGAGAGTCAGTATTTTAGTCTACTTAAAATGAATTTGGTTTATATACAGAGGTCCAAATCCTAGTTTTTTAAAACATCGTCAGATTACAGAATACATCTGCCGATAATCACAATCTTGCTAACACATAAAGCCACACCAGAATACTGTTAGATCGAGATAGGCTGTATTTTGGGGCCTTTTCCAGTGTGGTAGCGGGGGGGGGGGTGAATTGTTTTTTGTCCACAAGGATTCAATGTCCTGGCTTGGCGCATACATATATATATATATATATATATATATATATATATATATATATATATATATATATATATATATATATATCTGGGTTGTAAATATCAAGCATGTGTTTAGTTTTCCTTCTTTCACCTTTTTTTCTCCCTCTCTCTCTCAAATTTTCCTTCAACACTGTTTTAGGATATTGTGGAGAAACAAGCTCCAGGCTTAATGAAAGAAGCTGAGAGATTTTTAGTTTTGAGCAACATTGATCGTTTGTGGAAAGAACACTTGCAATCAATTAAGTTTGTTCAGCAAGCTGTGGGCTTACGTGGTTATGCACAGCGCGATCCGCTTATTGAGTATAAACTTGAAGGCTATAATCTCTTCCTCGAGATGATGGCACAGATAAGAAGAAATGTAATATATTCAATATATCAGGTTCGTGCTAGATCTATAATTAGTATGTTCGATTTTTTACCCTTGCGTGTTGCTTAAATATACCTACTGATCTTCTTGTCTTTGTTTTTGACTCGTTTTGAGTACTATGTTTTTTTTTTTGGGCAGTTTCAACCAGTGCTGGTAAACAAGAATCAGGAACAAACACAAAATGAAAAATCAAGCAAACTTGGTCGAAATAAAAATAAGCCTGAACCAGTTGTTGCTGCCAAGTCTTCCTCATCTGCTGCTGACCACCAAGCTAGTGCATAAGGCCTACATCACTAGTTCCTAAAGTAAAAAGCTTTATTTAATCCCTTGAATTTGTTGTAAATGAGTCATTAATTGTTACTCAACCTTTTGTGAACAGTTCCCCCCCCCCCCCCCCCCCCCCGCCCTTTTCCCTTGTGAAAATGATGCAGACCAAGAAAAAGAACTGTAGGGGCACAGGAGCTGAAAGCAACTCAAAATTCATAATTATTGAAACCCCTAAACCCCTAGTCAACATTGTGCTGGAGTGCTCCTAAACCAGATGGTGTTATTAGGTTGGCTCAAATTCTATTTGTCATGACCTGAGAAAGCGCTACTTACAATATACACTTACCCAATCTAATCTATATAATCCAAGGTATTACAATTTGGGCTAGGTTCATTGGTCAATCTTAAACTCAAGGAAAAAGAACAAACTTTTTACAAGGAATAATCTAAATTTTATTATCAATTAGGAGCACATTTCGTTATTTCCAATTACGATCATATTCATTATGCTCATTATTTATAGGCTAAGAGGATGGATGGCACTTTTCCAAAAAAAACTTAAAATTTATTTCAATTCAATCTTTTCTCATTTAGAAATTTTATTTCTAATAGGATTGAAATATGTGGGAAAACTAGGCAAAAATGGGCTTTTGTCATTTGTCCAAAAGATGTAGCAAAATGTTCGTGTTTTGAAACTATCTAGCAAAATGCTCCTATTTTGAAACTTAATTTTCTAAAAATTGAGTTTTATTTTGAAACTCGAGTTCCATGTAAATTTTTCCAAATAACTCAGTTTTTATCAAATCGAGTTTTACGTTGAAATTCAATTTTTTAAAAATTGAGTTTCAAAACAGGGGAATATTGCTGGATAATTTCAGAATAAGGGCATTTTGCTACATCTTTTGGGCAAAAGGGGCAAATGTCCATTTTGGCTAGAAAAACTAGTATATATAAAATTGGCCATCATCTATATCAATATGCAGTATTTTGGTCTACTTTCGTCAATTTTAGTTCATTTTGGTCCAGTAGATCCATTTCGGTCCACCTTGGCCCAATTTGGCCTATTTGGGTATATACAGTCCATTTAAGTCCACTCGGCCCACTTTGGTCCATTAGGTCTAGTTTGGTCCATTCTGGTCTAATTCAATCCACACTGATCCATTCAGTTCATTCGGTCCACTATAATTAGTTAAAAATAAGAATTTTTAGAATGTGATTTTTATTTAATTAACTTATTTAATATATTTATACTTTTTTTAATAAAAAAATTGGGTGATAAGTGCTTTATATGTACTTAAAACTCATAGTTACTAATAGTGAAATCAAACAACAAAAAATACTTATTCATGAGCTTATAAAAAATAACAATAACAAGTGAAATAAAAAAAATAAAAAAAAAATGATAAGAATATTGATGGAAGTTTCACCTTTGTATCGAACTGAGCACAGTGGCGGCTCCATGAATTTTTCTTAGAGTGTTCTTTAAGAAGTATAAATTACCCTTGTAATTTGTCTTTTATAAACTATAATTTGTTGTATTGTTGTTTCATTAATTATAAAATTATTATTTGTTGTTTAGCTTAACATAATTTAATTTGTTTGTCTTTTATAATGTATTGGTTAATTAAATTATTAATTATTGTTGTTTAGTTGCTTCATTATTATTTTTTTACTAACTACTAGCACACACCCCACTGTGCATTAGCACACACTAGCACACAGCCCACTGTGCATTATCCACGGCTCAACCTACTACCTAGTGCCAAACATAATTTAATTTTGTCTTTTATAATGTATTGGTGTCTGCTTCTGCATGCCTTTACTTCCCTAATTCAAATATCTCACCCCATGGTCCCATGACCCCATCCACCCCCCTACTCAATAGACAAGAGTCACAAGAGGAGCTAATCAGATAAATTCATAATACACTAAAAGACAAACTCACCAACACACCAACAGATAAAGTCAAAACAGGGGCAAATAATTATAAAGTTATAAAGTAAAGCTGTAAAACCAAGCCAATTACAGTTCAAAGAAAGAGAGTGAGAATCAGAGAGAGAGAGAGAGAGAGAGAGAGAGAGAGAGAGAGAGAGAGTCTCATTTCAGTTCAAAGAGAAAGAGCTCTTTCTCTTAGGCCACAGTCCACAGCAAACCCAAAGATGTAAGAGAAAAAAAAAGAGAGAAGTAAAGTGTAAAGAATTTAAATACCTTGAGAGAGGTTAGAGGGGTGGCGTCGTGGGCCGCGACAGCACGTTGAGGTAAGGAAGGACTTGAGGCCAAGCGTCACAAGCTCTAATCCGATCGGACCGATCTCCGATCTCCAATGCCCTATGTGCTCTGTTGCTTGAGTTTCAGGCAGAGGCACCATTGCGCTGATGTGGTTGGTCTGTTGGTTGTTGTTATTGATGAAGTTTTGTTCTTTAGGTTAGGTTTCTGATTTTAGTTTTTGCTTTACCATTTGATGAGGCGGCGGACATGTATTGGGTTTTGGTTGTTTTTCTTTTTTTTTTTGATAATCTGTTTGGGTTGGGCCGGTTGGGTATTTAGTTAATAGTTATTTTGATTTAAAAATCTGGTTGGGGTTGGTTTTGTTTAGGATTGATGTTGGGCTTTTTTCCGGGCTTACTCTGTTACAATTTTTTTTTTTTTAAAGATTTTAGTTCAAATTTTTTTTGCTTGAAAGTAGAACAAATAATCCACCAAAATTTAATTTTATTGGTATAAAATTTTTTTGAGGGTATTCCTAATTTTTTTTAAGGATAGATAAATAAAAAATTTTAAATTATTATATAATTTTTTTTTTTCAAGTCAAGGTGGTCCTGAGATCATCCTGGCTTGAACGTGGCACCGACATTGACTAAGCAAACGAGAGAGACTTTCCGCTTCGTAGCAACTGCATCATATATCAACCCTCACAAATTAAGTGTTAATGTTTCAGTTTGAGAACCAAAAAGACACAAAGAGAAAGAACGAAGTAACAGGGAAACAGCTTGCTTCTGAGATGTCTGTGTGGTTTTTTGAACGTTTCTTCCTACTTGCCATAGTTGGTTGCCTTGAGAATTCTAGATAGAGGGTCCAAGTTTTTAAGGGTCTGGTGTGAAACCCAATTGGGTTTTTATTTATTTATTTATTTATTTGGGCCTTTGAATTGTTAAACTTCGTGGTTCATACCTTTCATATTCTAAGTACATACATATGAATGTATGTTGCACAAAAATTTGAGACATTGGCCCACAGTGAGATTTCCTAATTGATTACTCAAAAGGTGTTTTTCTCCATCAATTGAGGGTATTCAGAACCCAAAAAAAAAAAAGAAAAAAGAAAAAAGAAAAAAAAAAGAGCTAATAGCCTAAATAAATGCATAATAGGAATTTTTTTTCCTGTTGAAAATTAAAGGAGTAATTTTGTTACTGGAACGAAAGTAAAAGGAGTGTGTAGCTCCTATGGTGGAAGTTTTGATGAGTTTTATTCATGGATAATTACTAATAAAAACAATACGATAGTTCTATTGATTAAAATATATATTTTAATTAATTCAATTGGTAAAATTTTTTATTATCGGATAAAAAATTTAAAGAGAAATGTGACCCCAATGTGTACACAAATGGGTTCCAATCGTAATTTTAAGCTTTTTGACCTCCACATTCTGGCCGAGTTAGCTAGTCTATTAGGAAGTACGATCCAAACCACATATCAAGGAGGCTAAAATTAAGATTTGTGGATCACAGAAAAGTTTGAAAACTCCGAAAATGTGTCACATTCCACATTAATAGTTCAACAAGAAAGGCGTCCTCATGGGGGACTTTCTTGAATCCAGCCAAAAAGAATAAATAAACAAGGCAGTAGGTAGATCCAAAAACAAATAATGTCGGACACATGTTATGGTCAATATTTATGGACCTGGTTGCCTTATATAAAAGTCGGGTAGTGAAAACAAGTGGCCAGTGGCCACCACATCAATCAAATTTTGCACCAAGGATGGAAATTAATATTATGGTCGTACCACCATTTAATCTATTGGCTCAATTATTAGCGTACAAACAACTTTCGCAGAGATCAATACGTATTATTTATTGTAAGCAATGTCTTATTTCGATGGAAGACTGAGTGTGGGCAAGAATTGACAAATTGAAGCCAATTTATATCCATAATTTCACTTCTCCATTGTATCAGCCATTTGCTGCGTTCTAAATATGGTCATATGTATAGGAAATTTGAGAATATTATAAACCAGAAATGGACCGTACGTCTTAAAGGAGTGCTTGTTCAAAAAAATAAAGACTTTTTCAATAAAAAAAAGTCAGTAATGCCAAAAATATGTTTTTGCTAATAAATAAGCATGTTTTTTTCTTTATCAATGAACTTGTGAGAAACCTACATGGCGGAAACCATCACAAGCCACTTTCATACAATAAATGATAGAAGCCACAGTCGATGGTCCTGTATATTGGTCTCACATATGGTCACATTTGTGTAAAAAGAGAATTGTATTAAACTGGAACCAAACACATAGGAATATATAAACTATTAGTGGTTGTGCCTATTTGTACGGCAAACAATTAACATTATTAATGTTTGTCAATTATCATATGATGCACATTAACTTCAAGGAAAATATTAAAACTATTATAAATTTTACTTTAAAAAAATTTATAAATTAACATGACAAGAATGTGATTGGTGTCCTAATTTCATAGTTGATCCCTCCTACTTAGTATTTACATTTAAGTGGGAAAAAAAAACCAAAATTTTAGTTTGAGAGATTCCTCATGGAATAAAAGCATAGAACAATCCATGCCCTAGGGGCTTAAAGAAGTGTTTTGCTCAAGAGTCTAAAGAGGGTAGTTTTGATTCTCATGATATAAGTACTTGAATGTTGATTCGAATCCTTGCAAACAAAAGGTCTCCAAAATTTGGATCCATTGGGAATAGGAGGTAAAAGATGCTTGGGAGGGTTTTCTTTAAATTTAGACTTAAAGAATATAGGTACAGAGTAACAACTTAACAACCCATGTGTTATATATAAATATGCCTAGTCGAGAAGCATTTATTATGGATGGGTGTTATTTTCTAAAAGGTTTAAGTTATTTAGCTTCTCACATGACATGGAAGTAGTGATGCTTCTATTTCAATTATTGGGTTTTATTGATATGCTAAAGACAAGTTGGTTGGTACATTTGGTGCACGCATTAGGGTCCATGTTGCCCATGTCTTCTTTCAAATACAAGGCTGTTTGTTTCATTGTATTATACATCAACCTTTTTCTTTCTTTCTTTCTAAAAAAATAAAAATAAATTTTTTTTTTCTAATTTACAAACACATTTATGATTTATTAGTGCATATGAAAAAAAAATAAAAGCCATTTAAGACTATTATTATAAAAGAAATGGCACAAAAAAGTATCATAAATTGTTCAAAATTTATGTACATAGAACAAAAGGCAATTATACTTATTTAGTATTTTGTGAGTATAACGACACTCTCTCTTCTTACATGAATGACATGTTTTATTAATTAAATTTATAATAAACTTACAATTAATGTGAAAGAATGAGATTCTCACATGAATGACAAGTTTTATTAGTCAAGTTTATAATAAAACCTACAATTCATATGAAAGAATGAGATATCACGTGATATGATGAATAACACGTTACTGTATTTTGAGAATATTGAATAATTTTTCACGATGTTAGAAGTTCTAGAAATATTATATTCCTGGGGACTGTATTGTTGACTATGATGTTGCAACTTAGATTGCTATTATTAGGGGACTCTGGATGGCTTTGGTTAACAGGAGTATGATTTTAATTACCTTTGAAGGATTAATTACTCAATGTGATTATGCTTGTATGGGTTGGTATATACACTATATGTTCTTACTTCAAATAAGGTTTAGTACTATGATTGGGAAAGATTATGTATGTTAGACGTAAAATTCATTACTCATCATTAAAGCAAGAATTCAATTTATTGTAGCTCCTCACAATTATTTTGAAGGGCCAGTGAAACTTTGCATACAAATGATCCCCTGTCAATAAATATATATATATATATATATATATATATATATATATATATATATATATATATATATATAAGTTAGTGTGTGTATCACTTTCACTTGTATTGCCATATTGGCAAAAGGTATTAGGATATCAAAGCTTGCAAGTAAAATGCTAATCATTATTTCATACTTAACCAAACACAAATCAAAGGTGGGAAATTTGAGTTCATTACGATTTGGAGCATCTAGATTACCATACATTAATTTTGTCAATCTTTTAGCAAAACATGGCATATTAAGATTGATGATTATCCTCTGCCTACCACGCTACCACTTGTGCTTTATTTTCTTCTTTTTTCTTTTCATGTGACCTCCTTGTTCATTCAGGCCCCAATAGAAATACAAGGAATCTCACAGGAAAGCCCTTATATTAACTGTTATTTATTTATAAATTAAATTGAATTAAATTAAAATTTATATTAAAATGAATTCCTAGAATCTTTTGACTTGAGCATGATAAAGTTATCAAAGGAGAGTTGCATTAACTCATATAGTAAAGTCTTTCTCTTGAATAAATTGATCCAGTTTTAAGTTTTGGTTTAAAAGACAAATTCATTATTATCTTAGTTTAATAACAAAAAACAATCACGATCCTATGAGTTTCAAATCTCATAGAATATATATAAAACAAACACCCAAAACAGATCTCCAATGCATGTTTGATGCTTGCTAGTCTCTCCCCTGAATGAGACAAATGCATGTTTGATGTTTGCTAGTCTCTCCCCTGAATGAGACAAATGTAATAATTCGAAACAAAATCTAGTGAAGATTTAGGTAAAAAAAAGGTTAAATTGATACAAGAAATTGGTGGATTTCACTAATAAATTGCACCCAATTTAGACGAAGCAAACACAGTTAGTTGTCTTAGAAAGCATGCTGATCTCATGCATGCGGATCAAACATGATGTTGGGACAGTCATATTCCTGCTTTACAGTTTTTTACACCCATCACTGATTGTATTTGATTAAACTGGGCATTGGATACCTGACTTTGGAAACCTTACCTTTTCTTTAACAATGTCCACAGACGATTACGACCTCACTCACTTCCCTTTGTATCTCTCTCCCTTGGCCCTTGTCCCCTTCTTTTTAGACAATTTTTCTTAATTGCTTCAGTTTGCAATTAGCATTTAGCACTGCTACTTTCATAAATTAATGCACAAGCAAAACATAGTACACAATGCTTTTGTATTTATATGAAGCAATGACCACTTTTCTTATTATATATATAGTATTAGATTGGGTTTTTTAAGTGCTAGTTTAGTTAAGCATTCTCTTCATGTCTGGTATGTATGTGGGTAGGCCTCGTTGTCTTCCTTCTTTTTCTCTTTTTCTTTATCTTTTATTATTCCTTGGCCCTTTCTACAGATTGAGTTATGCCCTCTTTTCAAAACCAGATTACATACTAAGAATCATAGTGTTACATACTAATAAGAGACAAAAAAATTATCTCATTGAGTTTTTGGGGTTAAAAAATTATTATTATAATGAACAGTAATAGAAGTCATTGTTGCCTCCAATAATCCCATCATACCCCGAGAGTTCATTAAATCGACACCTTATTGAATATAAGCAATTATATTATTCACTGGCACCATCGCAGCATTGCATTACAACCAGAGCTCGCTAATAAGAAAAATTCCAAGGGGACATTCACCAATGAATTACAGCCACGGGTTAATTGCATGTTTAGCTACAGAGACTTTTTCAAACTAAAGAAATAATGAACTCGGGACTTGTTAGGGTATATAAGGATATTCGATGTGGAATATCATGGATGGAAGATGTATTTCCTAAAAGGCCATTGAACAATTCTAATTCTACCTCAAAAAAAATTATTAAAAAAAGGATAAAAATATTTTTTACCTCTTATAAATTCAGCGAATTGTCATTTTAATCCACTAAGTTTTTAAGTTAATATTTTGTTTTTTTAGTCTCTAACTTTGACAATGCTTTGTCATTTTAACCATTTTGTTTATTTTCAATAGAAAAATGTTGTTTACTCTCTTATTATAGTGTGAAACAAGACCGTTTAAGAGAGTTAACATTGTTTTTAAATTGCGAAGGATAGAAGGACTAAATTGATAATGTTGTCAAAATTAATAAACTAATATGATAAAATTTAAACTTTAGTAGACTAAAATGACGATTTAGCAAAGTGCTCTCTCTCTCCATTCCATTGTGTTATTTATTTATTTTTTGAAATTTTAACAGGACCAAATGCATAAAACAATGAAATAAGCCAAAGAAGATAAATATGCACAAAGACACAGTTGCAAAACACACGAATGACCAACTGTTCCAACCCTGTTGCCGTAGGAATTATCCAATCCTATGCTCCCCAAACCAAAACCAGCAGAGCTTTATTTATTTTATTTTTTTGTCCATGACCGATTTACACCGCTTTTAGGCCAGCTAAGAGTATTGAGTGTGTTTAGATAACAACACAACTAAAAACAAAAACAGAAGCAGAAACAGAGAAAGATAAACACTTTACAAAACAACTTTTTTAAGAAAGAGAGAGAGAGAACAGAACAGAGCAAATGATGAGTGAAGAAGAAGAAGTGAAATTGTGTTATACTTATATTTCAGTTTATTTGACTTTTTGGCGGAATTTACGAACTTAAATCTTGGACAAAAGATTAGTCACATGGGATGAGAGAGAGAGAGAGAGAGAGAGAGACTCAAATGTCCCTTGAAAATCAAAAAACCTTAATCTCTCTCTCTCTCTCTCTCTCTATATAATTCTCTAACCTTAAACTCTCAAAGACTCTCAAAAACTCACTCACAGTCAAATATATTTATGTATAGGCAAAAGGCAAAGTGACTGAGTTTTGGGGGTGTCTCAAATTAGTAGTATCAAAAGAAACAAACACATACATACAGACAGAAAATCACACTCGCACTCAAAACCACTCTGCTGCAAAGCATAGTTGATTGTCACCCCCACCTTGGATTTCATTGAGTTTTGGCTTATCAATCCTCATTAGCTTTCTGGGTATCCTTCATTATCATCAGAGAGAGAGAGAGAGAGAGAGAGAGAGAGTCGTTGAAGGAGGTTGAAGGAACAAGGGAGGGCCTACTGCTTAAGTTTTGGCGGGCAGCAACGGTCACTATCAATGATTTTCATTTGGGTGGTGATGTTGGTAGCTCTCTGAGTGACCCATCTAATCACACTTGCTACTTGATCAACAAAAACCAACACATCAGCCTCCTGCTCTTCAAGCTTTCTTTTGTTTGCTGCTTTTGGGGAATTTGGAGGTGGCTGAGTAGTTTTGCCTATATAACTTTTTCTTTTTGTGCTTGGGCTAAAGAGGAAACAGATCTCAGTCACATGACGAGATCTTTTACTGTGAGTATTTATTTTGATCACTGCTTACTTTGTTTACTGCTTTCTTTTTGTGCTTGTTCTGATTCTGATTTTCTATTTTCTTTGCTGAAAAATCATGAAATGACTACTTAAATCATCTTGTTTCAGCCACAAATTAAGCACATATTAATTTTATATTTGAAACTTTTCTAGAATCTGATTGAGTAAAGTTTTGTTTTTTGTTTTTTGTTTCATTCTTTATTGAAAGAGTGGTGGTGGATAACTGGTATTTTAATAATTAGTTAGTTTTCTTTTCTTTTCTTCTTTTTTTGTAATTCTTGAAGCCCTTCTTTGTCTATTATCTTTTTTGCAAAAAATGTAGGTAATTTTCCCAGCTATTCTGTCATCATTGAGTGAGGGTAGGATTCAGATGCTTCAAATTAAGAACTCTTATGTGTTCCTTGCTTCCCTTTAACCATTTGTTGCTATTTCAGTTTATACTTCATTTGCCTAGCTCTTTCTTCCCATTCTCTTGTTAGGACAGTAAGTCAGATCAAAAGGAAGCTGCTTAAACAGTCACCCAAACACGCTACTAATGGTCTTTTTTTTTTTCTTTTTTTTTTTCCAGTAATAAATGTTAAACTTTTCTCTTTCAGCTGGTGGATGTGCTTCTGGTACTTGCTTTACTCAGTGATGCTTCATGGGCTGCCAAGGGCAACTCATCTTGCAAACAGACAAATTCAGGGGAAATTCGGCCTCACAGTGTCTCAATTACTGAATTTGGCGCGGTTGGAGACGGGACCACTCTCAATACAAAAGCCTTTCAGAATGCCATCTTCTATCTCAATTCATTTGCAGACAAGGGTGGGGCCAAGCTTTTTGTCCCGGCAGGCCGGTGGTTGACAGGAAGCTTCGATCTCATCAGTCATCTTACTCTTTGGTTAGATAAGGATGCAGTAATTCTTGGATCAACAGTAAGCATTCACCTCTCCTCATTAGCAGAAAAGCTTGTAAACATGAATATTAAATATGAAAATTTGCAGATGATTTGCCTCTGCTTTAAATGACATCTTTGCAATTAATCTAAGATGGGAAATTAAGTGTGAGGGACAGTATGGAGCTATTCACAATATGGTTAGAAAAACTAATGCTCATTCCAGTGATGTTGGTTTTGAGTTTTGACTGAATTACAAGCAAAATCAGTGTATTATGGGATAGATATGCTACTGTAATAATTCATTTACTTATCCATAATCATTAATGCTCCACTGCCTAGTCCATATTTAGGAGTAATTTTAGGAGTGATGTGAAAGGTATTATAATTTTACTGTATAAGTCTTCCAAACTAATATGTCATGAAATCACAAAAAAGTAATTTAGACAGTGGCTTATTAAGTTGTTGAGAAGGCACCAATCATATTTATTGTCACGTCAGTTTGTAAGTTTTTGTAATAGCTTTAGCAATTTCCTATTTTTTGACCTTCATCAACAGGGTAGTGCAAGCTATCTGTTTAGCCTTGAAACAACAGGCATGACATTAAAGCACATAATACTAAATAGGTTATGCTGCATTGTTTCAGAACTCTGATGATTGGCCAGTCGTTGATCCTTTGCCATCATATGGCCGAGGTAGGGAGTTACCAGGGGGAAGGCATCGAAGCCTCATTTACGGACGCAATTTAACAGATGTTATCATAACAGGTTCGTGATATTAATGAAGAATCATCTTCCATATGCATTTTTTATGGGTTTTTATTTTATTTTATTTAATTAATTTTTTTTTTCAATGCCTTTAATTTCTTCATACAGGTAACAATGGAACTATTGATGGTCAAGGTGACATCTGGTGGGACTGGTTTTGGAATGGAAGCCTGAACTATACACGGCCCCATTTAGTTGAGTTGATGAACTCAACTGGGGTTGTCATCTCAAACCTCACCTTCTTGAATTCACCATTTTGGACCATTCACCCTGTATATTGCAGGTTTGTCCTCTTCAGAAGGATTGAATTCATGTGTTTTTATTGCCATTATAAAACTGTGCAAAAGTGAAGCTTTTATGAAGTAGGGGGAGAGTTGAGACTGTTTTTCTGGATGAACAGCCAAGTTACTGTCCAGAATGTGAGAATCCTTGCTCCTCATGATTCCCCTAACACAGATGGAATAGATCCAGGTGAGTTTTACCTTCTAGGCCAAAGACTCTTTCTTTCTATTTGAATGGTAAATGACTGCTTTTTGAATTGCAAATTCCAAACATGTATTTTTGTCTTATTAATCCACCTTTTCCTTAAACCATGAAAGGCTTGATGATTCTAGTCTTTGACATGAAATTTAGATGAAGCAAAGAATGGGGAACTTTCTTTGTACATAAGCTATAAGAAGTCTTCAGTTTTAACTCTTGCAATATATACCAAAAAGTTAGTTAAAAGATATCAGTATTTCAAGGGTAGACTATACCAAGGTGATAATTCTCTTTGAATTTAACTGTCAATGGTTTCCTGCCCATTATTTTTATGGATTCTTTATATCCATTTTCCAAATGCAAGATACATAGTTACTTGAATATATTTCTTAATTGCTGAAACTTAACGTCATTCCAATTTCTTTATTCAAGTTGAGTAACTTGTTATGAACAATGGATAGCGTTCTCACCCATACTTATAATTGCATTCAGATTCCTCTGATAATGTTTGCATTGAAGACTGTTATATTAGCACTGGAGATGACCTTATTGCCATCAAAAGTGGATGGGATGAGTATGGCACTACATATGGTCGTCCAAGTACAAAGATTACTATCCGCAGGCTTATTGGAGAGACTCGAAGTGCAGGGATTGCAATTGGGAGTGAGATGTCTGGAGGTGTATCACAGGTTTATGCAGAAAGCCTTCAGTTTTCCAATTCGAGGACAGGTATCTCAATAAAGACATCACCTGGAAGGGGTGGTTATGTAAGAGATATCTACATATCAAATGTGACTTTGGCTAATGTAGATATAGCTATAAGGTTCATTGGTCACTACGGGGAGCATCCAGATAAATTTTATGATCCAAATGATCTTCCTTCAATAGGAAGGGTAACGATCAAAGATGTCATAGGAGAGAATATAAAATTTGCAGGCCTCCTTGAGGGTATAAAAGGGGACGATTTTCTTGACATTTGCCTGTCCAACATTACCCTTCATGTAACTTCAGACTCTCCATGGAACTGCTCTTATATTCAAGGGTATTCTGATTTAGTTTACCCAAAAACTTGTGAGCCTCTCAAGGAGATTGTCTCTCCTGAGCAGTACTCAGAGTGTTACCATCTGTCAAGTCACTTATGGAGTTCAAGCAATCAGAATAGAGGTGCTTGGTTGCGGTCTTGGTAAATCAAGAGAAAGTATAGCATTTCCTCTTTTTGTGAAATCACATTTTGTTAGTGTCAAGTTTAAGTTGAAAATTTGATTCTTGCCGATTCTAAACATGAGTGCCCGCTACCGCCTTCTGATGAAATGACCACCAGAGATAAGAAGCTGAGTGGAGTTGCTGATCTGTTGCTATTGGCTTTTGAGATGGGTACCGAGATGATTGTTTCTTGAAACTTTGTGTGCAGTAACAAATAAGTGAGTGATTTATTAGAAAGTGGAAATAGAATGAGCATGTCTTCAAAACAGTTTTCTTTTTACTTTTGGAGTTATATATGATTTTCTTATATTCAATCTTTCAAACTTTATGTAGAGAAACAAATTTCACGAAGATTTTGTGTATTTAGAAACTTTTTTGTCACTATATTTGTCATTGTGAGTTTAACTTACTATGCACTGAATCAAAAGCAAAAGTGTAGCACATGGGGAGAATTTGGCTGGTTCTACAGGTAATTTCCTCAGTACCCGCCCTTGATTGAGAAATGAAGGCATATTTCAATTTCATTACTGAACACCAAACAGATCCAAGTCTTTCGGTTTCAAAAAAAAAACCCATTAACACAGATCTCTTAAAAAATAAGGCCCCAAAAAGGAAAAAAGAGCTACTGGCACAATGCAGCATGTTCTACCTACCTAATGTATGAGTATGGGAGCTAGACAATGATGAAGTCAATTGAGAAAGTAACCGCATAGAAGTTAAAGCAACATCATTAATGCAGGCCAATTGTCATACCATCAACATGTCCATCTGTGGAAAGGGTATTATTTGATTTGAGTAGACTTAGTTTGAAAAGTACATGTATTTCTCAGCCTGAAAAAAAATCAGATATAATTTGTAAGAGTAACATGTAACATAATGTACTAATATGACTTTCACAAGTAAGATGCCCATCAAGAATACACAATCAACAAACAATTTTTTTCTCAAAGGCTGAGAATCCAATTTTTTTTAAATACAATGCCTATCTTGGGGATGCCTCACTCCCTTCCTTCTTAATTACGGAACATAAAACCTGCCTTGAAATGTAAGTTTCAAGTTCTTTGGACACCTCTGTTAACTTCAAGTCAAAACTGTTTCTGTACTTGTGCTTTGGCGATGCCACAATTCCAGAGAACATGGTTGGAGATCCAGAAAAACGCCTTCTTGGACTTGAAAACGTTCCGGGCGAGCCGGGATGCCTTACATTTGATATGAGAGGTGTTGAGCTTGTTCCTGGATTAGACATACTTCTATCCGTGTTCACCAGTGGTCCACGTTTAGTCTCCAGTGGCAGTGGCTTTAACGAATCAATATCCACCTCTGACTTCTGTTTCATGAGCTTTTCTCTGGCCTTCTCAACTGCTATTAAAGCTTTCTCTCTGCTCAAATTTATAAGTTTCCATGGGTCGATCTTTACATGGAAGCCTTGTCTCTTGGGCAAGTTAGACAGCTCAGGATCTCTATCAATCCTTATAGACAACCTTGGCGGATTCTAGAAATCAACATGAATAAGTATCCAGTGAGGTGGATGGGCTTATAGCTTGAAAAGGCAGGCTGTATATAAATCTTAAACCTTACCTGATTTCTCCTGTATCCTCTGCATATAAACCGTGACACAAATGATGGTTTTTCAGGTGAATCATCAAAATCAGTGCTTTCATCAGAAGAAAAATCAGATTCATTAAATGGATCTAGTTCCATAGATTGGTTATCCTCTCTCATTGCCAAGATGTAGTCATAAGTTCTCATTCCCTGCAGAAATGCATTCTAGTGAGACTATAGATAAGCAAGTCAAGAGCAAAGTTTTCAGTACGAAAGATTGTAAGTGGAGAATAATACAAGGCATAGAATTAAACCATTGAATTGACTGATCACTTTGTATGTGTGTGTGTTAAAAAATTACTAATTAGAAGCAATGAAGTATGTAATTTGATTCTCTTCAAGAAAGCAGTTTGTTCCCATAACTTCCTCTTAGACTTGAGGATCATATAAACGAAGATTTCTGTTAACTAGGGAAGGAGGCTGAAACCTGGGCACTCCAATGACTAGACAAGTGAGCCTTTGGTAACAGTTCTGGTGTCTTCTTTTTCCTTATACTAAAAGGTTTGATATGTACAAGCATTTGCATGTGGTTGTAATGTTGAAGTCAGGACTGAGCAATTTAGAAGTGAAAACAACCAGATAGCGACCTTGACAATTACCTTCCGAATGAGAACCACATGAAAGAAGAAAAGTTGTCCTAGTGCTGCTGTACCATAAGCTGTCATTAGAAACAGGAGTACCTGTGGCATTTCAAATTTCAAACGAATATAAATCAATGAAGAACTGAATTTGCATCTGAAGCAATTGCAATGTGACATTGATGAAGTAGCTTAATATTACCGATATTGTGGCAAGAACCCCTCTTGGGAACTGAATATAGAGCCTGCTCACCAGCTCCCTCTCAACTCCTCCTTTGTCTGCAAAGCACCTGATGAATATAGCAATGGCAGTTCCTCCTTCTATGATTAGCTGTAGCAGCAACAATTTCGTTGGCATGGGAATCAACTAAACAGAAGATTATTTAAGGTTCTTTTAGGCAGTTTCAAAGAACTGAAAGATACGAAGTAACTGACCATTAACAAGACGAAAGTCATCAGCATAATGAATGTTGTGTAATTTCTTTTCCCAACACAGTTGTTTAACCACTGAAAAAAAAAAAAAAGATAGAAAAGCCCAATTGTATTCAATTGATAACGTAGATTTTCATAAAGATCCTAACCTGAAGTCAACAGAACTAAAGAGGGATAAAAGGTAGCAAGAATATATACAACACAGTTTTACCCTGCAATGGTGATCAAACCCTTCAACACACCGGTTGCAGGTCCTACAATGCTTACTGTGCTTTTTTACCTGCAAAATGGAAGTCCAATAATGGATTCTGACACTCATAAAAAAATCCATTGTGAGGTTGCCAGTAGTAGTCTTATATAGCAATAAATGTACTTAGTATAACTACAATTCTGTCCAATGACTCTGCGTGGCTAAATCTGTTTCTACTTCAGAAAAAAAGCTATGACAGGCATTATTAATTCACAGCTTACCTCAAAATCGCATAGCGAGCAAAATGAGATGTCATCCTCTCTTGTATCAGGTGCAACAGCATCATCCTTCATGACAAGGGGAAATGGAAGCAAGGGCTCCATTTGAGCACTTGTTTTCCATGGATCCAGATACTTCCTCCTAATAAAAGTCTTAAGGATCTTCCTTTCTACCCTCCTTAAAAACCTCACAACTATCTGACCCATCATAAACCCATAATTCAGCTTTACAATTCCACTCTTAGATTTGGCTCTTTTCTTCTTCCTAAAGCTGGTTTTGTCAGTTGGGTCAATGGCGGTACACCTTACAAATAGAAACATTACAGAAAGTGCCTGAAAATGAGATAAATAAGGTCATTCTCAATGAGAAAGTAACAATTCGATTAGGGAGAAAGCAGATTGAAAGTCTTATTCGATGCATTACCACAAAGGAAAACAACGTGGTGATTGTGATTTCCGCAATTCTGTTTCCAAGGAAAAGCCCCAGGAAAGTATAGAAGAATACAACCAGAAAACTGTAAATTGCCATTCCCACCATCTGCAATTGTTTGCCCGTCAATACAAATAATAGATTGATTCATAGAAAACAAAAGTTATAAGCATTTGGGTGTTAAGGCATACACTCTATTCATCTACAAATTCCAGATTTTGTATCTCATTCAGTTTCAAATTACTGAGAACTCAAGGGGGCCTAATTCTTTCTGTGAGGTGGGTCAGGTTGCTTACAAAGCAGAGTATCAATTTTATGACAATTCAGGACCCTTGTCCTTGATCACATATTCTAAAATGAGAACACACACACACACACACATATATATATATATATTGCTGCAAATTTGCAACTAGCTTCAGGAAAAACATCAATTGCATTCACTTTTATTGTTCTACAAAGACCAGATTTTGCTTTTAATTAAGCTTCAAATTATTAAAACTCAAGAGGGCCTAGTTCAATGAGGTGGGTCAGGTACTCAGGTTGCTTATGAAGTAGAGTAGCAATTTTGTTCACAATTAGTTCTGTACACTTGTACTTGATCACCCATGCCACAAAGAGATCATTTTTAGTCACAAAAATACAACTAGTTTCAGGAACTAAAAAAAAAATCAATTGTATCCACTTCCATTCATCTACAAAGACCATATTTTGCATCTAATTCAGCTGCAATTTGCTGAAAACCTAAGAGGGCTTCATTCTATGAGGTGGGGTCAGGTTGCTTACAAAGTAGAGTAGCAATTTTATACACAATTATGTTCCTTGCCCTTGATCAAACATTCCATAACCATGAACAGAACATTTTTTTGCCACAGATATACAATTAGCTTCAGTAAAGAACATCAATCGCTTTCTACATTATTCAATCTACAAAGGCCAGATTTTGCATCTAATTCAGCATTAAATTACTCAAAACCCAAGAGAGTCTCATTCTATGAGGTGGATTCAGGTTGCTTACTAAATAGAGTAGCAAATTCAATCAATTAGGTGCCTTGTACTAGATCACACTTTCCATAAATAGAAACCTTCAGTAAAGAACATCAATCGCATTCTGTTTCATTCATCTACAAAGACCAGATTTTGCATCTAATTCAGCTTCAAATTACTGAAAACTCAAGAGTACCTAATTCTATGAGGTGGGTCAGGTAGCATACAAAATAGAGTAGCTAATTTAATTCAATTCGGTGCCTTGTACTAGATCACACTTTCCATAAATAGAAAGTTTTCACCACAAACATTCAACTAGCTTCAGTGGAAGGAAAAAAAGATCAATCAATCGCATTTACTTTCATTCGTTTACAAAGACCGGATTTTGCATCTAATTCAGCTTCAAATCACTAAAAAGTCAAGAGGGTCTAATTCTATGAGATGGGTCAAATATATTGCTTACAAGGTAGATTATCCTTTTTAAGCATAACTAGGTGCCTTGTACTTAATCAAAAATTACATAAAGATAAAATTTTTAGTAAAAAAAATAAACAACAAAATCAATTCCAGAGCTGGTAAAGTAGTGAAGCTTTACCTGTAGGGGGTGCAGAGGACGTTGCCAGCCATGGCGTCTCATCATCTAGTCCTTGTTTTTGTGAAGTAATCTGTCGAATGAATACAGTGCGTTTGTGGGTTTGCTTTGGTTTTCAATTAGCTTCTGTTTTTGTTGTTTTCTTTAAGGTTCATACAGATACAGTTCACCCAGCAAAGATGACCTCCAACGGTCGACTCTTCTTTGTTTGGGGTTGGGACAGACTATTTTTGAAATTTGAACGGTGCTTTATTGAGGTCTTGATGCAGATCTAGCTGATCGGACGGTTATGATGACTGTGGGACCCTTGATGTATAAATTAATTCATTTTCACACGGAGCTGCCACAGTTTTCAATTATTAAATGAAGTTCTACTGGTAAAGTTGTAACTAGTTAAGAGGCCTTGGGCCTTTTATGACCTATTTAGCCCTTGTTGGACTAAATTATCACTTGATGCCCTAGAGACAATGATTACAAAGCTAATTTTGGATCAATCTATATCCACATAAGAATAAGAATAATAATAATAATAATATATAAATAAAGCAAGGAAAATGTTAACAAGCATCGGACAAGAATTGTTAAGGTTTCATTTTTGTGTTTCACTTAAAAAGAAGAAAAAAATTGTTAAAAAAATTGCCAAAAGAAATAAAAAAAATTACCAAAAACTGAAAAATTGTCAAAAGTTAAAAAAGTAATCCAAAAATTTATCAAAAATGTGTTGCTAACGGGCATCTTACGGTGCCCGTTAACACAATCCATAAAACAAAGACTATTGATTTTATGTTGTTCTTTTTAATGATGTGGAGTATTTTTTTTTTTAAGCCACATATTTCCATGTTATCATTCTAATATGTATCTTTTAATTTGAATTATACATAGAGCCATATATAGTGCTAAATTATATTACTTTAAATTAAGATTAATTATTGTTTCACACTACTAGTTTAAACTATGGATTATTATTGTTTTACACTTCCGGACGTGAAATGTTTCACAAAATGTCTACATTTTACATATGATATAAAAGAGTGTGAACAATGTTGAATTTGAACAATCAAAACTCTTAAACCAATTAGAAATCATGATCTTTTTTGAATAAAGCAAGCTAATATTGAATAAATCATATACTATATAACTTGAATCCTTGATATTCAAGTTATGACAAGTGGCTCAAAGTAGATGTTACATATCTTACAATATGCTTTTGCCATATGACTTATTGCTTGTTAAGATTATTTACTTTAAATGAAATTTTATTACTGGAATATCAAGTGAGATAGTAATGGTTTGGTTAATTTAATTTGGTAGCTCTATAGCCTTTTCAAGAATTTAAAATGTTACTCCAATTAAAATTCTGTTACCAAGCTTTTCAAGAAATTTAAAATAAAATCAAAATTAGTTTTGTAAGGACACAATTCAAATTCCCAAACCACGACTGGGAGGAAAATGGGCTTGAAAGGCCTTTCTTCACAATGAATTTGTAGAGGGTGGGTTGGTAATTTAGATTTCAAGAATGGTTTAGACAATTACAAAAAGAACGGGCTTTGGGCCCAATGGAACAAAACAAAAAACCGTTTGCAAAGAGTAAGACTGAGAAATCGTCCTCGGATTGTTTCCGAGGATGGTTTATAATAATATTTCTCAAGTTTGAATACAAGTGTTGATCATCATTTACTATTGACTCTATCTCTTCTACTCCCCAAGTCCTCTCTTTCTTCGTATGCCTTCCTTCCTATTTATATCATTTTCTTTCCCTTCATCACCTTCCACTTTCTGGTTGCAATCCTCATTTTTGGATACTTGTCCCATCCATTCTTCCCTAAAGCCCGCTGGGATTAGGGACCAAGTTTCAAGCTCTATGCTTAGGTCACATCCTTCTATCTATCCAGTCAGCGTATCAATTACAAAGCCTTTAATGTATGGGCGGTGGTAGCAGCTTTATTTTTAGACATTCCATCGTTCTTTCTATTGTCCTCCACGTATACTGTGTATCCCCATAGTCGTAGGACTCTTTATAATATAACCCAGGGATACTAAACTTCTCTTCCTATGTCCTCGGCCTAGTAATCCGAGGACAAATCTGCTCCTCGGACGTATTCGGCTATTTAAATAGTCTACGATCATTTTGATGTCTTCGGATTTGGGTTTCCAGCCCAAAATACTTCGTTGGGCCATCCTTCATATATTACTGGGCCCAACACCCCTACAAGTTTGATTATCTATTATAAATTTTTGTTTAACATATTAAAATTTCTATGTACCGTGTTTACACCAAGTATCTTAACATATCTCCCTCAAAAAAAAAAAAAAAAAAGTGACTCAACATATGCACTACATGTCTAATTAATGTGTTTTTGCAATGCGTCTAATTAATTATTAAGTTTTTTAAATTTATTTTAGAAGAAACTTCGGTAACGTTTCAAGTGCTTCATTATTAAGATAGTTTAGATAATATTCTTTAATTTACATATAGTTTTAGTTTGGATAATGCATGCCAGCTCATATTGGCAAACTACTAGTTATAATTAAATTAATTAAGTTCTTTTTTTTTACAAATTTTCTAATTCGTGCATCACGTGTCAAACTTTAATGTGCACTATATAAGTTTTATTTTTTTTTTTTTTTGAAAAGAAAGCATTCATTCATTCAATATTATGTAAAGAGTCTTGGTACAAAGCCTCCACCGACGGCGGTGGTGAATCCTCTATCCAATAGATTACATCATCAACATTTTTTGCACACCTAGCTAAAGAATGCGCAGCCATATTCCCCCCTCGCTTAACACAACTGATTGAAATCTGCCTCATCCCATTCAGATAAACACAAATATCATCATAAATATGTCCAAGCAAGGAGTTACAGTAGGACACATCTGATATAGCTCTCATTACTGTGCTGTTATCACCTTCAACTACAAGCTCTGAAAATCCAGCTTCCATGGCAAAAACCACTGCCTATTGACACGCCAAAGCTTCAGCCTCTTTGCTATCTCTCACATAGGACCCCTTAGCCGACATCCCAGCCATTACTTCCCCTTGAGCATTTCTGATTATTGCTCCAAACCCAGAACACTACTGCTCCATGAACACAGCTGCATCTAAATTCAATTTATACATATTTTGAGGTGGAGGCTGCCAATGGTGTCCACTTGATATTGTGTTCGAGACAACCAACTGCTCTTGCGCTATTCTGTACTCTTCCATGTAATCTGCCGCTCGTTTGTTCAACCAACAAGGATGCTTCATCTGTCCGCCATGCACCATTGAGTTCCTCTGGTTCCACACAGTCCAAGCTTGCACCACAAAGATCTCCATCCCAGCTGCATCAAGTCTGTTCAACAATACCTCAAAAAGTTGCATAAAATCATGAAAGTTAGTAGCATATTTCTGCATCATGATGGAACTACCCGCCCACACATCTTGGGCTGCTGGACACTCCCAAATGGCATGAATCACGGTCTTTGGAGCTCTGACAGCAAAGGCATAAATTGTCTCCAATTATATTTTTTTTTGCCAAGTTTACATGGGTTGGCAGTATCTCATGACAAACCCTCCAAGCAAATACTTTCATTTTGTTTGGCACCCTTATTTTCCACAATTTCTTCCATAATTGCTGCTCAGCACCTGTCAAACTTTCAGCACATTCCCTCAATACTTTTCTTGCCACATGATATCCAGATTTAACTGTGTAAGCTCCCTCTTTATTATGTAGCCATACCACAGCATTAGCCACACGCCTATGGCTTAAGGGGATTTTACATATAGCTTCCGCATCCTCTCTATTAAAAGTTGCCATGATGGCATCTCGCCTCCACCCATGTAAATCCAAATCAATAAGATCTAAAACCCTCCAATCCTCCTCTCCCTCATGAACTGGATGCAGCACCCTATTTGATGGATAATTTGGAATCCATTTATCTACCAAAACTTTTATGGATTCACCATTCCCCACACGCCAACAAGATCCACTTCTCAAAATTGGTATGGCAGCCACAATACTTCACCATACATACGAGCAATTTGGGGACACAGCAGCATCCAAGAATTGACATTTCGAAAAGTATCTAGCTTTGAAACATTTGAAAAAGAGAGAATTTTGGTCCTGCATTAATCTCCAGCCTTGTTTAGCTAGCATAGCATAATTAAACAACCTCAAATCCCGAAATCCCATCCCTCCTTTAGCCTTTGGTTAAGTTAGGCTATCCCAATTCTTCCAATGGATCTTTCTGCCATTTCCCACCTGTCCCCACCAAAATTTAGCACACAAGGCATTCAGTTTTGCACACAATTTAACCGGCAACTGGAAAACCCCCATAGTATATGTAGGAATTGCTTGTATAACTGCTTTTATTAATACTTCCTTGCCTGCTCTTGATAACATTATACCCTTCCACCCTTGCAATTTTTTCCAAACTCTATCTTTTAGAAAGGAAAAAGTTTGATACTTTGCCCTTCCCACCAGAGTTGATAGCCCCAAATATGATTCAAATCTATCCACCACCTTCACCCCTAATAATGACACAATTTCTGCTTTTTTCCCTTCTTGAGTGTTACTGCTAAAATAGACAGAGAATTTTTCCATATTAATACATTGGCCAGAAGCATTAGCATAAGTTTGTAAAACTTCATTAATCACCCCAACCTCACTACTAGTGGCTCGACAAAAAATTATTGAGTCATCAGCAAACATTAGATTTGATATTCTAGGCGCCCTCCGACATATAGAAGCTCCTTTAATACGACCATCCAACTCTGCTTTTGCCAATAATGAAGTAAAGCCTTCTGCACATAATGGGAACAGATATGGAGAAAGGGGATCCCCTTGCCGAAGTCCTCTAGATGGCCGGATATTGCCATACTCTTTTCCATTTATAAGAATGGAAAAAGAGGGAGTGGTCACACACCCCATCACCCACTGAATCCATTTGTCTGGAAATCCCAATTTAATCATTATGCCTTGCAGAAAATCCCACTCAAACATGCCATAAAGCTTTAATGATATCAAGCTTCAAAGCCAATGATCTTGTTTTTCCTTTTTCCGAGAGTGCATAGAAAGTGTAAAACTTCATAAGCCACCAAGACATCGTTAATAAGCCTCCCCGGCACAAAAGCACTGTGGTAGGAGATATCACAGATGGTAGAATCGTTTCAACCCGTTAGCCAAGACTTTGGAAATTATTTTATAAATGACATTGCACAAGCTAATTGGCCTAAAATCAGACATTCTCTCAGGAGATTTAATTTTAGGTATCAAAACAATGTTAGTATGGTTTATATCAGGCCCCATAACACCAGACTGTAAAAAGTCTAACACTGCATTAATCACATTATCACCCACTATATGCCAAAACTTTTGGTAGAAAATAGCATTCATACCATTAGGTCCAGGTGCCTTTGTTGGTCCCATTTGGAACACTGCTATCTTGATTTCATCAGCAGTAAAATCACTGGACAATATTTGTTGCATATCTAAGGTCACCTTACGCTCCACTATGCTAAGACAATCATTAGCCTGAGTACAAGTACCTGCATGAAACAAGTTCTCAAAATAATTAATTGCTACCTGAGAAATATCTTCCACCTCCTCCACCCAATCACCATCAGAATTTTTTACACCCTGGATATAATTCCTCCTTCTCCGTTGTGATGCCTTAGAGTGAAAAAATTTTGTATTCTTGTCTCCATGCTTTAGCCAAGAAACTCTAGATCTTTGTGCCCAAAAAATCTCCTGTTTCATCAATAAATCATCCAACTCCTTGCTCACCTCCAAAAATTCTACCCTTGAAGCTTCCGTAGTCACCGCCATGTTCAAATTTTCCAATCTTTTTTGGAGCTGTTTGATGTCTTCATTGTTCGGCCTAGCCATAGAAAAACCCCAAGCTCGTAATTGATCCTCACAATTCTGAATTTTCTGCTTGATACTTGCCAACCCATGCCCTCCATTATGCGCCAAAGTCCATGCTTCTTTCACAATAGTCTCACATTCCTTCCAAAGCAGCCAAGATTCCTCAAACTTAAATCCTCTCCTCCCTTGTCTGCTATTCTTCTCAAATTTTTGTGTGTGGAGAACAATGGGCAAGTGGTCTGAAGCATGAGGGGCTAAATGCACTATTGAACTCAGCCGGAATTTTTCTTTCCATTCCCTCGTTGCAACAAGCTTCCGTTTAACCGGATTTTTGTATTTGCCTCTCCTCGGCCGTTTATTGTTCCAAGTATAAGGGTAACCCTTAAAACCCAAATCCTCCAAATGACATTCCTCCAAGTGCCTCGAAAATCTTCAACCCGGCTTGCTAGTGCTGGCCGTATACTAAGCTTTTCGCAGGATCAAGAAAAGCATTAAAATCTCCTATACATAGCCAAGGACCCTCTACAAAAGACTTGAGATGGTTTAGTAACTCCCAAGACTTATGTTTTTGCTGCGCTTCCGGCCATCCATAAAAGCATGTCAACCACCACTCAGAACCATCTTCCTCCTTCACTTTTGTTAACACGTGATTATCAGTGAAATTGATCAATTCCATCCTAATTTCATCCTTCCACAGTAAAGCCAAACCGCCATCCGAATTGGGTTTCTTCACAATGATTTTATTTTGATAAGGCAATTCACCATAAAATTTTTCAAAACCCTCCTTATCTAGCCGTGTCTCCATAAGAAAACACACATTGGGAGCTTGTTCCCTTACAATCTTGTGAAGGCTATGACATGTCCAAGGGTTCCCCAGCCCTTGGCAGTTCCAACTTAGTAGCTTCATTGCCTCCGGCAAGGGTGGTCAGCCACCCTCGCCGATTCCTCATCATTAATTCAACATAATTTCTCCTTCTTCACTCGCTATGCCTCCTCTTCTTCATCTGATAAACTACCCTGCATTTTAGTGGAGCTGCCTCTCTTCCCTAGCAAAGGTTCATTCGTGGGCCTTATAATACTACCAAGCCCATAATCCATCCGCATAAACCGGGTCCATGTTGATTTTAATTTAGGCAGTGCTGGTCTAGGCAGATTCGGCCCAATCTGCTCATCCACGATAGTAGCATTATCTTTGTCATACGGTGACTTTGGACTCTCATCAACTATGTCCGTGTTTGTAGTGATAGAAGAGGTATTATTATTGCCCACAACGTCATGAATCACCTTATTATTCCTTTGCTGAATTTTCAAATTCATCTCATGCATTTCAAAGTTATCTATGTGACTTGGAATATCCACACCTAACTTCTTGGCCTCCACTACCTGAATTTCAGTATCCACTCCTTGATTCACGGTTGTACACTTCATCCCTTCCTGCAAGTCAGGCTCTACCGTACTCCTCCGTAACGGTGATCTTTGCCGGCCACCAGTAGCCTTAAGCCAATCAACATATTGGTAGTCAGCCTCCATCCCCTGTTTCTCAACTGCATAATGGCTCGCACAGTGACGTAAATCATGCCCAAGAACACCACAATAATAACAAAACACCGGTAACCTTTCATACTTAAATTTAACCCAAGTGCGTTCCCCATCTGAATCCTCAATAAATCCTCCCCGCCTCAATTGTTTAGAAATCGGTAATGCAACCTGCACCCTCATAAAATAATTCGGAGTATCCTGCCCCCTCCGTCTCTCCACATCTTCCACCATCCCCAGTCTACTACCAACCGCTGCTGCTACTTGTGGAGACACCATGTCAAACGGAGCCCCCCAAATTTGGATCCATAAGGATGCATGATCTAGTTTAACATTACTCGTAGTCATTCCCTTTTGCCATCGCTTGAGTAGAAGCAGTTGGTTATCAAAACTCCACGGTCCCCCTTTCAAGACACGGTTTAAATCATAATCTGTTTGGAACTTGAACTGGAACAAATTCGAACCAACCTCAACAATCTTCAACTCAATATTCATACCCCATGCTTTCCGTATTGTACTCAAAGCCGCCCTTTTGTTAAAGGCCCTGCACGTTAAAAATTTTCCAATGAGACTCAAATTGCAGCTCTCAATCTCAGCGAGTCTACCCTCATCAGATATCACAATAATCTCTTCTTCCTCAGATGTTAATGTCATGTTTTCCATGCTCTCAATCACATCTTCAGCCATTAGGAATCCAGTAAAAATAGTGAACACAAGCCCTCAGTATAAGACTAAGGGAGGGAGGATCTCGTTTTTGCAAAAACGAGAGAGAGAAACTCCTACGTGAGAGGAGAGTGATATTCCTTATTGTGCCAATTACAAAAATTAATTGAAGTGTGTGATGAGATCTAGCACCAAAAACTGAACCCATCCTGTGCACTATATAAGTTAGTATCTAGTAATAATATAAAACTTTTAAATTTTTACTAATTTCTTTTATCGTTAACATATAAATTATGGTGTGATCATCCTCATATGCTTACATATACAACATCAAACCTCCGCTCAATTTTTTTAAGTGAATATTTTAATGGAAAAGTATACAACAAAGAGAATTCATGTGCCTGGGGAGTTAGAGAAAGGAAAAGGCTGTGCACCCACGCAAGCATCATTATTTCAAATAGAGAAAATTTATGGACATATATTTTGTGCTACACATTTTTCTTAACTTTAATATAATTAATTGCGAGTAGTGGAGAAAAAATAGTCAGTTCATATAAAAGTAATTATTTACTACTACTTAGCAAATTGTGACAACAATTGTAATTATAAAAGATTTGTTTCAATATAGCATGCAAGGTGTTGTAAGAATCAAGAGTAAAATTCAAAGAAACAAAGGGCAAGTTGAAAAACATCACTCTTCATTATAATTTATATTAATTTATGTGTCTTTCTTAACAAATTTAATTTATTTACAAGGTATTTTTCTCTTCTCAAGCATGTGACAAACTCATCTCGTACACCCCACTCTAAGCTTTCCCAAATCTAACCACATTAAGTAACAGATGACAAGATCGTAATATTTACTACTGCACTGATAACATAGTAGTATCAACAATATAATAAATTGAGGATTCTATATATAAAAGTATAGTAGATGGGTTTTCTTTTCTTGTATTTCCATTTCTAATATTGGCTTAGATATGTTTCAGATTATCTCCAAGCCAGCCAAGTACCCAAAACGTCCATCGAAGACGTAGTTGATCCGAATCAGTGGTGTTTCTGTGTACGCCTTGAAGCCAAAAAGCTGGAAACAAATCAAAGCGCACCCCAAATGATCTCATCTTCGTGTACAACAATAACTAGTGGCTTGCTATAAACATCTCTCAATTCTCAAAGACCAGGTTAATTAGTTGGTGGAAAATGTAGTGCAAGATTGAGGAAGCTGTGGGGAACCAGGCAATCCAGCTGGTACTCCATTAGTGGGGTTTGTGCTTCCATCATTGCTCCTAGGTGCACTCATAATCGTTGAGATGGCTGCAGCCAGTGCTGTAGTGAAGTTTGGGTCAGAAGCAATGGCTGCAGTAACAGTCTCAACCATAGAAGTGTGACTGTGACGTTGGCCTAACACTAGTGGTGCTGGGAGCTTAGGAGGGAAGTACATAGGGTGCCCTAGTAGCTGTGGTGGAACCCCATGCAATGGCAAAGGGAAGGTAGCTGAGGGAGATGGGATACGATGCAATAATTGCATGGGGTTGCAGCTGGGGCTTTGTGTCAAATCAAGTGTGATAGTGGGAAATGGTGCAGAGGCTGATAGGGTTGCCATGGTTGACACATAGGGCATAGATGACGGGAAAAAGCCAGAACTTGTTAGAGCCTCCTTGCTTGTGGTTGAGCCTGAAAGTAACATAGCTGCTGCTGCTGATGTTGTATTAGCCATTGCTGTAGCTGCTGGAGGAAGGGGATGGTTGTGATTACCTTCATATGTTGTAGTTAAAATGGTCTTGTCCTCCGCACATCTTTGCACCTGTTCAAGAACATGGCCTTTAATTAATTAAAAGGGTCAACAAGTAGTGCAAAATTGTACTATAGTATTTGCAACCACACGATTTTCACATTGCTGTATTTCAGGGCCGGCCCTAAGCCACTTAGGTCACTGCTTAGGGTCCTACTAGAGGAAGACCTCAAATTTTGGGGTAAAAATTGATATATTTAAAAATAAAATTGAAAATATAGGAAAAAAATTAGTTTTATAATTTTCCTTTACTTTTAAGAAGTCCCAAAGTATCTAGTAATACTAGAGATAATACAACTTTAAATATATGGGTTTTACAAATAGAGTAATATTATAGTTTTACAAACTATTTTACAACATTTTTAAAGACTGTTGTTGTGACCAAATTCTTATTAGTTCTTTTATAGGCCCACCGATAACATCACTTTTTTATTTATCTATAATCATTCATAACATCATCAGTTTGTAAAAGAATTTATATCTCTAGCATTTTCTCTTACAAATATATGTGTCACTAATTGCAAGAAATAATTCAAATAGGAAAATGATAGAAATATTATTAATTTTACTTGAAAATTTTACAAATTGATGTGACAATTAATATGATATGTGGACGTCAATAACCTATTATATGCATTTTTGAATTATTTTTTGTAATTAATGATACTTCTTTGTAAGTCTCACGTTGTAAAATTTATAATATCTCTAACATCATTCATTTAAATATTTGTTTATTATCTTTTTGAAGTGTCACTAATTATATTCATTTCTACCTCGCTTGAAAGTTTTTTTTAGTAAAATTTGTTATAGTTTTAACATTTTTCAAAAAAAAAAAACATATTACAAAATAAAAAGAATAAATTTTTGTTATAAAAAAATTATGATATTAAATACGAGTTAAATCATATTGAAATGATAATAAAAAAACCCCATTTAAATATATCTCCTTCAACCTCTAAATTTGTTAGGCCGACCAGGCGGTATATTTCATTATTTTTGGTGGTTTGTGAACTTCTTAATCACTTGATAAGAATAGAATTGAATTTCATTGACTGAGTCACTACAATCGCCATCAATATCTAAATAAACGACAATGAATCATAACAACTGCAAATTAACACCATTTACATGTTTACAGTACCTGTTTACGAACTGGGCATCCAACGGCCATAGTGCAGCGATAGTAGGCACGTGGACAAGGATTACCCTTGGCCATCTTTTGACCATATTTCCTCCACTGACATCCATCACTAATCTGAACGCACAACCAAATTCCAATTATACCATAGGATAAGAGTTTTTAGTTGTTACACATGTACATACCGACACACGTTAGTATACGCACAATATTACGGTGAAATTGAGAGTTAATAGCATGGAGACGACTTCTAACTAATGATTTCAGCTCAAAATAAAGTTACGTAAGGACGTGTGTACAAATATGTGTAATAAATATTATTTTATTATATATATATATAGCTCTTTTTAAAAATAAAACTAGAAGTAAAGATTATCAATTTTATTTATGAACTTTACATAATAATGTGATTAATACTATCTCAATAAGGTAATAAAACAGCTTATTAGTTTACTTTGTGTTGTATTTAAAAATTGATATATATATATAGTCAATCGGTAAAACTTATAATAAAATTTATAAAGTAAAAGTTAACGAATATTTTAAGGGTATTAATTTAAGAAGTATTTTTAAAAATTTTTTATAAAAAATAAAAGACAATTAATTCTTATTTACAATTTTTTATCTATCCGTTAAAGTGCGATTAAAAATTCCTTAAAATAATTCATTAATAAATATTTTAAAACACCGATTAATATAACTCAATTTATAATATCTTTAACATTGCTTGTGAAAACTATGATCTGAGCTGTTCAGATTCTTACCAGAGGAGCATCTGATCTGGCTCGTACAGACACCCTGGCTTTCCTAAATGGAACTTCAGGAGCTTGTTCTTCACCTTTGGCTTCATCCAACTTGGGACTTTTAGGAGATCCCCAACTCTGAGAGGACTGATCAAGACCATCCTCGGTGCAAGTCTGCTTCCTAGGGACTTTTATCATGTGCCGATCACGTTCCTTAGACATCACCTCCATTGTGTTTGATAAAGAAACTGATAGCTCTTGTGTTTTATTATCATCAGAAACCGAAGGATCGTTGACATCTAATGCAGTTGAGGGTCGTGTGTCCATAATTTGTTGGGCAGAAATCCTTTGACTTGACATACCATTCGGCTCAACCTTCTGTTCAAATTAAAGCAACCGTATTTGATCATTAACCCCATTCTATAAAGTAAAAGCACAAGGTACATATACACAATCCTAATATAGTATCCGAAAATGTGCAAGTGTTTTATATATGACTCTACTTGTAAGAGATGCATAAATTTCAAGCACGAAATGATACATCACTGGCCGCAAAGCAAATTACTAGATGTTGATAATATAAACCGTTCACCATAGCCAAAAATTAGTTGGATGTTCTCTAGGGATTAATGATTGGTCTTTTTTTTTTTTTTTTTTTGGTGAGTTGTAAGTTGTGCACGTGCACAATTAAAGTTGAACATAATTAAGCATACTCATAAGAAGTACCATGCATCTATATAACATAGTTGATCGAAATTGAAATTGATACGAGTTGAATGAAAAGTATGTATTCCAACCCTTTTGTTTAACTTTCTTTTATAAATGAGCGTGTCCAGCCCAGGTATCTTTGACAAAAACAGTAGTAAAAATGAAGTTTGAACATTATTATTTTAAAGCAAGCAAGTAAGATATTGATGAAAAGGTGATATAACGGATCAAGGAAGCACACTTTCCAATTCAAGGGAAGCACGTTACCCTATTTCTTTAACTAAGGTTTTCTTTATTAAAAAAAAAAAAAAACTACCTAACCAAGCATTAATCCCAAAGTTTTGAAGAAATTAGTAGAGTGTAATGGATAATGGAGGCTTTTCATGAATAAGAAGCTTCTATATAACTAAACTATATTGATGATGATCACCTGTCCTTGATGATATTCTTGCGCCTGTTTTTGCATTGCCATGAGCAGCTGACCTTGCAATTCGCTGTAATTTTTGGTGATCTGATCCAACATGCCTCTTAGTTTCCCATTTTCATCGTGTAGTCTATCCAACTCCCCTCGAAGTTTAATCAGCTGGACAGCCATATTAATTTTAACAAGTTTATAAAACCAAACCCCCCCCCCCCCCACCCCCCCCCAAAAAAAAAAAAAAAATCAAACACCTATATATCAATCCATAAACGTAATTATCATCATATCCAATACCCAGCTTCCAAAAGTTTTTATTTTATTTTATTTTAAAAAAATTTACCTCTATATTGGGTTTTTCTTGATCATATGCTGATTTTAACATCCCAGAACTTGGAGTATGCAGATTTAATCCCGTCTGAAAAAACCATATAATAGTCAATCTCATCGGTAAAAACTATATGATATAAATTCTGTTACATATATTATTATGAATCTCCTATATATATATATATATATGTGTGGCTACAAAACATGAAACCTTTTTATATGACACTCACAAGAGGTTTAACAAAAACGCAACGAACATATATATAAGGAATCAGTACTGTTTTTTGATAAAATATTCAAAACCTTACGTTGACACCTGCAGGATCGGATACTTGATGAGTCGATGATCCAATATCCTTGACTGCAGTCTCATCATCATGATCATGTGGCTTCTTGTTATTGTTTCTAGCACTTCTCTCACTAGTACTATTGGAAAAGAAATCCACTTCTTTGATCATCATCGGCTTGTTATGGGGGCCACCGTGGAGAAAGTCGTTGTTGTTGCCGCCGCCACCACCACCACCGGAGCCTAAGAATGTGAATTCACGGCGGTCTTGATTTTCCATGACTAAGAAGAGAAGAGAAGAGAAGAGACTTATTATAGAGAGAGAAAGAAAAAGAAGGAAAAAGAAAGAGTAGTTGTGTAGCGTTTTCAACGAAAGTATGGTATTATATCATATGTATATTTTGATGTGAAAAAAAGAAAAGAAAAAAAGAGCGTATATATAATAAGTTTTTATTTATTTTTTATTTTTGTGGGGGTCCAAAAATAATAGGACCTTGTAGCAGCCGTTTTTTTCGCGGGAAGGTGGTGGCGTAAGATTTGAGGTAATAGTGTACACGTGGCGGGCAGTGAGAGAAGTAAATGAGAAACAGCGCGTGAGATTAGGCGGTGGGAGAGTAACGGCGTTAGAGGATAACGGGGATAGAGAGAGGAATAAAGAGGAGGTCTAGTATTACAAATTATTTTACAATTTTTTTATTACAACTCTAATGTGACAGACTGTAAATAATTAACCATCATTTACACATAAACTCATATTTTCTCTTCACTGATCAAACTTTATAACATTAAAATTGCGATAAAAAAGTTGTAAAAAATGTTATGTTAGCACGACCATGCCAAGGAATGAAAGGATTTGGGGGAGTCCACGTGGGGGTGGGGCGTCCTGAGAGGTCAACGCAGTTGACGGCACGGCTCTTAATCTCAAATCTGCGATGGTGTGTGAGATTTGGAATCGGACGGTGGAGAGGTGGGGTTGGAATTGGAAAAAGAGAAGAAGTGGGACCCACAGTTTAGAAGAAGAAGAAGAATACTGAATACCCTATTACCTAATCCGTTGCTCACTTGACTTCCGAGGCCAGCTTCTAACGTCACTTTTGGATCTGTCCATGTCAACCAAAGATAATACGAGACCGCCGTGCGACTAGCTGTTCCTCCTCTCCACTAGGCGTGTGGCTTGGCTTGGCTTAGTTGCTTATAATTTTGGTTTTGTTTTAGTTTCAATTGCATCAATCTCATTCAATTTCATTTTCTAATTAATGCAGGTTTTTTTTTTTTTTTTTATTCCATCTGGTAATGTTGGCTTCACATGTTAGGTTGTAATGTTCATTGTTATTGATTCCGTTCCGTTGAGGAACTGAATTTTTCGTTCCTATGCCGACGGAATACCCAACGTTCCACCTCGCCAGATTTGGGCCATTCGGTCCATTCCGCCATTCGTCCATTGGCCAATTCGAGATGAATTCCGGCCGGTACATGATTTGGCCTATGGAAAAAAAAAAAAAAAAAAAAAAAATTGATGGCTAATATTATGTTATAAATTTTGTTGGCTTATTAGTTATTAATTATTATGTGCTTATGTAATGAGTAATGACTTGTTATAAATCTTCTTATTGTTTGATGTTGTATTGAGGTTTAAGACATAAAAGTTAAGACTAAATGTTTTGTATTATTTGATGTTTAGTTATTGTCTTGTAAATCTTCTTATTGTGTGATGTTAAATAGATGTTATATTGATGTTTAAGACTTAAGAGTTAAGACTAAATGATTTGTATTATTTGAAATTTAGTTATTTATTTATTAGAATTGACAATTTTATGTTTTACAAGAATATATATAATTTAATTTTTAGGAACCCGAAACACCTTAAAACGGTACGCCGAAATCGGCCGGTACCGAAATATTCCATTCCACTGGACAAACCGAAACGGGGTCCGAAACGGTATTAATAACAATGGTAATGTTAATATCTGGTCCAGAGGTTTTCAATAAACATGTGTATACTTGCTAGTTGGTACCCTCTTGTGTTGTCATTGTTCTAACAGATATGATTTGTTTAAGGTTGTTAAAAATATTTTTATCATTTTCTTAAAACAAATTTATGGCATTTTAAATTTGTGGTAAATGTTTTTTTTTTAAATAAAAAAAAATCCCTTCATGTGAATCAAAGATGGTATTTTAGTACTTAAAAAGTTATCTATAAAATTTGTTTGAATTGAGGATCTTTGTCTATAAAAAGAATATTATCATAAGATATGGATATTGTTAATATTTGGTTTAGACTTTAGAGGACTAGCTTTGCTCCACTCATGCATGTGAGTCATATATATGGTATTTTGGTATTGGAAAAGCTTATTGAACATCTTACAAAAGGTTAACAGACAAACACATATTTAATGAAGATTTAATCGTTTCATGAATTAAAATATTGTTTGGTGTTCAACTGACAAATCTTTTTTACATCCACACAAGTTTTGAGTACAATTTATTTGAGTTTTTTTTATTCATAATGACTCATTGAAGGAGCAATTAAAATAATTTTGTTTGGAGTCTTAATCGAAAACTAATTTTGATCTAGGCTCTAGACCAAACTGAGAGAATTATGTAATTTAACTAATTTTTTAATATTTTCTTTATATGAAACAAAAGATCCACTACAGAAATTATTTCTTTTATTGGATGGTCAGACTTGTCAAGTATTAAATACAATATTAATTCTAATACTTATTTCGTTGTCTAGATACGTGCTTATATAGTTGAGTAAAAGATTGAGAATTGAAATGACTTTCGAGTGTTAAAAATACAATGGTAGATTTTTTTTTTCATTTATTAAAATGGTAGAATTAGGCTTTGTTTGGAAGTTTATAAGGAAATGGAATAAAATGAAATTGATTGGAATAAAATGTATTTAAATAAGAGAAAAGAATGAGAAAAAATGGAATGAAATAGAATTAAGTAACTTTAATTGGATGCTTTAAAATAAAGGAATGAAAATGATTAAAATGTAAGTAATCTTTTTTAGGAGTAACATATATAAAGGAAATAAAATGAAATCATTTTATAACAATATTATTATTAATTTGAATGCACAATTTCTAAATGATTTAAGAGATAAGTACCCTTTAAGATGTAGGATGAGTTATAGTATAGCTTTGTTGATAACTATCAACTTCATGCAAGGTTGTGAATATATAGTGTAATGCCCACCACATTCTATTATTATTTTTACGAAACTTGAATGAGGCAAGGGTCACCCCTACATATAGGACTTCTTGTTGGTTGGTATAAGTAAGGTATAACGGCTAAGATTTTAGCTTAACAAATTTAATGGTAATGCCTTAATACATCTTTCGGGGTTTGCATAATCATAATTGAGCAAAAAACATTGACTTCCATGATCCAACGCTTGATTTTTTTTAATGGATTATAGATTGGTCCTCTTGCTTACTTTTCGTATTTTTCTGGCTAATGTAGCTTAACAAGGGAACTCATTGATTACCTATTCTAATTAGTAGCCTAGTTGTTAGAGGTTCTAGAAATCCTCTTCACTTAGCCAAAGATTTCTCAGCTTAGTTGGTTGAGATTTACGTTCTGATTAGAAACAATTATAAGGGTAAGAATAGAATTCATTATCCCATTCTTCCTGCTTTTGAACAATTTATAACTGTGATACTAGTAAATGGCATCATTAGAGTCATTTGTATCTTACTTAGTCTTAAGGAGTTGGCTGAGTGGCTTTCATATTTGAGTTCATGATGATGTTTAAGGAAATGTTGGCTTGAGTTTCAATTCTACTAGACCACTAAACAAAACTGGGGGAGTTGGGGAATTATCTGGGGACATCTCTCGATTAAAAAAAGAATTCTTAGACTTACTTGTAGCACATTTTAATGATTTCATGAATACGGTGAGTCATAAATATATTTTTTCCAACTTTGCCAAATAAATAAATATATATTTGTTCCAAGTTTGTCAGATTGCAATGCATTCAACGTGATTTGGTATCCCATTGCAGCTCAAGTAGTTTCGTACACTCTCACGCCATTTGGCAACAATCAATTATATGACTGACTCAAATTAGTGTGTTATTATATCTGGTTCAACATATTCTAGTGAACCCATTTGTAAAGTTTGAAAATGATATTTATATTCTATCATATATATACAACCATATAATTTAGATACAATACTTGGATTATTTCTTCACGCTGCAACAGTATTTCTTTTCTTTTCTTTTCTTTTTTCCTTTTTTGGGTCCACTAAACAGTCTATTTGTTGATGAACTGCTTATAGAGATGCTCTAGTATTTTGATACGACAAATAATATGTATTAATTCCATTTTTAAAATCATCCAATGGACCAAGCCAAGTTTAAATGCTTTTCTAGTTGACTTGGCTAGGATAAAACTATTTGACAGGGGAATGAGAGATCTCCATATATATATATATATATATATATATATATATATATATATATATATATATATATATATATATATATATATATATGTTGAAAATGGTTAGCTGAAATGTTTATTACATCTACATTCACTTCATTTTCTGATTTTCACCTAAGAAGTTTCTTGAAAAGCTTGAAGATCTTTGCTACGGATGCGCAATAACAAAACAATTTAAATGGAGAAGGACTATATCTTTTGGAGAAGATCTTCTTTTTTAGTTTTTACACATCTTCACATCATGAGGTCTTAATCATGTGGAAGATCAAATGATGTTTCTATTTTATTTTTTAATAGATTATCATGTCAAGCACAATATTTTGCACTTCTAAAATAATTGGATACATTGTCGATCTATGACATATTCGTTTGCGGTGCCAGCAAGGGTCGATTGGCACCAAACCCACCGAGTATGTTTATTTTCATTTAAAATGAATCTATTGTATGATTCATAATAAATATTACAAATCTAAAGGCATATAGTCATATATAGTGTTTTATCATTTAAAATTTAAAATAACATAATACTTTTTGTATTGTTAAATCCAAAAACTAAACTTTAACAGAGAAATTGCCCTCGAAATTACATATAGAAAATGCCCTCAAAATTATTTAAAAATGTCTAAAAATTGTATAATGATAATCATTTTTTTTTTGAAAGAAAAAAAATATCATGCAAACTTTGTATTCTTTTCTTCACCTTTAAGACCACCAAAATATTGAGCCAATAAACATCAAACCCAATTGAAACACTTAACTATATTTAAAAAAAAAAAAAAAAAAAAACTGTTATGAGTATGTTAAATAATTATTGACAATCAATTTCTTAACTACCTGAAAAATGACACGTTAATAAAACCTAAATACAAAAAGTTAATTGGCAATTTAGCATCTCAAAGTAAAGAACAGTCTTTAAAAAAAAAAGAAAAAAGAAAAATAAATTAAATAATATTTAATTGATATTTAAATATGAATAAAAGCCCACTAAAATTTTTCGTCTTTCTTTACAAATAATCATCCACTTAGATCTCAAAATGTATTGAGTCGGCCTTGTCAAAATTAAAATGCTACCCGTCTTTATCTTCCATCCCCCAGTTTTCATTCATACAAAATGGATAAAACTCCATTTTCAAAATTAATACAAACAATAAATTGTTAAGGACTTTGAATATAATGTTGTCATCTACACGTGTAAATTTTTTTTAAGTAACTTGTTTTATTGAGATAGTAAGTTCATGATTGGTACAACATTATTTATATCACCAAATTATAAGACTTTTGAGGACATAACTATTATTTTACGATTGTCTTGTTATAAAAAAAATGTAGAATTAAAAGACTTTTGGGGACATAAGTATTATTATGTTATGGTTGTCTTGCTACAAAATGTAGATATCAACTAAGAAAATTATATATATATATATATATATATATATAAAAGGTACAAATGATAGCAAGTCTCTTGTTTTAACCATACTGTCGATATAAGACCGTAGTTTATATCTCTTCTTCTGTCATAACACGCTAGGTAGCTCACTACAAAAAAAAAGGTTCTATAGCCGCGTGTTTTGTAGTGGCTGATGGATATAACATTACTTTTCCAAAGAAAAGGAAAATACTAAGAAATGAAATCAGGCATATCATGCTCAATGCTCATCGACATGCACCATATTTTATACAGACAAATCTAAGTGTAATTGGTCAAGATGTGGAAAAAGTTAAGTCAATGGAAGAAAATGGCCCATATATTTCACACTGAAACCCACAGCTGGAAGGTCTCTCTCATGGGTTATTGAATAATAGAAGCATTGAGAATGATCTGATTGTCTCTAGCTCTCACTAGAAAACAGGCGCATATCCTATTTTCCATGTGAATCACATCTACAAGTCAATGCTAAATTCAATAGAAAAACAAACAAATATCCTGTAATCTTGTTTCTTTATCCATAATAATTTAGAAAAACAAAGCCCTTCTAATCTCTAAAGACTTGAAGTATTCAACCACTCATGTCGTGATGCCCTACTCCTTCTTTTGCCTAAGCAAAACCCATGTAATCTTGTAATCATGGTTTTCTTCTTCTACGTGTTTCTTTATTTGGTAAAAAGCAATGTTATAATATTGTCAAATTATTTATATATTCAACTTTTGGATTACTAGTCCCTCATATATGGTAAATTCTAGCTATTCTTCCAACCAATATATACTCGGTGATTTAAACACCTTCATGCTCTCCTGAATAGACCTAACAGGGAAGGTAAACCAAGTTTCCAAATCAGGTTTTAGTGGATGAAATAGTTTGGCTGATTGGGATGTCTCATTAAACCTAAAAAGAATAAAAGGTTAAATTACATTTTGAACCCTATAATTTAGGGATTAAAGTTTCAAAAAGTAAAAAATTTAACTCTATAATTTAAAAAATAGCAAAGAAAACCCTAAGATTTTAAATTATTACTTTTTAAAAATATAGGGATGAATTTGTTACTTTTAAAGTCATATTATAACTCGTAATCTATAAGGTTTAAAAGATAATATAAAAAACAAGATTATTTTTTTCAAAATAAAATGCAGTCATTTTGATAGTACTTGGATCAAAATGATGCAGTACTTTTTTTTTTTTTTTTGGATTGAAGTTGGAGTACGATTTGCATCCAAAAATTAATTGATATCTCTTTTTTTATTTTTTTTTTGTTTTTTTTTTCAAAATTGAAGCCATTTAATTTATCTAAGAGGAAAAAGCCTAATGTTATATTTGGATGGGGATAAAAAAGAGTGGATTATGATTTAAGTACCCGCCTTTGTGTTTTTTGTTTTTTCGAACTGTACTTGCTTTTAATTTTTTGAACAAGCAAAAAAAGAAGAAAAAAAAAAAAGAAGGTTCTCTCTCTCTCTAAATTTCTAAACATGTATAGGTCTGGAGGGAGGAAGAACATCATATAAAATTTTAAGAGGTATTGTTGTTTAAATTTTTTGTTTGTTTTTGTTTTGATAATTCGAAAGTTGAAAGAGATTTGAATTTTAAACATTTTCATTAGAAATCCATGAAATGTATTGAACAACAAGGCTCTTCATTGAATCTCAAAAAATTTAACAAACCAAAATTTTGGAAAACATGTACCATGTGAAGGGATACAATAATTTAAGTCTTGGTAGAAGATTGAAGAATTAATAGGAAATATTTATTCAATGTGGGGAAGTAACATGCAACCGTGGAGACTTAGAAGTCAAAAATGTAGAGGGCAGCAACGAATAATTAAGAAAATAGTGAATTAGTCGGAGCCAAGTAAACAACAACTAGCTAGCAACAAGTCACAAGTCACAAGTTGGACTAGCTAGCTATAAAAGATCGTAAGAATAATTAGAGAGAGAGACAGAGAGAGAGAGAGAGAGAGAGAGAGAGAGAGAGGAGGGGCTCATGAGTCATGAGTCATGAGTGAGACCCCATCACCTTTGCCCGCACGCTCAGTCTAAACTCCAAACTCCAAAGTCTTAATCCCAAGCTTCCCGTGTACCCCCAGCTTGCCAACCAGGCTTATATGTATAGCTTTAGCTAATTAATTTAATATAATTTTGTTCCCTCTATTTACTTACGTACGTTGACACCTTCTTCCACAAGCCCTAGCTAGCTACTGTGTGGACGTTTAAACAACCCTTTTTTTCTTTTTTGTTTTATTATTATTATTTTTGTTTTTTTCTCTGTCTTTTGCCACAATTGATAGGTCCATATTCATTATACGTTTGCATGACGTGTGTGTGTGGTTCTCAAATCAAATCACACCCAAAAATTACAACTCCTGTCATGTACTGCTCAGTATAAATGACTACGTTAATGGATTCGTTTTCGTTGGATTGCTGTTTTTAACACAGAACTAGCGCAGTTATATATAAACAGAGTTATTTTTTGAGGTCAGTTATATATAGATATTATTCTACAGTTCTACGCGTTATCATTTGAATGAATGTTTTGAATTCTCAAGTCAAAGCAGAATGGAAATTTTCTGGTAATTTATAAGGAACGAATGAGTAGAAAGAAACCAGATGGCTAAGTAATTAAGTTGCCTGTAAAAATGAATTAGGAGGGTACTTTTTAATATGCATAACTTAATAAATGAAGATATTGTTTTGTCAACAAGTGTTCTTTGGACATTTGTTAATAGATTATTTTTAAAAAGTTTTAATAAAATTTTATGAAAAATATAAAATAAAATAAAAATTGTCAAAAGAGTTATTTTTTAGCCTTTAGCACATTTGTTAACAGTTTTCATAAAGAAGAGATCTGGTTAATGGATGTGATCATTAGAGTATTTGTTAATAAACTATCTTAAGAAAGTTTTGATACTATTTTAATGAGAAATATAACAAGATTAAAAATTCCGTTACTTTTTTATTTTCTTATAAAAAGTTTTTAAAAATATTTACTAAACAAATACCATTAGAACATCTTTTAACAAAATTCATAAATTTATTAACAATTTAAAAAAAAAATTTGGTAAATAATTCAATAGATGAAGATGGTAAGATTTATATCATGAATATCATAAACATCAAAAGATACTAATCAATTGAGGTATAATACTCTTGATTATATTTAAGGGTTAATACATTAGTTTATTATATAAAATTATTTTAGTAAAATTTGTAATATTTTAAGATCATATTTTACTAAACTCGAGAACTTATATATATTTACTAACATAGAGACGTGGGATAGTTACAAATTACAATTCGTATTCCGTGTTGAACTCATTTAATGTTCCCCGTGGTGATGGAAACTTACAAAGAGATTCTTTTAATTTCCTTTTCCTACGGTATGAGGTATGAGCTTTTTTTTTTTTTTTTGGTTTTAATTTCCTATACTTGATAGGGTGACCACTTTGTCCCTCAAAGTCTCACGTTTTCAGTCGGACCAACTAGAGGGTGTCTCACCCATCAATCTTGGGCCAACCTCTTCTTGGGAATTTTGAAAAGGGAGCGACCTCCTTTTGTGGGGTAGTGAGTGTGACAAAGAGAGATAGAGAGAGAGAGAGAGATTATTGATAGGTTACACTCATTGTCAATTTTATAGACTTTTTTAAAGGCTTTCTTTTATTGTTTTGATTGAATTTGAATGCGGCTCTTTTGTCGTGCCCTCATGCTCTAGAAATACAAGTGGATGATGAGGATTACAACTCCACCTAACCTCCATAGTCCCCCAAGTCCAAAATCTTAACTAAAAGTTAACACAATTTGGCTCAGCTAGCTTGAGCCTTCTAGTCACAAAGCCTCTCTTGTTTGATGTATCTGTATATACAGTATATTCTTCAAGAAATTGATGTAACATTACTTCGTAGATTTGTACTTGAATAATAATAATGTATATAGTCTACTGAGCTTAAAACTTTTAATGGGCAAGACTATGTTTCTCATTGTACGATAAGCTCTTGACTTCGCACGTCCTCTTCTATCCACTTGTTTGTGGTCTCTCTCTTTGACATGAATATCCAAGGACCACCAATGCAAATCCATGTAAATGATGATAATAGATTTGTTTTTTTTCACCTAGAAAGAAGATTCGAATCTCAGCCTCCTTGTTCAAAGGCATGGAATTTTAAAACCAATTATCATTATTTCATACAGTATATAAAATAACATATAACCTAATTGTCATAAAGTTACTATTACTTTTGGGAAGAGAGAGGAAAAATTGAAACTAAAAGAAGTATATTCCCTTGATATATGAAATCACAGTGATCTAGTTTGTTTCATATCTTTCATAGATTTTGGAGTTAGATACAAGTTAAATGAAATTAAGTGAGCCAAACTATACGTACTAAACTAGGGTTTGGTGGGAAGAAAAATGAGTATTTTACTTGAGCAATAAAGACAGACAGGTGGCCGCCATGGTTAGACTTTAGAAAAGGCGCTGAACTGAATTATCTTATTGGATGGGAAGTAAGACCCTTAATTACAAAGTGATTAAGCTCTAGTTGAAACATGTTTTCTATTAAAAAAAATAGTGGAAAATAATTTTGAGAAAAAAAATTGATTTTTTTTTCTTCTAGGTAAATATGGCATATATTAATAAAATTAAGTTTTACAAAATGACTCCAATGACCCTTAGAGTTATCGAATTCCAATAGAAATAGTACATCATAAGGGGAAATTCAAATAACATGAAATCTGAAGATAGAGAATAGCCTTTCTTAGCTAGAGCATTGGCACACATATTTGTTTCACAATATGTACGTCAATAGTCTGTTTGAGAACAACTTATTTAGTTAAAATTTCAATTTTTTTGCTGAAAGTATTATAGATAAAACTAAAAAGTAGTTGAAATAGTATAGTGGAACTCATGAATAGTACCAAAATGTGCAATGAAACTCATGATCGAATAGTATCAAAAATAAGCTAAATAGTAAAATAAAATAAAAAACTAGTTTTTAACCCAATCTTAAACACAACCCAAATATACTTTTAGTTTTTTGGTAGGCTAGCAACTTGAAAAATAATTTTTTAACATATGATTATATAAATACTAGAATTTCTTGATGACATGCAACAATGGCAACAACGAGCAAGTGGTGATCGACTATTGGTGCAGGGACGGACCCACTAAGGGGCTGGGGGACCATGGCCCCCCACCCCCAAATCTTTTGAAAAATTTAAATAGTATATAGGATGAACAAAAAATCTCCAATTCACTAATATCATAATTCAATAATTCATAACCAAAAAAATCTCATAGAAAAAAAAAATTCCCTTATGGGGGTTACAACAATTTATATGACTTTTTTAATTGATATATAAACTATGGGAAAGTAAATTACAATATTTATATTTTTTTCAAAAGATAAAATGCCAAAATTCTTGTAGAAGCCAATATTGATGATATAGCATTGCCAACTCTTAATATTGATATGATGATATCCCAATTTTTTTTTAAATCCTCAAGCAAAGTTTTGAAAAACTTCATTAGTGTGATTTTCAGTTGCATCTAAAAGTATGAGATTATCATATTGGTGAGTCGGTCAACATGATAAAATCAACATATTAATTCCAATTACCCAAAATCTAGAGATCTGAAGTCCTCTTCTTCCTTTCTTCTTGTTCAAAAAAGGTTAATATATCATGTTGTAATTTCAACTTTTTTTGTTCATATTATATCCTTCTTAACTTAAATATTTAGGTAATAAAGTGCAATTTTTTGTCTACCATGAATTTTTTTTTAATAAACCATGTCACATGAAAATTTTTTTAGTTCATGCTTTGGCCCCCTATGTTCAAATCCTGGTTCCATCTTTGTAGTGGTGGCCAAAGATTGGAGATGAGAGGGCAAAAACTGTGTTGTGGTAACATAAAGGAGCTCAAAGAAGTACCCATAGTGGGGATAAAAGACCTAAAAGGACTTTTTTTTTGGAAAAATGTATTATGAATTTTAAAAGTATAAAAGATTTTCAGTTTCTTTATAATCATTGATAACGTTTTTTTATTAACTAATAGTTTTAGTAATACCAGACACGTAAAAATACAAACAATTTTTTTATATATATAAAATATGCCCAAAAAAATGGTGGGCCTAAACTGGTAAAATTTTAAAATTGAAACTTCTCCAATACTCCTATAAACCAGGTATAAGATGAGTTCAATTGGGCCTTTTTTTTCTTTTGTCAAAAAAGGCCAAATTCTTTTCTTTTTTCTTTTTTTTTTAAGTTACTTCTCTCTACACAAATAAGGCCTGGTATATGATCATAAAATTTTAATGGATTGCAGCTTGTATAAAATAAATAAATAAAATAAAACGAATGTATGTAAATCACAATGGAAGCTTGTCTGCATGGTCCACTGATTAATTGGTGGGCTTCGGGTTCGCCATGGTTTTGAACTTTTACGGGTATGCAGAATTAAACCCAGCTGTATTCTGTAGATTAACTAAGGTGTTAATTAGATCCTTGTTTTTTTCTTTAAGTAAAATGGTTCTGCCATAAATTATCATCCGCCAAAACCCAAAAGACTCCGAAAAAGTAAAATGTTTCTGCTATAACGAAGCTGATATAAGTCTCAACTTTCCCTGTCATGTTATAAGCAAACAAAAAACAAATGACATTTTTTTTTTTGAGAAACCAAATGATATAAATTTGTTTTTTTATTTATTTAAATTATATAACTAAAGAAATAACTAAGTTTTTTTAAGTTTTATAGTTCTGGGATCTGAATAATGATACAAAAATATGCTATGAGAGTGATCCCAAAAAAAAAAAAAAAAAAAAATCTCAAAAAGAAAAAAAGATAGTGATCCAAACTTAGCCTATGGTCATTTAAGGTCCAATTGTTCTCTATGTCCTCTGCAAACTGCGGGCTATCTTAGTTTTTCCACATTGGAAATTTGGAACTGGACTAAATCGACCTTGTAAACCATAGTCAGTCAATGAATATCTCGAAGTTGGGAATTTGCTGTCCCATTCACCAATATCCAATAGTCAATGCACCGACTTCGCTCAGTTTCTTTACTCGCATGCCAAACGGTAGATCTAGACGTGGCCAATCAATCGGTCAATGCACCGACTTGGCTCACTCTAGTTGCTTTTTTTCTTTTTCTTTTTCTTTTTTCAATTATACCAACCAATCTTTTTATTTTTTTTATTTTTTTTTTAATATAAGATAGAATTCTACTCTAATCTAAGTATATATGTGTGTAAAATTCTCTTTTAGATACTTGAATCCTAACTTTTACATCTTACACCTCACAAGTACTTATACTTGCAGAGTAGGATTCAGATCCTCTAGAGTTCCTAGGGTACTCTACCAAGTAGAGTTCATTAAATCCTAACCACTCTTTAATGATTTAATGGTCTAGATTTTGACATGTCAGCATTTCATTAACAATCATCTTAATTGTTTTGTTTACAACATTATTTTATTATTTCAAGAATATTATTAATGAAATGCTGACATGGCAGAATCTAAACCATTAAATCATTAAAGAGTGGTTAGGATTTAATGAACTCTACTGGTAGAGTACCCTAAGAACTCTAGAGGATCTGAATCATGCAGAGTAATCATTACGCTAAGGGTGCACAGTGGTATCATACCAACCAATCTTAAATGTTTGAGTTAATGACAATTTTGAAATAACTATTGAATGAAAATGTTAATAAATACCCTAAGGAGATTGGTTTAGGAACCATTTTTAGAAACATTTTATTGAAAATTGATAAAGTAATTATTTTCTAATAGCTTTTTGTATTTACTATAAAAATGGTGTTAAAACAATAAAACTTTCATAATTTGGTTTATTAACAATTGCCCTAAAGGCAATAGTTAACATGACCCATTATTGAAATGACACTCCCCATAGTGTTAAATGCAATACATTTAATTTTATGTCCTCTCAAACTGTGATTTCACTAAAGTAATTCATCTCTTAAGATTTTTCTTTTTTGAAGACTCTTTAGGGTCCGTTTGATTGAAGGTGTAGAAAAGTGGGAGGGTGGAAAAGTGAAAAGGTAAAAAAAAGAAAAAAAATTAATTTCCCTCTTTTTTATTTGGTTTGGAGTGGAAAAGTGGAGGAATTCAAAATGTGAGTTTGTATAAATTTACTCATATACCCTTGTTAAAAACTAACGCCCAATTAAAACAAAAAAAAGTGACAAAAATAAAAAACAATCACCCAAAATTTTTTTTAAATAAAAATCATGTTTAAAAAAAACAAAAACAAAAAAACACAAAAAAAAAAAGGAAGAAGAAGAGTAACGTGTTGGCTTGTTGAAGAGAGAGAGAGAAAAGAAGAAGAGGCAACGTCTAGGAAAAAAGAAAAAAGAAGAAGAAAGTACTGAACGAAACCCATGTGCAAGTGCACATGGTTGCACATGGGCATTTTGTCATTTGCCGATCAAACTCCCCCCCACTCAGTTTTCTCTCCGTTTTGGAGAGAGAACTTTTTTGTGGGCCCGAGGAGAAAACACCTAGGCTCCACTATCATTTTCCTCTCTCCTCCTCCCAACCAAACACTCTCCAAAAAGTGTTTTCTCTCTCTCTCTGTCTCTCTCTCTCCTTCTTAAAACTCACTCTACCAAACACACCCTTAAAATAAACTTGGTTGGTCATAGTAAAGTGTTCATGTATTTTTTATTTTTATGCAAGTTGGATTTACACATTGATTACTATCCCTACCAACCTTAGCAAATTAAGGTTGCAAAGACGAATATTAAAAATTTAGAATTTATTCATTTAATTTTATTTCAAATATAAGTCAAGAGCAGTTTTACCATCAAACTAGACTATATGTTTAAGTTTGATTCACTTTATTATCAAACAAGATTGCTCTTGTTTTTTTTTTTTTTTTAAAAAGGCCAAAATCCAAAACTGATCTTCTAAGTTTCAACATTTGTCATTTTAGTCTTTTAAGTTTTAGTTTTGTCATTTCAGTCATTTAAGTTTCAAATTTTGTCAATACAGTATTTTGTTACCCTTTAGTTAACTGTTGCCATTAAGCCAAGCTCTTTCTTTTTTTTTTTAAAAAAAAAATCATAACTAAATCAAAATTGTTTAAAAAAAGAAAAAAAAAATTAACTTGAAAGTCAAAACAAAAAACCCGACCCCACCGATACCCTAGCCTCACCGATTTCTCAAAAATGCCCCTGCAAGTTCCAAAACTACAGCATACATTACTAACTTGTCAAAATTTGGTTGACAGGTACTACAGAGCTTTTACCAATGAAGCAAGCAAGAGGCAGAACACAGCATCCATGTTCAATCCAGAAGAATCAAGCCATGGGAGGGGGATCCCAACTGGAAACTTCTCATCCTTATAGCTAGTTATTGCAGACCCAAGTTAAAAAGTGGCTTACTTGGCTAGAGATAAGAGTGGCAGGGAAATATTGAAAGGATTCAACTCTATCACAGACCACAATAGTGTCAACTCTATCACAGACCACAATAGTGTTAGGATGTGTGCCCTTAAATCCTATTATATGATGCTATGTATGACATTATGTATGATATTTATGTATGATATTAATGTTGTGATTAATAAAGTTGTTTTATTATTATCTAAAAATAATGGTAACATGAATATTGTGACATTATCATATAGTCCATGAGATGCATAGTATATGATTTATGTGAAAAGTCACAGAAGATATAAATCACAATTTCTTTGTAAACTTAGAATTTAGTTCGTAGTCGGTGATGAAATTAGATATTTCATCTGCAAAAACTATAACATATCAACTAAGATGATTTGTCTTGATCATGGAAATGGAGATTTCTAGTTGGTATGTTGATATGTTTTAAGAGTTAAGATATATTGAACTGGACCGTTGTGAGATTTATTATTCTCCTAACGACTGTCAAATGAATAATAAATCTCACGACTTCTATTTACATAAACTCTTAATCTTGAGATTTCTAATTGGTATGTTGATATGTTTTAAGAGTTAAAACATATTGAACTGAATCGGTGTAAGATTTATTATTCTTCTAACGACTATCAAATGAATAATAAATCTCATGACTTCTATTTACATGAACTCTTAATCCTTAAAGAATAATGGACTTGATTATGAAGTGTAGATTGCTTTGGTATATCAGAAGTGAGATCTAAAGTAACAATCTAAACTTTAGTATATTGAGCAGCCATATTTAGTGTTGATGGGACATATATTCTCAAAATGGAATTCATAGTCTCTTAACGGAGATATAAAATATTCCTTTAAGATAAGTTTAATGATTTTGGTTATTCCAAAAGTTAGGCCTAACCACTTTAGTAAGGAGTTACTAAAATATATATTTATGGAATTGGATTTCATAAATATATGATGAATAACTTAAAGGATTAAACTGGGTACTCAAGGAATTAAAATGTAGTAATCTTCAAAATGACAGTTTACTTTCATGACTTTATATTACTATGAATATTTTATGAAGGGGTTGCATGTACAATAAAGTCTTGGAATATAATTTATAAATAAGGTCTAGAGTGCAACTATATTTATATAGTGGTATTAAATATATTTAATAGTAACTTTGGACTTGTCAAGAGTTGACAAAAAAACTCAAGTCCCATTAGAACTAGTATCTTATTGGTCTCACTCCAAGTCACATACTAAAGTCCAATTGGAAAGGCTCAAAAATACCGGCCGTATCAGCCGTGTACCGGCCATACCGGCCAATCTCAGGCAATACCGGCCGGTACAGAAAAAAGCTTTTATTTATTTATTTATTTTAGTTTTGTAATTTTTGTAAAGGCATAATGGTAACTTATTTACATTAACTTCTTAGTATTATTTGTTTTTTTAGTATGCAATGAACAACTAAGCTTTCTATTTTTTATATTGTGTTTTTTTTCTTTTATTTGATATTAAAGTCTAAAACTATAAATAATTTGTTCTGAATTGAAGTAATATTTTATAATAAACTTTTATATTTACTATAATATAAGTGAAATATTATATGTTTATAAACATGGTTCTAGAGATTTTGGTGTGTGTGTGTGTGTGTGTATAAAATAGCGGTAAACCCGAAACGGTACACCGGTATTGATCGGTATCCGAAATATATTGTATCGATGACCAAATCGGTACAGCCTCCGGTACGGTATTGACTTCCTTGCTTGGAAACTGATTGAGAGACCACACTTCTTGGGTGTTAGTGGAATTGGAGTACGATTAAAAGTGTTTTCAAGTTCTTCTAATTTTTGTTTTGAATTTCATCGCTTCAAGGTACGCTCTCTTGTTCTTAAATTCTAAAATTTACATGGTGCATGTTATCAATCGCGAATGAAGTAAATCCGTTAATTTTTCGTTACATATGTTTTGTAAGAGATACAAACCATGTTTTTCCAACAAATAGGACACAAGCAACAATGATGGCTACAACTTACATGGGAAGCTGGATTCTAATCTATAATGTGAGGTTACCCAAACATCACCTATAGGGACGCTGGAAATAATCTCCAAGGAACACAACTCGGAAACCTTTTACAATCTCCCCCTAATATGAATACTAGAAAAATAGTAGGAAGACGTACTCTACAATGGGAAACTCAAACAATGGATTTCCTTGACCATTATTATACTGCAAATACTATTACAATCTAAGCTTTATCAGCCTCGAGAAGTTCTAACTTATATTCTTGTGATGTTACACATGTTGTTTCTCTTTTTCTCTTTCTAAGATGGGTTCTTTCTTATCTTTTTTCTGGATCCCCTTCTTTTGGCCTTTTTTCTCCTTTATAGTTTCAACCTCCTTCTTACCCTTACAACTGTTCCACTTCTCCTCAAGGTTGTAGGGCTATTTTATTTTTACTTTATCGATTTCCTTACCTTCTTATCTTATAACTTTGACGGCTTGGGGGTGACGTGTACTGTTCTAGTTGTCTTATGTGTCATTAATGCGGCAGAGGTTAGGTAAGACCCCCTCATTAATGCGGAGGCAAAGATCTTCCTCCTTCTTGCACCTTCCAGGAGTTTTTCGTGGTCACTAGTATTTTCTAGAAGTCACATGTTGACAATCCGCGCTCCATGTCTCAGGGTAGCTACTAATTTACCTTTTCCACGGGAATGGACTTCCTGTGGTAATTAACCTCGTCCTCCATTCCTAGGACGAACCAGCTTTAAGCCAATTGTACGAAGGCCAGGCCCAACTACTTTGCCATGGTCCAGCAACTTCTTGGGCTTTAGATTTGTGGAGGAACTATTCCTCTTCCCACAATAGCCCTCCACGATCTCCAAGTCATCATTAATGATGTGGGGACCATGGTTCAATAAAAATAATGGCAATCATTAACTGGAATTTATGAATAGTGGCGACGTCAGGCAATCAATGCCGCGGACACGCAGGTGCTTCCCCCCCCCCCCCCACGATCTTCTGCACACATTTTTGAATGAACGGTTAGATCGTCTTGGGAAAATGGAAAATGAGCATAAAAGGAAGGGTCTCTTCTGTCCCTTGCTCTCCCCGTTCTTCCCTATATAAAGGAGGTATATTCCTCCTTTTCTCTATTTCTTTCTTTATTTTCTCCACAAAATCTCTTAAAACTCTCTCTACTTTCATTTCCAACAACCCTCAGGCGACCACTAGCGACCTCCATTTTTTCTGCCTTTCCTCCATATCGTAAGTCCATCTTTCTCATCATCTCTTAGATTTAGTTTCTGTCGTTTCTTTCCTCTTTTATTTTTGTTCTATCCACTATGAGTAAATTTAAGTCTATGGTAGATCACCCTGAAAGATTAGCAGAGTTTAGGAGGAAGTATAACTTCCCTGAAGATGTAGAAGTGAGATATTGCCCGGAAGACAAGGCAATACTCTCAACAGGGGAAGATAAGGTAGTGCTTCCTCTCGTTGCCATGGTAGAGGGAGGAGTTAGGATTCCTATGAGTGACCTTCTCACCAATTTTCTTCATCATTTTAAGATCTGTCCCGATCAATATACCCCTAACGTCTTTAGGGTCATTAGTCGTGTAAATACCCTTAATAGAAGGCTTGGATTAAACCTTATCGAGCATGGAATTAACTATGTATATAGTTTCCAAGATAGTAAGACCTCGGGGTATTATTTTAAGATATGCCATGGGGAAGTGAGGCTTATTTCTGGTCTCCTAGATTCCAACAGAGAACAGAAGGAGACTATTGGTCATCTCGGGGAACAGGTACCAAAGCAGAGTCCACTGCCCTACTAGGGCAGGCAAAGCAGGTGGGTAGATTTTGTAGAACTCACTTTATTTTACTGACTTATTGTATCCATTCCACAACTATTTCAACATTCATAGTGTCTAACCTTTACTTGCTTCTTTTTCAGAGGAGCACGCATTCAAGAAGAAGAGGCAATTGATCAACTCCACGGACTTGAACAGATTGCTAAGATCTCCCATCCACCCTCATCCTAATGGTCAACTTCGTGCAGCTTACTTGATCCTTGGGTACTCTCCCGTGTACCACAGTTTCCAAGCCACGGGGAAGACCATTACTGCTAAGCATCCACTGCTTCCTTACATCAATGTACATTGTAAGGGATACATGCTTTCTCCATTTGAACGCGCTTGTCAAGAGGAAGGGCGATATCGTAGCAACTCTCCTCCTCCCTTTACTCCCAAGGATTTAAGAGTCACTATTGCTATTCCTACCCCAGCTAAAGGTCCTCGATGTAGGAGAAGGAAGACAATGGGAAATGCCAGTACCCATGGCCCATCTCACTCCCAAGAAGTGCCTACCATCCCAACAGCCATCCCTTTAGAAGATTCCCTTGCTGAGATGCCCTTTCAAAGAGGTAGGGTCACCCTTGCCCAAATTCTACTTCAAAAAGGTAAGGTCAGACACCTCATTGGGCAGTTACCACAACAACTTCTACTCCTCCTCCCACTCCCCCGATTACTACGGCAACCACTGCTCTAATTCGCGAGACTAAGGCGGGATGGAAGCGTCCTAGGGGGCAGGTTCCGAGTAGCCCGTGATCATTCAAGACCCCAAGAATTCTCCCCTAGACCTAGGTGACACTCATGTTGATGTCATGGGTGCCCTAGCCTATGTGAAGGCATTTATGGTGGACGGGGAAGCTCTTCCGGCCACAAATAGAGTAAGGCCTTGAAGAGACGGCCGTGGAGGGAAAGTAGCAAAGTGTGTGGGGAAAGCTCTGCTTCTCCCCAAGGATATGAAGGATATGAAGCACTGGGAAATATGGGATGATGAAGCCCTACTGATCAACATGAAGAGGGAGGCCATCATGGTAACAAGCAGCTCCTATCTCACTTTTGTCTTTTCTTTACTACCCCCGCCCCCCTTTTTTTTACACTTAGCCTTATTTCTTTACAATTTTCGGCAAGGATACCAATGTTCTGTGGTGATAAAGGAGAGATATCGCGCCGCCAAATCAAAAATTGAAGAGTTGAACACTAACAACGAAGATCTTGTCAAGAAGATCTCGAATGTGATGAACAAAATTTCTGAATTTGAGAGGTGCAGAGCTAAAGCCAAGGAGAACAACAAGGCTCTAACCAAAAGGAATAAGGCCTTAGAGAAGGAGCTTCAGGAAATGAAGAAGGCTCTTGTGGAGAAGGATTCCGAATTAGAGGACTATATGGCAGCTGATGATGCCAGGATTCAGGAATCCTAACCAGGGTCAATACAACTGTATTGCCTCTGTGAAGCTTGAAGTACAAAAGAACTTGCAAGTCTACTTCTCTAGGGGATGGTTTGTAGCTCTTGATAAGATGCAAGTTATCTTTTCTTCATCCTTCAGGCAAGAGGTAGCATCCCTATCCTCAAGGAACTAGTCATCATCCCTAATCCCAAGATTCAAGCAATTATCAATGATGAATCTCATGTCCGCGTCATAGAGGGAGCAGGCCCTGTTGCGGGATCAGGAGGAGAAATAACCAGCTCGATGGCTGTATCCAGCACTGATGAGCCACCTCGAGTTTAAGTTTTTTTTTTTTAAATGCTTTTATAGTTTGCTCGGTTTTTGGGGGCTATGACCTTGTATTTTTTTTTTCCAAGTACTTCAAACTTTTATCTATGCAATATTTTTCTAAGTTTTTAATTTATCTATGCTTGTTATCTATGCTATGCTAACTTCTCTAGATGCTTAATAACTTTTATTCCGTATAAGTTATACTACTTGCTCTTCAGGATTTAAGTTAACAACAACATTGTTATAACTTAGAAATACAAAACTTTTATTTGATTCTTACCGAGGTGTTGGCGTAGGTCTCTCATTACATCTTGCCCGAAGCAAAAGTAGAGCCTAGTACCTCAAGTTTTAGTTCTGTAAAGTTTTGATTTAATTTCCTGATAGTGACCGTGGGATCAAACTAAGACAAGAAACTCAACTTAAAACTTACCTGAAGCAAAGACAAGGTCTAGTACCTCAAGGTTTATTTATGAGAAGTTTTAATTTTGTTCCATGATAGTGACCCTTAAGTTAGACTGATGCAAGGAACTCAGTTTAAAACTTACCCAAAGCAAAGATAAGGCCTAGTACCTCGAGGTTTATCTCCCTTTATCATTTGAGGTGTTTCCATCTAAGCCTTCATGGGATTTCACACTGTTTACAAAACTAAAACACAAAAGAAAATAAACAATACATATCTCTTATATAACACTCAAAAGTAATACTTCTTTAAGTTAAATACATTCCAGGGCTTTGCCACAAGCCTTTCATCCAGATCTTCTAAATGATACACACCGATTCCAGTAACATACGTTACCCCGTATGGCCCCTCCCAAGTCGGGTCAAGCTATCCCATAGCAGGATCTCAAGCACTCGCTACTATTTTTCTCAATACTAAGTCCCCCAGAATAAACTCTCTACTTTAGGCACCCTTATTTTATCCTCGGCTAAGCTTCTACTGATAGTTTGCCAACCGCACTGAAGCATTATCACGATTTTCTTCTATCAAGCCCAAATGCTTGCAAAGCAGCTGATCATTCTTTTCGACCTGAAACACCTCAGTCCAAGAGGTCAGCAATCCTATCTCTACGGGTATCACAACTTTCGCACCATATGTCATTGAGAAAGGTGTTTCTCCCGTTGAATGCCGAGGAGTAGTTTGGTATGCCCACAACACGCTCAGGAGCTCCTCTACCCATTGTCCCTTCGAGTTATCAAGTCTCTTCTTTAAACCATTCACAATAGACTTATTTGTTGCTTCAGCTTGACCATTTCCTTAAGGATAAGATGGAGTTGAATACTTGTTAGTAATTCCTAACTCTAAGCAGTACCTCCGAAACACCTTACTGTCGAATTGCAAACCATTATCTAATATGAGAACTATTGACACACCAAACTGTGTAACAATGTTCCTCCATATAAACCTCTTAACATCTATGTCACGAATATTTGCCAAGGGCTCAGCCTCTACCCACTTGGTAAAATAATCTGTTCCTACTAGCAGTCATCTCCTATTACCTGTAGCCCTAGAAAATGTCCCATAATATCCAGCCCCCACTGCGCAAAAGGCCATGCACTAGATATGGGATTGAGGATTACCCCGGGTTGATGGATGTAGGGAGCAAATCTCTGGCACTGATCACATTTCTTCGAGAATTCTTGCACATGCTTTTGCATGTTTGGCCACCAATATCCCTGAGTGAGGGCTCGGTCGGCTAACAACCGGCCTCCTGTGTGACTTCCACATATTCCTTCATGTAATTCTTACGAAAGTACTTCAACTGCTTCAAGATGCACACACAATAAATAAGGTCCCAAATAGGATCTTTTATATAGTCTCCCATCCTCAGAGACCCAGTATCATGGAGATCTGCACCTAATCTGACTAGATTCCTTCTTATCATCAGGCAAACTACCATTCCGAAGATAGGCCACTATAGGATCCATCCAACTAATGAATGGGTGTATACTTAAAACTACAACGCAGCTAGGGGGAGTTAGACTAGAAAAAGGCAATAATTCAACAGATACAATCCTTGGAAGCGGATCTGCCACTGTGGAAGCTAGAGTAGCAAGTGAATCAGCATGGCTATTACCTCCCCTAGAGATATGTGTTATCTCTAATTGCTTAAACTGGCATTTCATTACCCCAACTTCCCTTAGGTAGCTTATCATTCTCTGGTCCTTAGCCTCAAATTCTCCCACAACCTAACTAACCACCTGTTGTGAGTCAAATTTATACTCAGCCTCATTATTAGATGCAGGGAAACCAAGCCGGAATGACTTCCCAACTCTAATTCCTTCTGGAGAAATAAGCATGATCTCTACCCCTACTCTGTCAGCAATTCGATACCTTGTCAACATACACCTGCCATACCTTTTCCTGAGGTGCTGCTATCCTGGCCTCCTCTATCTTTAACACTTCAGGTTGTTTGAGTGTGAATTATGTTACAAAATCTGCTAAGACTTGCCCCTTAATAGCGGTTTGAGGATTATATTGTATATCAAAGGCTCCTAAAGAAGCCCCCCATTTGGCTATCCTCCTTGTAAAATCTAATTTTCTAATCAATGCTTGTAAAGGATGCTCAGTTAGCACAATCACAGTATGGGCTTGAAAATAGTGGGGTGATCTCCGCACAACACGAATTTCTGCCAACACAGCTTTTTCCAAGGGAAGATACCGCGTCTCCACCTCCACAAGAGTCTTACTAACATAAAATATTGGTTTATGAATTCCTTGATCCACCCTTAGTAGAACAGCACTTACCGCGTAATTAGTCACAACTAGGTACATATACAGTGCTTCTCTGGGAACTGGTCTTAACAGAATGGGAGCCTGTGACAGGTATTGTTTCAGTTCCTCAAATGCTTACTGACATTCATCGTCCACTGAAAGCCCTTCCACTTCTTTGACTACTAGAAAAAAGAATGACACATATCCACAGACCTAGAGATGAACTGATTAAAGGCTGCGATCATCCTGGTAAGTCACTGGACCTTCTTAGGGTTCTGAGGTGATCTTAAATTTCGCAAATCTACAATCTGATCCAGATTGACTTCTATACCTCTATGCGTCACCAAGTAGCCCAAAAAATTTCCCGAGTTAACCCCAAAGGCACATTTGGAAGCATTTAACTTTAAGCGGTGCTTCCGTAATGTCTAAAAAATTTCTGTGAGATCTGCAAGGTGATCTTTAGTTGCCTTACTTTTTACTACCATATCAATGATGTATGCTTCCATATTTCTCCCTAATTACTCCCTGAACATTTGGTCACCATTCTCTGGTAGGTAGACCTTGCATTCTTCAACTCAAACGACATAACCTTATAGTGAAAATTGCCAGTTGGGGTGATAAAAGAAGTCTTCTCTTGGTCCTCGGAGGCTAGCGCTATTTGATGATACTCTTAGAAAGCATCAAGAAAACTCATTATGGGATGCCCAAAGGTTGCATCGACAAGTTGGTCTATCTTTGGCACTGGAAAAGGATCTTTGGGACACACTTTATTTAAGTCTGTGAAGTCAACACACACTCTCCATTTTCCATTCTTTTTTTTTACCACCACCATGTTAGCTAACCATTCGGGATAGTAAACCTCTTTAATTTCCCCCACTTCTTTAAGTTTATCCACCTCTTCTTTTACTACCTTAAAATGTATATCCGAGGACCTACGTGGCATTTGTTTCTTTGGTATACAACAAGGATCAACATTAAGCTGACGTAAAATAATGCCTGGATCTACCTCAGGTGCTTTGTATGGACTCCATGCAAATACATCTATATTATTTACTAAAAACAAGATTAACTCTACTTTTTCCGACATAGGGAGTTTAGCTCCTACCTGGAAATATTTATCCCCGAGGTCAATATGTTTTTTTTTTCTAGCTGCTTACAAGTATCCTCTGGTAGAGACTATAATTGCTACAAGGGGTTTACTGACCCAAACTTGGCCTCCTACTTATGCCCTTCCGCGGCTATCTAACACATCCTTGCCACAAATTGATCTCCACATACTTCTGTAATGCCGTGCTCAGTTGGAAACTTCACCTTCTAGTGCAAGGATGAGGGTACCGCACCCATAGAGTGGATCCAGAGGTGTCCAAGGATGGCTATATATGGAAAGTATGAGTGAACTACTATAAAATGAACCATCACTTTCCTTCCTTCCACTTCCATGAGTAAGGTCACCTGCCAAGCTGGCACAACAATACTTCCATCAAAAGCCACCAGAAGACTATCATATTTCGTTAAATCTTCAGGAGTAAGCCCCAATCCTTAATACAAATCTAGGTACATTATTTCTACCCCACTCCCTTGATTTATTATGACTCTCTTAACATCAAAGCCCCCAATCTGCAATGTCACTACCAAGGCATTATCATGGTGCTGTACAATACCCTTCATGTCTTCTTCCGTAAAGTTAATGTGCTAAACCTCCCAGCACCTCCTCTTAAACACGAGTTCCCCCACTTCTAAGTAAAAGGATGAACTCATAATTAACACCCTAGATGGGGCCTTAACAATATCTGCTTGCTTCCTAGCTGCATGGATAACCCCTATGAGTCCCCGAGCTGGTGTTGATGTTACCGAAGTGGACCCACCTTTGTGGTCTTGTGGATGTGAATCATCCTGTAACAAGAATTCTCCCAAGTATTCAGCCTTCTCGAGTTGACGTAAATGTTCCTTCAGGGTTCAGCATTCTTCAGTTGTATGCCAACGGTCTCTATGATATGAACAATAAAGGCTCTTATTCCATCTGGTTACGTCCCCACTCATCTTGCTCGGCCAACAAAAGTACAACTCATCCTTTATCTTTTCCATAATTCAATAAACAGGCTCTTTATACAATGAACTAATCATTTCCGTCCTTTGCTTTTGGACCTATGGGAAAAAGTCCCTCCTAGGTTGAGAACCCTAGTCCAATCTAACTTCCTTCTTCTCTGGCACAGGTAACTTGGCCTTAGCTTTATCTTGCAACTGATTATCCTCCAATCTTTTATATTCTTCCACCCTTTCCATCAGCTTATTCATATTCATAACTGGTTTTAAGGCCAGTGAAGCCCTTAAATTAGAATCAATAGGAAGGCCCACCTTAAAGGTACTTTCAGCAATTCCTCCATTATCTCCCCCGATGTCATTGTATAATTCCCAATATTGATCCGAATAAGCCCTTAGGGTTTCTCCCTCCTTCATTGCTAATGAAAGGAGTGAAGCAAATAGCATTGGGGTCTGACTACAAGTGACAAACCGAGCCCCGAATGCTTTGATAAGCCCATCATAACCCTGAAAAGACCATTTCTCTAGTCCATCAAACCAGCTCATAGCAATCGGACCTAAACTAGAAGGGAAATTTTACACATCAGGGCCTCATCCTTAGAGTATACGACCATGATTTAGTTGTAATGACTAACATGCTCTACAGGATTCATTTTGCCATCATAAATTGTGAAAGTTGGCCTAGTAAACCTCTTCAATAAGTCCGCTTTCTCTATTTCTTTCGAAAATGGAGACTGAGATATTTGGCGCAAAGCCTTGGTTATGGCATCTTCACCAAAAACATCCATGGGTGAAAAGACTTATGAGTAAGGAACTTGGTCTTTCAACTTCCTCCTCCCATGCTTGTCCCTTCTATTCTTATGAGGAAGAGATAATGTTCTATCTCTGGGGGGAGTCTTCTCTCGATCCTCATGATGGAATGATCTCATGTTTCTCTTTCTATTCTCCTCACCCTTTCGGCGCTCACCTCCCTGGGAGCGACTTGGTGCTGGACTTGGCCCCTTTTGATGGTGCAATTCCTCATCTTTACGGCAGAGCAATTCTTTATCCTTTTCCGAATTTCTTTGCAACAAAGCCACTCGTTTCCTCAATCTCTCCAACTCCATGTCCCTATAAGCATGGGATGGTTCCTCCACATTGGTAGCTGATCCCTCACGCTGTAAAGGTGGACTAGGTGGTTGCTGAGTCCCCTTATGAACTTCAGACCTCATGTGTCTATCCATATGCACAGATTCTTCTAAAATACGAGGCCGCTCTAGATGGGTGGGACCACTTCGTGATCGATGAGCCATGGTCTCAGACAACCCCACTCTTGAGTCTTTTGCTCGGTAAAGTTATTCCCACAGACGGTGCCAATTGTAGGGACACTGAAAATAATCCCTGAGGAACACAACTCGGAAACCTTTTACAATCACCCCTAATATAAATACTGGAAAAATGGTAGGGAGATGCATTCTACAATAGGAAACTCAAACAGTGGATTTCCTTAACCATTATCATACTTTAAATACTATTACAATCTAAGATTTATTAGCCTCGGGAAGTTCTTACTTATATTCCCGTGATGTTACACACATTGTTTCTCTTTTTCTCTTTCTAAGAATGGTTCTTTCTTATCCTTTTTCTAGATTCCCTTTCTTTTGGCCTTTTTCCTCCTGTATAGCTTCAACCTCCTTCTTACTCTTATAGCTATTTCACTTCTCCTTAGGGTTGCAAGGATATTTTCTTTTTACTTTATCAGTTTCCTAACCTTCTTATCTTGAAACTTTGACGGCCTGGGGTGACGTGTACTATTCAGGCTGTCTTATGTGTCATTAATGCAGCAAAGGTTAGGTAAGACCCCCTTATTTATGCGGAGGCAAAAATCTTCCTCCTTGCACCTTCCAAGAGTTTCTCGTGGTCACTAGTATTTTCCAGAAGTCACGTGTTGACAATCCACGCTCCATGTCTCAGGGTAGCTACTAATTTACCTTTTCTATGGGAATGGACTTCCCGTGGTAATGAATCTCGTCCTCCATCCCTAAGATGAACCAGCTTTAAGCCCATTGTGTAAAGGCCAGGCCCAACTACTTTGCCGCAGTCCAGCAACTTCTCGAGCTTTAGGTTTGTGGAGGGACTGTTCCTCTTCCCACATCACCATTTTGACAAACTCTAATCAACTTCAAGAGAACTTGAAAGGAAGGAAGAATATAGGCTGAAGCCCCGCTCACTTTTTTGTCGAAGATCTGCAGAAATGCATCTCTTAGAATTTCACTATTTCTCAAAAATCGGTGAGGCTAATTGATTTTCAGGTTAACTGTTTTTTTTTTTTTTAATAACAGTTTTTCTTTTCTTTTTTAAATTACGAAATAAAAAATAAAAATAAAAGAAGCCCAAAATGGCATTGTTTTGGCTTAGTTAACGGCAGCACTTAACTGAAGGGTAACAGATTACTGAATTGATAAAAATTAAAATTTAGAGGACTGAAATAACAAAATTGAAATTTAGAGGACTGAAATGACAAAAATTGAAACTTAGAGAATTAGTTTTAGATTTTAACCCAAAAAAAAAAAAAGTCACTCTTGCTAATGAGTTACTTTTTTTTTTTTTCCCCAGTTTTATAAACAGGGTGTCCAATCTATGTACTATTCTCATTAATTTGTGGAGTACATTCATTCCACAAACATTAAGCAATTACTGGAAAGAATTACGTAAACTTGACTTGTTTGTTAAATAAATAAATATACAAATTTTTTCCCGAATCAAACTCAAACTATTTATAAATAACTCAATTCATTTACCACCCTTTGTGGACCTCATTATGTTTTAATAATAGGTTTTTCTCCTACTAAATAAATCACTGTTGGGAGGAAGAAATACAGTGGTTGCTTCCTTATTTGTTTCCAATTTTTCCTAAAAAATGAATAAAAATCCTATGTTGACTTTAAATTATTTCAATTTATACTTCACAACACAACACGATACATCCCTTTTTCTTCCAGCATATATATATATATATATATAAAATATTTAAAAAAATCAAAAAAGGTCAAAACTGAAACAAATAATGGACCTCAATCATAGTTGAAAATGGCCAAAAAGACAATTGGTAGCAGGCTGCTTCTCTCTGAAGTCTGAAGTATGAAAATAGTAAATGTCTTACTAAGGATGCATTTTGTTGTATGTATCAGTTACCTCGATCAAAAGAACCATATAAAAATAAATAAAGTAATGGTAAGCTGCCATTGCCAAGTTGGGTTTTACTTGCATACAGTCAGACAATGCAGCGGGATCGGATCAGACACAAAGCGTAAATATCTAAATAATATATCCTTTTTAGCAGTCAAAGAAAGCATGAGTTTGGACATTTATGGATGCATCTTATAGCACTTGGCTCTCATTGAACTGTTTAGTCAAAGCACTGCCGTGTGAAGAAACAAGAAAGGATCATATTTGGCTAGTGCTTGCACACATGACGTACACTTTTTTTTTTTTTTTTGGGCTCTAAATACATGGCAGCGTACGCAAGCATGAATTGTGATGATTCAAGCATAAAATATACATGTACCTGGGAAATTTTTATTGCATACACTTATTCATTCAGTTTTTTTATTGAAATCTTGACTTAAAGTCATTATTTCTAACTTGGAAGGAAATCGTGATTTCAAGTCACAATTTTTGAACAAAAGTAGTGAATGTCTGTAATATATGTAAGTGTGTGAAATAGACATTACTCTATATCTTTGGTTACAATTAGATTACCTTAAATCTCAGCAACATAGTGCTTGCGTACTCAATCAGGCTTGATCCAAGAACTTGGTGGGCTTAGGCGGACAATAATGCTTGTGCTTTATATCACAAAATTTTATATCAGTAAATATGAAATTGGGCAAATTCCCAAATCCCACCTGCAATTACACATGTTTCCAATATGGCCTATAAATGTGGCTGGACTTTCATCTTCTCTTAGGGATACATTTGCTAAGAAGATCAGAACTTAAAGTTCAAGTTTCAACCTAAGGGTGCGTTTGTGCTAGCATTAAAAACTAAAATTATTTCACAATTTAACTTATTTTTACTACTTTTTATGACCCTCATTGCACTTTTTGATACTATTTATAAGTTTCATTGTACTATTTCAACTCACTTTTACTTTTATGTACAGTACTTTCAGCAATAATTTTTCAATTTTAACAAAATAAGCGGTATCTAAACACACTCTAATTAATGCCATTTTTGTAGGCCAGGATTTTCACCATTGGCTAAGAAGATTGGAGATTAAGCAGAAATGCAGCTTTTGAAGCATTAAAAAATGTTTATCAGTGAAGAGGGTAAAATTAGGGATGATGGATCCATTTAAATAAACTTGACGGTGCTAGATCAGTGGGTTGATAGTGGACAGATCCAAAATGCACGGACAAATAGTGGACGGATCTAAAGGCCACGTGGCATCCACCTAGTTTTAGTGATCTTCAAGGAATCCTAAATGGAAACAACTTGCATCTCACGATTAACCCTAGCCTATAGAGTCCCAATGCAAATAGAATCCTAACATAAGGAGGATCTCATAATATCTGCCCATTAATGATGATTTTCTCCATAAGGAAATGTCTTGCTACACAAGAAACGGCGGTCGGTTCTACACTACTATAAAACCCAAAGGCCCTCAGAAAATAAGGTACGCACAATTCACCTCAGCTCTAGCACCTTAGAGTTGTGAATAAGAGATTTTCTCTAACTTGACCGTCGGAGGGTGTTTGGCCGGTACCACACCGGTACCCTTCCTAAGGTCTTCAACTTTTATGTTGTGCAGGTTCTTCATCAAAGACACGTGAGGACCGTGTGGCTTACTGACGATTTTCGGCATCATCAATCAGATTACAAAATTGCAAAATGAGAAGTAGTGGGTCTTCCACTCTTATCCCACAACCTGAGCGTCAGGCCGATTGATGCTTCCATTCGCTTATATAAGTAGAAATAAATATGCTGGGTGTCGACATTTCCACTTGGACAATGCTATGTCAACTGTCTGGACCATCTCAAACGATGACCTAGTCAAAAAAGGCCTATACAAATGTAGTTTCATATTTATAGATTCAGAGAACATTATTGTTCAATAAAATGCTTCTTTAAATTTTTTAATACCCAATGAAAGGAGTGAAATGGCAAAGTCAAAAACTTGACCTCTGACTTTATTAGAGGAATTGTTATTCTCCAAAACGTGTCCTTTTCTTTATATCTCACAAAATTTAGGGGACACTTAGCATTGCATGAACCTATAAGAAGGGCCTTTCTTGCTCTCCCATTACCAAGCAAGCAAGTTTAACCTTAGAGACAATGGCATTCTCAGCCTCCTACTCTCTTGCTTTACTCTCTTTCATTCTCTTCTCCTTTACATCATGGGGTACTGAAGCTCGGGGATTCCCCATCTCTTCTTTAATTAGCAAAGAGCTTTATGACACAATATTTCTGCACAAAGATAACAATGCATGCCCTGCCAAAAACTTCTACACATATGATTCTTTCATCAAGGCATCGAGATGCTTTCCCAGATTTGGTAACACAGGAAGTTTAACCACACGCAAGAGAGAAATTGCTGCTTTTCTTGGTCAGATATCTCATGAGACCACAGGTGGGTGGCCTACCGCACCTGATGGACCTTATGCTTGGGGTTTGTGCTTTAAAGAGGAAGTTAATCCACAAAGTGTTTACTGTGACTCCAGCAACACTGAATGGCCATGCTATCCAGGCAAATCTTACAATGGAAGAGGTCCCATTCAACTATCTTGGTAATGTTACGTGACTATATATATATATTAATTATCGTGAAAATTACTGTGTGTTTTGCATGCATGTGAGATTGTACATTTCTTTAAGCTAGCTAAGCAAATTTCTAATTTGTTGACTTGCAACTATGGCAGGAATTTCAACTATGGTCCTGCTGGAAAGGCCTTAGGATTTGATGGACTAAAGAACCCGGAAATTGTATCAAACAACTCTTTGATTGCATTCAAGACAGCTCTATGGTTCTGGATGACTGAGCAGAATCCTAAGCCCTCGTGTCACAATGTCATGGTTGGAAGATATGCGCCCACAGAAGCTGACATAGCAGCCAATAGAACAGCCGGATATGGGTTGGTGACCAATATAATCAATGGACTTGAGTGTGGAAAACCCAATGATGGACGAGTGAATGATCGAATTGGCTATTTCCAGAGATATGCTAAGTTGTTTAATGTTGATACTGGACCTAACTTAGATTGTGAAAATCAGAAATCATATTAACAAAGTTTCCCAGTTTGGTGGCTGTTACTATTGCCTTTCCCCCCCCCCCCCTCCCCCCTAAAGTTTTGGGACATTGGCTTTTTCTAATTTAACTTTTTGTTTTGTATTTTATTGTATCCTATTCTCTATAAAATTTGAAGAATAAAGTGGAATTTTGTAATGGGTTATTTGTTGCACACCAATTGCTTTACAAAGTTTTACACACAACCCAAAAATCAATTAAAAACGTAACTTTGAAGTCACATTTTCAAATTGGAAATCTGGGCCTTTGGCCTTATTGGAAACCCAAAAATCATATTAACTTTTTAGTATTTTAAATGTTTATCCAAAGTCAATCGTTTCAAAATTAATACTTTAAAGTTAAATAACTAATTCTTTATATGCTATCAAATTTAGCGTGCGTTTGGCATACTACAAGTTTGCTGCGTTTCAACGTTTTGATTATTTTTATGGGTCTCTTTTCATTGTTCATGGGACCATAGTAGAAAGAAAAAACGCACCTTATCTTTTACAAAAACGGTGTGTTTAGCAATGGTCATTTTTTGAATCTCTACTTTCTCTTTAGCCGTTTCTTGCAAGAAAATCTCCCTTCTTCTTCGTCATCAATGCCCCAACCTCATCGTCAATGCCCCAATTTCATCCTCATCAATGCCCCAACTTCATCCTCAAGCTCTTAAATTTTACATCTACCACCAACTGCCCAAATTTATTTGAAGCATCTGATACACAAACTCTTTGAAACAGCCTTCATTCGGACAAAGTGATACAAACTCTCTAGAACAACCTTTATCACTGTGATTTTCTTGGGGGATGTTGGGCTTTTGCCCTTATTTTGCAAAAATAACAGCAATATGTCCTTGTTTTGAAATTATTCAGGTTCATGTCCCTATTTTGAAACTCAATTTTAACAAAATCAAGTTACAAGTGGAACTCGACATTAGCAATGTCGAGTTCTATGCATATTTTGCCACTTAACTTTTTTTTAAAAAAATTAAGTGAAACTCGTATTTGCTAAAGTCAAGTTTCAATTAAAAATTTACATATAACTCGATTTTGAGGATATCGAATTTTATATTGAACTCAGTTAAAATCGAGTTTAAAAAACAAGGACACAGACCTAAATAGCTTTAAAACATGGACATATTACTGTTATTTTTGCAAAATAAGGGCAAAAAGCCCAATATCCCGATTTTCTTGGCTGCGAAAGAAAATCAATCACAAAGCTAATGCCGCCACTGTGAGAGAGAGATGCCGATGTTAAACCCCTATGAGTTGTGTCACGCCCCAACCCCGTGTGCATGATATTGTCCTCTTTGGATGGCCCAAAGGCTCTCTTAGTCCCTCAAGGTTTTGTTCTTCCCCAAGTTGGGCTAGGGAAAAGGCCTCATACACATGTGAGAGACCGCGCCCCCAGCCCGTTTTATAAAGTGTCGGGCCAAACTCACATGAATGGGTGGAGTCGTGTTATTGCCTCTCAAAATGAAGGTTCGACTGATTATATTTTCCCCTTTAGATCACGGGTTTTACAATGGAGTCGCCACTTATTTAATTATTGGAAAAATAAGAAAACCAAAATTGAAAGATTCCTCATTTTATTAATTTTCAATTGAATTTACATTGATCATAGGAAAATTACATGGCTTTGGTCCTAGATACAATCTAAGATAAAGTACATCACTTTGTTTCCTAGTTACAATCTAAAAATTGAAAATTACTTGGATAAACATTTGATCTACTAACCCTTGATCTAAGTTTGGAGGCTATGTTACAAGGTGGGAAGATGTTAGGCACCCACCTTGCCCGGTGAAACCGGTCTTCTAGACTATGATGGCCAACATTCATATCATATCATCCAATATGTCAATCAATTTGCATGTTGAATTTAATGTGTGTGCATGTGATGAACCCTAATTCAATTTATTAAGCATTGCATTTGGATTGAAAAATAATTCTAGTGAATGTGTGTGTATAGTGATACTCTAGATTCAAGGATTTGAAAGAATTATGAAACAAACATGTTTTTCATATTTTTGATGTGGATTTAAGATCAAAACTAATGTTTATGCATGAACATGTGATGAACAACCAAGAATATGTGAAGAACGCATAAAAACATTTAAGAGCATAAAAACATTTAAGAACATTCAAACATATTCAAGATAATTTAAATAATTATTATCATGCTTTAATCTTAAATTCTCATCATAGCAACACAAAAAACAAGTTAGGGAAATTGATTATACCTTCATGTAAGATCCATATGGTGGATGAGGAGACTCTTGAGGGAAGTCCTAAGGGTGAAGGAAAAGAAGAGTTAGGAGAGGAAGAGTGAGTCTCACTCAATACCTTGAGTCTCAAGAAGACCAAGATATGACAAGACTACTCAACTTCCTAGAACTCAAGAGAGGAGAAGAGAGGGGGTTTTTTGTGTGTCTTGAAATGAAGAAATTGGGGAGTTTATATAGTAGTGGTAGAGGAAATATGAATGAGAGGTCATTAATGAGGGTTGACAAAGAATCATGAACCTAGACCTCATTTTAGACTTGGGGGAAATCTGGAGCATTAAATGTAGAGATTGGTGGGAGTGAGGAGCAAGCCAAAATTCGGTTTTCCTGTAACTGTTGTAACAGCTTGTAGAGCAAACTTCAAAAAATCATATCTGACTCAATTTTGATTAGAATTGTCTCATTCTTGTGCTCAAATTGAAGCCATGTATGTCTAGTTTCTGGGAAAATTAACTTCATTCACAGATTCAAAATATTCTAAGAGACATCGATGAAATAGTGAGCATAGGTCATTTGTTAAAAAAATAGTTTCAGTACAATTAACATTAATAGGTCCCAAATTAGCTCCCAATTAACATTAAATGGCTCCAATCACTCTCACTTCAGACTTAATTGATTCCAAATTTTCCTCTAATTAAAAGATAATTACACAAATTACTCATTGAATAATTAATGTTTAATTATCTAGTTAATTAGGTGTATGCAACCTTACCATAAAATGTAGTCCTAATTAATCAAATTATGACACATCATTGATCTCAAATTGATTATACATATAACCAATTGAAATCAATTGTTCATAATCACATATGGTCGGACTCAATTTGTGACAGTGCATCTCAGTCATTAAAACTTTATTTGATGATAACTTTCAATCAAGTGGTCCGATTAGAGCTTATGACCAGTTGATTTGATCGTTACATCATCAAGATTATTTTGGTGAAATGAGATTAAGGATCTAATGACTAGAATCAAGATGCAAATTTTCAAGGAAAATTACCCTTTTACCCTCCAAGTGAGGTTAAATACGGGTTGCAAAATGAGGTGTCAACAACACAACAAGGGAGGACATTCCTTATAAGCACATCCTCATGTGCTTCCCTAGGCAATGTGGGATTTCATGAAATGCAAGACCCCCTTTTGGGTCACTACAAGTTGTATTTAAAGTTTTGAAGTTTTCTGATGTGTCGGTGTGTTTTCCCTTTTTGTTGGGTGTGGCCTAAATTTGCATGAACAAAATTTCAACAGAATTGTGTGGGTTTGTTTATGGGTTTTGTATTTTTGTGTGACTTGTCCATGGGTTTCTCTGTATTTCATTCAATTTTGTGGGTTTGTCATCCTGTCATCCTGCAATTAACTGTTTGTTAAAATACCTCTATGAGATATCTATGGAAATAAGATACATCGAATAAATGCAATTAATTTTGTTGACTTGAAACTATGACGGGTGTGGGCTGCAAATCCTACTTGAACAATGGTATTTGGGCCCCCAATTAATTTGTAGGTGGCCTATCACACTACCCTACCAATTGAGCTCTAAGCTTCGCTTGGTTTAACTTCCCCTAGCTTTAACTCACAGCCCACACTGTATTTTCCCTTAGTTCCCTTGCGTTTCCTAGTGTTCCCTCTCTGTACCTCCTTCCCCATAATTTTTCCATCCCCCAATCCTTTGTCCACTTCTCCCTTTTATAGTCTCTTGTTAGTGGGATCATCATCATTATTTCCCCACTTCACACATACTCCCACATTCATTAGAATCCCAAGGGATCCTCACGATTTAAGAGGATTCCTTGGAACTTGTTCTAGATGCCAAAGAGTATTCAGCAGTGAACTTTCCCAAGGACACTGCTAGCCTTCGGTTACCAACCTCACCATGTACATGTTCTATGCCCACTTTCCTCGTTGCCCGTCAATATTTAGGCCAACCACCTAAACTCCCTCGAGATGGAATCCATTTACTTGTCATCCTGACCTTAGGGTTAGGCTTACGATGATAAGGCCCGGGGTCATCCCCCTCCACGCGTGTCACAACGAGTTGCCCCAGTGGGCCTTAGGCCTTATTTTGGATCCTAATTAAGTGGGCTTGTGCGGGCCTTCTGGGCCCAATCCCCCACAACAAGAATTTCAATTATGGTCCTGTTGGAAATGCCTTAGGATTTGATGGACTAAAGAACCTCAAAATTGTAGCAAATAGCTCCTTTATTGCTTTCAAGATAGCTCTGTGGTTCTGGATGAGTGAGCAGAAGCCTAAGCTCTCATGTTACAATGTCATGGTTGGAAGATATATATCCCCACAAAAGTTGACAAAGAAGCCAATTGAACAGTTGGATATTGGTTGTTAACCAACATAATCAATGGACATGAATGTGGAAACCCCAATGATAGACGGGTTAATGATCAGATTGGCTATTTTTAGAGATATGCTAAGTTGTTTAATGTTCATACTGGACCTAACTTAAATTGTGAAAATCAGAAATCATATTAAAAAAGTGTTCCTTACTATTGTTATGTTTGTTTTCAAATATTTTTGAAAAGAAAAGTGGCTTTTTCAGGGGTTTTATGCTTTGTATTGTAATGTATTTTATTCTCTTTGAGATTCAAAAAAATAAACTACTAATATTTTTTAATGCCTTAATAATGCCTCAAACCTAATAGAAAGGTTATAGGGAACACCTACTTGAGTTTATACTTTTCTTAAATCTCCCATTGATCCTATTGTGGCTTGCATGACTAATTTAATCTCTCTCCATAACATAGAATGGAGAGAGTTCTATATTCACTACAACCAGAGAATCGATATATGAATATTCTTCATCTTTATATTTTGTCCAATGTCAAACTCATTTATAATGCAATACTTAATTTACACAACATTTTTGCTCCAAAATTAACGACCATTAACGACTTGCCACTTAAAATTTCTTGTAAAATGTTGTGGATATAGTATTTCTTTAATTTAAAATGTTAGCATGTATTGTCTCTTCAAATTAAAAGTGCATTTAGCAAGATCAAAAGGCAAAATTTTGGGTTTTTCAAACTTATTTTGGAGGGCCTCACATTAAACCCAAAAAAAAAAAAAAACTCCCCTTTTATAGACTTTCAATAAATAAACAATTGATAAATCCATGCTTATTCTAAAACTCAATTCAAGGCATTTCTCACAAACAACATCAAATCATATGTTTATACATGGATATACTTGACCAAGAAAAAAAGACCTTAGTCATTTTTATCATTCTCAAAGTTCACAATTAATTATGCTTTTTTTATTAATTTTATAGATAGATTGTGGGAGGAAGAAAGGGAGCTGTGAGATTGAACACAAACATGGAATACCACAAAAATATCATTACTAATAATCATCACTTGAACCCTTAATTATGTGGGTTTCTGGGGGGTTTTTCCCCTTTTTTTCTTTCTTTTTTCTTTAAGGTCACAGATGCTTTAGTGGATTGGGGAATACCAGAGATCCAGATTGGCAAAACGCAAGCACTAGCATTGGGCCGTAATGTAAGCATGGGGACGGGCTTGGAGAGAGTTGGCCCAAAACCTAAAGATCATTTCTTTTATATCCAAACTCCATAGTACGTTGTAAATAGATTGTACCAAAACAAAAAAAAAAAAAAAAACACTTTACCATCCTAAACTATATACTAGATTACACTTTACACCCTAAACTATTAGAATACACACTTTGCACCCAAAACTATCACACTTTGCTCCTAGCATCACTCTTACAATTAAGTTAAACAGAAATTAAAAACACATGACTTGCACAAGATGTTTTGCTTAGGTGGCACATTGTTTAAAGACCAAAACACCCTTTTCACACAACTAAAACCAAATGTTTATTTCTTTTCTTTTTTTTTCTCTTCTTTTTTTTAGGTCTCTCTCTCTCTCTCTCTCTCTCTCTCTCTCTTTCACACACACACACACACACACGTTAGGTCTTCCCCTCTCTCTCACCTAGCAGCTTTTCTCCACTAAACCCAACAATATTGGACCCTTTTTAAGCACAATAGTTGGTGAAACTACATCACCTTCCATGGCTGCCTTTACATCTAACTAGTTGCTAGTTTCTCTAATAAAGGCCTTGTTCATCTTATCAATCACACAATTAATCAACCTCTGTGTCCTTATTCTCAGCTCAGGAACTAGGCAAAAGAAATGTTCAATTGGAATAATGGTTTTAAGCAGTAAATAAGTTATATCTAGGCTGCGTTTGTTTCGCTTGAAAAGGATTTTAGGAAATTATTTTACACCAGGCTGTGTGTTTGGTACCTATGGAAAATTGGGTCAAACAAAAATTATTTTACTAGTTGACTGTAAAATAACCCTTCTCACCTGTAAAACCATTTCAGTTCTAATTTTACCTTCAATTGATTTACACTTCCCACACACTCTCTCAAAGCTTCGCACATGCACTCCTCAAAGACATCACTAGTACTCTCCAAGCTCAATTGTGATCGAGCCCCACCCTCTCCCTCACACCAAACGCAGCTCCACCCTCTCCCTGACGCCAATCTGAGCTCCACCCACAGTCCAACAAACGTCGTCGATCCACCCACAGTGAGTTTCCTCCACTGTTTGAGTTCATTTCAGTCCGACAACCTCACCTCTAATCCACCCTCTATTTCAGTCCGACAACCTCATCTCACCTCTAACATCTCTTATCCGTCGCTCCCACGTCGCCGACGAAACACTTCTCTCAATCCCACCCTCTACAATACCCGATCCACCCAAGACCGATCTCGTTCTTGACCCACCCAAGACCGATCTCGTTGCCACCGTTGAAGACCGATCTCATTGACCTGATCTCCATATCTTTCCTAATCTATCTCTCTTTCCCTCAATCTCTCACTCTTTCTTTCTCCCTCTCTCTCAGTTTAACCGAGTTCAGCTTGTGAATGAATGGAGCTAATGGATTTTTGCTTTGTTAACTGTATATATTGAAATTTTCAATTATAAAATTAGTTTGGAAGTTGAGAAAATGTGAGAAACGAGTAGAAAATAACATTTTTAGAATGCAACCAAACACCTGAAAACATTTTCTAAAACAATTTTCATAATGCAGCCAAACACTTGAAAATATTTTCCTTTTCCAAAAATATTTTCACCTGAAAATATTTTACACTCGGAAAATATTTTACATGTTGCCAAACATAGCCCTAGTTTACATTTTGTTCTACTTTTGATGCTAAATATGATGAAAATGGTTGATCTCCTCTGAAAAATTTGAGAACATTCCTTTTGTGGAGACCATAATTCCATTCGATCTAATTTGTATTATTTGTTGCAGAATCACAGATCTAGGATTTCTCTATTCCTATTAAGACATGGTCTAGACTACGCCTTTGATGTTTAGTGATCGTAGATATCTTTTGTAGGTATTCCTATCAACATCCTCTATTTGCATGGTTTGATAATGGAAACAAGTATGCTAATGATAAAAGTTTCTCTGATCATCAGTTTGGGTTGCTTCATGTTTTCAACTCTTTTGGGATTAATTCGCTGAGAATCATCCACCTAGATGTTACCACAATTTTCTCCCTGCTTCTACGTTATTTCTGTGTTACTAATCGGCTTTCTTTTTGGGTGTGTGTATTCATCACTATGTTATTTTATGCTAGGCGAGAGAGAAGGGAAGACCGAAGACGAAGACTTGTATGCACGAGAGAGAGAGAGAGAGAGAGAGAGAGAGAGAGAGAGAGAGAGAGAGAGAGAGAGAGAGAGAGAGAGAGAGAGAGAGAGAGAGAGAGAGAGAGAGAGAGAGAAATAAGCATTTGTTTTTAATTATATGGGTGTTTTGGTATTTAAACATGCCACCTAAGCAAGAAATCATATGCAAGTCATGTGCTATTAATTTCTGTCTAACTAACAGTAATGTCGGGGTGCAAAGTGTGATAGTTTAGGATGCAAAATGTGCATTCGAATAGTTTAAGGTGCAAAATTTTAGGGTAGTAAAGTGTAACTTCTAAAAAAAAAAAATTTAAAATTGTAAACAAAGTAATGCTATGAACACAACAAAAATTTCACAAAAATTTCAAATTAACAAGTCACATCATTACAAAATATTAATTAGAGATTGTGGTGAACCCATGTGTATTGACATAATAATTTAAGAATGTTGTGACATTTTGTTGTATTCCTAACATTACTCTTATAAACAAGTTTAGCTTGGATTCTTTGTTTTGAAAGGAGCCTAGCTTTGATTGTAGTATAGCTTACAAAGGGGTTCATATTAGTATTATCATGTAAAATTGCTAATGATTTTGTTTTAGTTATTTGATGTTTAATTAATACAATTGTGGCAGACTGTGTTTTGGTCGCAATTCACTAATTAATCATTAATAAGTTTATTCTAAGTGAACTATGTTATCAAAGTTTCACTAAATTAAAATTATTACTCCAGTTACCAAAATCATCAAGAAATTCATTATCTATTTAAATTATTTATTTAATCATATAGCATGATTTTTTTGTTTTAATAAAAACTTCGCATTAAAAAATATGTACTTCTATTACATAACTTAAGATTTTTTTTACTATCCATTTTATTAGTTGATTTTGATTGTATTAATAATATGATTTTTTATTAATTTACGTATAATTTTTAATTAACATGTGGAATGCAAAACCATATCGCTAATAAGAAAAATGAGAACCAAAAAGCATATATCTTTTTCTTTATGGTGGGATCCATGATCTATCATTCATATGAAAAGAGAAAACATTATTACAACCACATTATTAAATTCTTCAAAGACAAAGCATGGCTTATGAGTTGTGTGTAGTTAAGTCTATTAAATGATTTGTTTTGTTCGTTTTAATCTTGAATTCCTTAGCAAGTTGAAATTAAAACCTAACTAGCTTGATTCCCACACCTGGTCTTGTCTTCCTATGGTTCCATTGTTTACTGATATTCTACTCCTCCCATTTGATGGCAAATAATTACTAATTTATTAAAAAAAATTATGCTAGAAATATTACAAATTTTATTACAATATCTTTTATAAAATGATGTGCTGCAATTCATCCACGCCATTCATGCCTCATTTGTATATACCATATTGGGGATATGTGGCACATCTAACTTAAATCTTGTGCGCACAGGACACACAAGACAAAGCGTGCAAGCCTAAAAGTTCAGAAGTTTATACGCTGTAGAAATATATTAAGACCATTACAAAAATAAAAATGCATATTTTTTGGTGGCTTTTCCCAATAAGCATACAAAGACCCCCCCCCCCCCCCTTCTCTTTTTTTTATTTGATTTTTTTTATTTTATAATTCAATAACTATCAACTTGAACCCTAAACGTTTTTGTTTGAAATATCAAGTGGTATCAATTGAACTATAAAGTTCTTTACGCATTGCATCCATTTCTATTCCTATTTTTTAATCCTTTCATATTCACATTTTTAAAAGAGGGATAGAGATACAGATGGCTATACTAGTACACCAGTGACTTAAGAGGAAGAATGTTCTTATAGCGTAGGAGAGACTCAATTAATTTATGGACACATGATTTTGAAGTACTACATTCAGCAAAATTATATATATAATTTGAAGTCTTGGATTTAAGCGTATAAATTAATTAGAAAATTAATTAGTAAGCCATAGCCTGCTAATTCTATGTTCATTAGGAGATAGGAGAAGAGGACATTTTGTACATTCTAGTCACCTTCTCCTCTTTTTTTTTTCTATGTCATCTTCTCTCTCTATCTCCCTTCGGCCAATCAATAGGGTTAAGAAGAGGAAGAGAGGGAAGGAGGACCAAGTTTTGTTGTCTGATTTATAAGTTTCATGTTGTTGAATAGATTAGGAATACCACTGTCTTCTTCAACAAGGAAACAAATTTTCTTTCTGCGAAGTCATGAATATATGTCATCTTTTTTCTGCATTAAGATTGCTAACTACATCATTATCATACAAAATTCTTACATGCATCCAGAAGAGAAGATAAAACTATTGCCTGTATGATCATGTATAGATGTACATGCGCAACTTCAGAACAAAATTCACAAGAGTACTAATGCTTTGGGGCATTATATTGGTTTAACTCCACAGGGAAAAATTGGAGAGGGAGAGAGAGAGAGAGAGCGAGAGAAAGACTAGGATCTAGGATGCATCAAAGTCACTTAATCAGCAAGGGCCTGCCCTTGTAATCTTCAATCTCTTCACAGTGGACAAGAACATCCTATACAAAAACAGAAGCAAGAGCCACATTAATGGATGCAAAAATATCTGATAGAGTGTTAGAATTGAAAATGGATTACTCTTAATTAAAGAGCCACATAAACTCACTCCCAAGGAACATCTCCAACCATCATCAAATCCCCTTCCTCATCTTCATATGTTAACACATGACATTTCTCAGGATGCATTGTATCCACTTCAGCTCCCCCTGTGCCAAAAATCAAAAGCATTCCCACAAAAAAAAAAAACAATTATTAGCTCAATCTTCTACAAGTTTACAACAATAAAAATAGATCAAAATAATCATTCTAACAAATAGGGAAGAGGGAAGCATGTAAACTTTACAGAGAATGTTGGTGTTGAACATGTAGTCAAGAGTCCTTATCAAGTCATCATAACCATCGTGGGCTAATAAGTCCAGCTTTCTCCCAATTGGAATGCCCTCCATGTAAACCTTAACAAAGAAGGTGGCATGATCATTGCACTCGTTTCCTTCTGCCACAAGTGACTGAATTGGTGGATAATCCAATGTTTGCACCCTAACATAAAAATGAACCATAAACTGTTATGAGAAAAGCAATGCTAGTAGGCGTAGACAATGATAATCATAGATTGAAAAGAAAAAAAAAAAAAAAAAAGTTTTTTGTTTTTGTATTTTTGTCCTTGTAATAAATAAGAGAAAGGATTCAAACGCAGGTTCTCTACAGCAGAAGAATTGGGTAATGCCACTTGTAATTACTGAGTAATGACACTAAGTTACAAGACTCCGGAGATGATGGGCAAAAGGTTGATATAAGATGAAAATGGAAGAAAGATAAGATTTCATCAAATGGGTATTGAGTATCATAGAATAATACCTTGGAGTTGAAGAGCTGTTGTGTTGAGAGGCTGAAATGCTAAGTCCAAGCCTAAGATCTGTGCTAAGATCTCTCTTTAGCTGAGAAAGAGAGGAGGAACTAGAGAGAGATTGATGGTTGTTACTGTCAATTGAAGAAGAAGAAGAACTAGTAGCTCTGCCCATTGTTAGATGTGACGACAAACAAAGCCGCCACCCAAGGTTTAAATAAATAGACACACACTCGCACACAGTCAAACAGTGTGTGTAAGAGAGAGAAAGTTAAAAAAAAAAAAAAAGAGTCTATGAGATATGAATGTGTTGGGGGGGAAGCATTTCTTTGAAACAACTGGTCGGCCTGAAATGTTGTCAAGGTAGCAGACAGGTACACGCGTCAAGTAGGAACCAACGTGGCTTGTATCATAATTTCCCTTTGAATCTTAAACATTCAATCACAATGCGGTTCATGTGCAATTAGGCTGGCTTGATGACATTTTACTATAAGTTCATAATTCAGGTTGATAGAATAAGCATCTTTTACCAAACACTTTTCAATTTGGAAAAAAATAGGGAAAATTTTACTTTTTAAGAAGTAATCAAAACGTGGAAGAATGAAACACAATGTTTTTAGTTTTCACACCATTTTTCAAACATTATATTCCAATTTTGAGAGCTCATAATGTTATTGTTAACCATTGTGAAGACAATATTCTCTAAAATTGTAAAACTTGGAGTCTAAGGATTAGACAAAGAGTCCACACACTATAACATAATGTGTACTTGGAGGACATGAATCTAGACAAAGTATTAAAATGGGGTAATTAAACATTGTGTTTCATTGGATAGAAAGGCATCGATTCTAGAAATCTATTTACACCATCCTGAAACACAGTATTAAAATAAACCCATGTCATAAATAATCTTTCACTCAATGTTCAATGGATATGATTATCGTGCTGCGCATGGGGCATAGGTATTGACACATAATAAACCTTATTGATAATGTTGAGGCTACGTGTGCTATGTAGACTAAACCACATCGATATGTACTTACATGAATTATTTAAAGAGCTGTAAATAATTATGGACAAACCATGGGGGGATGCTTCAACAAGCAAGATGAAACCTCGGACATTTTGTACATTCTATAAGTATTGATGGGGCCCTCATGTTTCCCATCTACTTTAAAATCAATACGTTCGTAAGATCTATTGGTATTTCATAAAAACTTGTTTCTGAATAGTTCTGATTCTATACATCATTATTTCACTTTCTTTTGCCCCTAGGCTAGGGGCTCCAAATCCTAAACGGCTTTAACTTTAGAGGGTAGATTTTTAAGAAATCAAACTCACTAAGTTTTCTAAAAATTTCTTGATGATATGCTAAAACTGAAATAAAATATAAACAAAAGGTAATTAGTTTTCTTTATATTACTTTATACCCTACATCATTACATTAAACAGACTGACAAATCTTGCTTGATAATACTTTTTATTGAAAGACGATACTTAAGATCCTATCATGGAGACATGTCATCAATCTGATTTATAAACACAAGAAAAAGATTTGAGAACAAAAAAAGACACAAAAAGCATTTTACATTCTTGATTGCTTATGCATTAAACATCTCTCCTTCACGTGTACAATTCACGTGTATAATGCACATTTTCTCTCTCTCTAGAATTCATTTTCCTAGTTGTTTCTCACAGTGAGGAATAGTAACAAGGAAAATCTTTCGTAGGCCTAAAGATACGCCTATTGATAGGAAGAAATGAAAAACTTACAAACAAGTGAAAGAGAAAAAAGAAAAGGAAAATGTTCCCCACCACCCCTACCAAGCTGTTGCTTCAATTAACCATCATATGTTTATTGGTCTCCAACACATTATTCCCATTGAATTTAAAGCATGTTTACCCACAGGCCACACACTCTTTACAGAACCCGTAATGTCTTGGACTCTTAAGACCATAGTCTCTCTTATTTTCCTCTTTTACACATTCTTCTCCAAAACTGTGTTCTTCCACTCTCAAATCTATCTTTCTCCATCAATGTGTTGGAGATTCTCCACATTTTTTTTTCCCAGTCAAACTATGAATTGCTTTTGAATTATTCCATGTAAAGCACCAGGCCCTACGCTGGGGGACCTGGCCCCATTTCAGGCTTTTTCTTCACGGACCCTTTTATTTTTCTCTCATTGCTGTTAATTTGCACCATCATTTCTATCACCCTTGTCTTGAAATCCTATACACGCATCAAGAAATCTAGGAGCCTCGTGGTTCATCAAGGTTCACGCTCTCGGCCACCTATGTAATATTTGGCTTTTTAAAAAGGAGTCCTTCCCCTAGTGTCGCAGCTGTCGCTCTTAAAGAGATCAGTTGTCCAGTGTTTTCGAGTTACTAGAATAGTGTCTTGGGCACATTTCAAAGAAGATTGTGTCCACGGGCAGTGTTTTATATGTAAATTAATATTGGAGTATGTTAATGGGTGCTCTTTGCTCCTTACGCTAAAGAAGAATATCTCCTTAACTTGTTAAGGAGGAATTAAGCGAGTCTCACTACATTGGAAAGTAACAAAAACTAATAAACAAATATCATTTTAATTGTGAAAAGTAAAAAAACTAATAAACAAATACCCTTTTAATTAAAAGTTGCCTAGCTCCTCAAAATACTTGTTAATTACAATAATAAATAACTCAATTATAATCAATACACTCGTTAATTGGACACATCAATGTATAAAGCTTGCTAGGTCATTGCATATGTCACCAACTTGTACATCGCATACATCACCAACTTGTGTGCATAACTAGATGACTTCAAGCACACCTTATTCTTTTGAGATAGTATTTCTAGGACATCACCAACTTGTGTGCATAACTAGATGACTTCAAGCACACCTTATTCTTTTGAGATAGTATTTCTAGGACCAATGCCACTTGTTACCATCTTTGACTCAATTTGATCACATGTCTCACTATGATTGATGAACCATTACTTTTACATGGACTCACCACTTTTTTTTTCATCACTCACAGTCAAATATGCTAAGGTTGCGGAGATAGTTGTGGCACAAAATTTATGTCCATAGACTTTATCTTTTAAGATAAGTACATGCTGAGAGAATGGGAGATGGCACTCAAATACATTACACGTCACAAAGGATGATGCATCATTAACACTGGGCTACCACTTGAAGCCCAAGTGCACATCCTAACTAAACCACTAGGTCCACTGCCCTACTGTGGATGATGCATCAAAGATTGGAACGTAGCATGGGATTGGATCTGGGGCCACATGACCACAAACAAAATGACAAAGTTTATTTTAGCGGATCTAAATCAAAGCATTGTCCAATCTCTCCTTACAATTAATGTAGACAATAATAATTTCATTCATTCATGTATCAACTGCATCTATGCTTACTAATCAACGCAAGTCAAAGACTTGTAGTTGAATTGACACCTCCTATGTACAAAGTGTTTGGGGGTCTGGGGGAAAAGGGTTTGAACTGTGGAGTTAGTAGCATGTTGTAAATATTTCTAAAAAAAAAAAAAAAAAACCAATCAACGCACAAATTAAAGGAGAAGTTGCGCAATGGAAAACATTTTGCATGTGTGCTTCTGCACTGGTTATAATCACGGAAAAGCAAACACTAAACATAGCATTAAAGTGATCAGTAATGACAATGACCCAGTAATTACAAGTCAAACAAAATCCTAAAAAATATGCCTGTTGGAAAAAACTCTCCACAAAAGAGGCTACCCAAACCGCCAAATGAAAAGCTGAAGAGAAACTTTCGATCAGTCAAAAGAGCCCATCTATTTCCAAAAGTTGCTTTAAAATCTGACACTACTTGTATGCAACCTGTGACAGGAATTTAGTCACCTCAGCTGCAACCTCATAAGCACACTCAACACATCGGCCCAAAGCTACACCAGATACATAGTTGCCCCCCAGAAACAGCCCTTGAAACCCAGTATCTTTGAGAGCAGCATTTGCAGCATCAAGGAGATCAAAATGACCAATCAAGAACTGTGGAATGGCTTGTGGCCACACTTTCACACCCAACGGAAGTGGATCTTTTGCATTAGGGTTTATGAGCATTTTCCGCAAATCTCTATCAACTGCTTCAATAAGTTCACTCTCCGTCTGTCATTAAAAACTGTGGCATTAGAAAGACTAAAAGGAAAGAAGAAACTGAAAGGCATTTAAAATCTAAACATAATATTTCAAAGCCCAAAGATTGTAACACTAAAAGTTAGACCAATCAACAAAAACTGAAATCAAGATATGAATCTTCTTGAATTGTCCTACCTTGGACAAAATTCCAGGATTTGTAGCCCCTCCAATGTAGTTCAATAGTAGAACTCTTCCAGCTGGTGCTCGATCAGGGAAAAGTGAAGAGCTATAAATGGTTCCTGCAATTCCCAAGATAATTCACATGCTAAATTTGGCCCAAAATTTTCAATGCATCCTTAACAGAATATTACTTCTTACAATTAATTAAACATCTCAACACTATATTAAGTACCAGCAGATGTTAAGAATGGCCTATGACCCTTGGGTCAGTTGGTACCTCCTAGCATCCCCCCACGTCCAGGGATCAAGTGCCCCACCCCCATAAAAAAAGAATTAAAAAATTTTTATAAAAAAAAAAAAAAAAATCATTTTAAGCAAAGAAAACAAAACAGATGTTAAGAATGAGTCATGGACATAACTAATTTAAGAGTTTAAAAGGAAGTACCCAAAGTTTCCACCCCTTGACTGCGTGGGTGCAATTGACCAAACCCCTTTAGTTCACCATTTATCAAGCATTCTGTCCGAATTGCTTCTTTTGGATATGAAATAGACACCGCTGCAACTGGTGGGTAGTAAAATTTTGAAAGTGCATCTGCAGCACCAGCCTGTAAAAAAGAAAATATGTGGAAAAAAATTTATACAGGCCTCTGCTGCAATCTAAAAAATTAAGGAACAGCAAAAAATGCCTTCAATAATCCAGTAAATAAATATGATTTCATTAACCCCCTAGATGTGGCCATGCTACAACAAACTTTAGTTATACACCATTAAGGATCATCTAACAAGGCATGTCTTAAAAACAAAGCTTTAACAGTTGAACAAGCATGGGATATACACTATCAGGAGCTAAAATATCTAGAGTATCTGTAAGAAACTATGCCTTAAATATTCACCAGCTCGCAACTTTAAATGACTCAGTAGACTTATTTGTCTTATAAATAAATTTTTAATTAAAAAAATAAGATTGAGCTAAAAAAAACATAGTCAAATTTTAGATGAGGACTAGCTAGTTAACTGATATATAAAATAAGATTAAAGCCTAGTATAAACGCAAGTTCTAGATAACTTTAGGGCATCTGCTGAAGACAAAGTCTAAGCCATATGTCCACTATGCTGTATCAATAAATAAATAAAAAGAGCTGAACAACCTGGAAGAACTATTTCAACATGGTACTACTTTCTACCAATTCAACTTACATCCAAGTGAAAACCAGTCTACAATTATGATAGAATGTCAACTAAAAAAAAAATAGCACCTCAGTGAACCAAAACTCAGAAACTACATGCTACTTTTTAGCATGACCTCTCCTACACAGGATACTCTCCAAGGATATTTACAACTTTGGCATTCCAAACACAAGAGTGTCTATTAATTTTGTGTTACTCTGCCTTGACCCTGAAAATTTTGATGTAGCTCAGATCCTGATCTAAATTTTATTCAGCATTGCCACTATTGATTAATTAATTTTTTTCAAAAATAGTGAGATATTATTATCTGTATATAAAAGCATTGTGATAATGTGCACTGAAGTTAGTGGACTGACACAAGCTCTACAGAACAGCAAGCAAAAGAGGAGGGAAAAAAAACCACCAGAAAACAAGAAAAACTAGAATCAAGTGTCCATTTGGAAACAGCTTATTTAGCTAAAACTGAAAACTTTTTGCTGAAAACATTGTAGATAAAGCTAAAAGCTAGTTGAAATAGTACAATGGGGCCATAAATAGTACCAAAAAGTGCAATAAGGCCCATGAATAGTACTAAAAATAAGTTAAATAGTAGCAAAAATAAGCTAAATAGTAAAAAAAACTGACTTTTTCAATCAATGTCAAACACAACCCGGTATTCAGAATAATGAAAGTAATCATCTTTTCCAAAATGAACAATAAATAATTGAACAAGTGGTGCCTTATCTAAAAAATTATATTAGTATATTACTAACAAACTGCAAACAATATGAATCACATATTAAAAAAGTTAAAACAAAAGTCAAAATTAAACAGAAGATTAGACCTTCAATATAATCCATTTTCAAGCATTCCACTAATAAGAGCAGTAATAAGACAACCAGTTCTTAAATGTTACAAGAAAGGGGCATACAGATAGAGGACGCAACAAACTGCTTGCAATATGGGAAGGAACCGTCATGATAACACTTTTGCTCTGAAGAGAAACCAATCCTTGCGGCGTTTCATACGTCAAAGTGTAACCTCCATTATCCAATTTACTAATACTTGAAAGCTTCCAAGACAATTTTACTTTTCCACCCAACCTGCCAACACAAAACAAGTCACTAAAATCAACAATCCTAAAACGAATATTGCAAGCACATCAATAGTTGAACTTCCAATGAAGGGTACCTTGTAGAAATTGCATTTGGCAACATAGCGAGTCCCTTCCTAAGTGATCCAACAGTTTGGCCCTTTGGCTTTGGTAGACTCCTAAAAGATAACTTAATTCAGGGCATTGAACACAAATTTTAAATATAACCACAACATATGCATCAATGGACGGGTATTTTTACGGATCTCGAGGTGGCTTGGGAACTTTATTTCTCTCCTGGATTGCTTTAAAAGTGCCACCAATGATACTACCACCATTCTGCTCTAGATTCCAAACTTTCCCAAATGCAGCTTTCATACTTAGTTTTGAAGGATCACCCGCATAGACACCTGCATATGACAAAATTTTCAGCTCCACTAAGCAGCCATATATACCAACTGAAAGGAAACAAGTCACGGCATGCATATTCCCAACTTGGAAAATTTCTTAATAGGAAGAAGAGAGATTCCAACAAAAATAAACAATGAGAACAGATTGATTAGCGACATAGGTTGTTCATTATTGGTTATAACCTGAACAAAATGGCTCAATCAAGCGTTCAAAAACCTCATCGCCAAGATTACGGCGCACAAACTCCTCGACTGATTCCTCACGCCCCTGTCACCTTTGTGAAGACTATAAGACATGAGAAATTCACTTTAAATATGCATGTGCACAAATGCATGCTTGATGTCATTGTGAATGAATTTTCAAGAGTAACATAAATTGATAAAGATAATAAACAAAGAGTTGATGAGGACAAACTGGTGGAGGAGGGCGAATGCCGAGAGCACCAAAGCCAGCCCTGAGTTTGCCACCAATGCTCATCAAGTCAAAGAAAGGCAGGTCGGCTGGCTTCGAGGGGACTGGCCTTAATTTCCCATTCCACAACACAAAACGCGGCGAATTAGGATCACCCAAAACTATGTCATCCTTCAATCCACTATCCACCTAACAATGCAATAAATAAAAAGAACCAACATTTCAACAAAATCAAATTAAGGAAAAAAAAAAAAAAAAAAACCTTTCCTATAAAACATTGTAAATGCTATTACAGACATACACTTAACAGACCAAATTAAAATTATAATATGAAATTATGAAATAGTAGATTGGTTCTCTGATTGGAGTTTGAATTCTCTTTTTTTTAGAATAAGATATCTTACTCATCTAAACAAAAAATAAAAATTTAGAAAGCTAATAAGTTAGAAATGAATTGATAAGCTAAGCAATTAAATTCATAATTTCCCAATAATAGCTTAGAAACTTTTGGGAGAAACTGATAATTTATCACATACGATCATGGTGAGCATGGAATCGGAGGGCTGGAAGCTATTGGGGCCTTCTTCCCAGAGATAACCGTCTCGCTCGACGGTGATGATGTTGCCACCGACGCGGTCTCTGGCCTCCGTGACGATGACATTAGGAACGACGTCTGAGTGTTTGGTTGCGAGTGCCTGTGCGATGCAGAGGCCGCTGATTCCGCCGCCAACGACCACGCAATCTACATTTGAGGAGGAGGAGGAGGAGGAGTGTTCCGCCGCCGCGTGAGGCGGAGAAATCGTGGTGGCGGATGAGTCCTCGGCGATCGAGCAGCGAATACGTGCGGTGGGGTTGCGGCGAGCGAGAGGGAGTGTGTAAAAGAGAGAGGAGGGTGACGTGGACGGCGGCCTTGGGCGGAGGAGAAGCGATTGGGCGGGGAGGTCCGTGAGGGTGTTCATGGTTGATGGCGGGTTCGGGCTCGGGCTCGGGCTCGGGCTCGGGTTCACTGCTTTGAAAGAAACGACGGCGTTTGTTATCTCGATGAGGGAAAATGGTGGATAGCTATTATGACTTTGAGAAATGACGTGTCTCTCCACTATTTGATTAGCTGATTGTTACGATTTGGCTACTACCGCTACACGGTACATAGATGATAGAACATAGGCATAGGTATCTAATAACTCTTTCTTTTTCTTTTTTTACTGTTATTATTATTATTATTATTATTTTAAAGCTTACTATTATTAACTACCTAACACATATTTAGCTGTGGAAAAATTAAAGGCCTACATAGATGATAGATAGAACATAGGTATAGCTATCTAATAACTTTTTTTTTTTTTTTACTATTATTAACTACTTAACACATATTTAGCTGTGGAAAAATTAAAAGCATAAATGTATTATTAGTCTCTATATTTTGCATTTTTTTCATTTTGGTATCTACATTTTATTTTTACCACTTTTAGTCTCTAACCAATTAACGTCTAACATTTAGATCATTTCCATCGTCCAACTAATAGCAAAAGCTGACATGGCTGACGGTGAAATAAAAAAATAATATAATCATACAGAATATAATGCCACATCAGCATAAAAATTTAAAAAATTAATTTATTAATTTTAACTAAATAAAAAAATAGAATTAAAACCCAAAAACCACTAAAATTAAGATCTAAAAAGTATTTTGAACAAAGTTAAAAAAACAAAATATTCCGAAAATTCGGAAAAACATGTTTTTTCCCCAATCTTTGGTTGGAAACATGTTTAGACTATCTCTTTCTTCCAATTCCATTTCCAATTACAATTCCTAACTAAAACCAAACAAATCCTTATAAACCAATTTCTCTTCTCCACTTATCAAAAAAAAAAAAATTCTCTTCTCCTCTCTCTGAGCTATTCCACAATCCCCATCAAATCTCTCCAAAGCTCTATCTCTACCTCTCGATCTCGCTCTCTTGGCAAGGGTGATGACAACGGCAAAGGCGACAACAGAGACTTGAAGATTGAAGGTGACAGTGGTGACGGCTTGAAGATTGGTTGTTCTGGGTTTTGCTCGCATGGGTTTTGGATATAGATCGATGCTTTTGTGCCTGTTCTGAGTTTTTCTGGGTTTTGAACCGATGCTTCACTGCTATTGTTGCTGCTCCGCCGCCGCTCAGCCCAACACTCTAACCCCTCTACCCATTTTTCCCTTTGCAATTTCTCTCTCACGAACCCATATTTGCTCTCTCTTTTCCAACTGAACCCAGTCGAGACAAAGAAAAATAAAAAACAACAAAAATCCATAACAATATCCACAAACCCAGATTTGCTCTCTCTCTCTCTCTATCTCTCACGAACCTAGATTTGCTAACAATATTTATCAGCTCCTAGAAAATTCTTTTTCTTGTATATTATTATTATTTTTTGTTGTCTTTGGGTTCAGATCTGAGCTGCTGACATGTTTTTGTTTTTATTTGTGTGTGATTTCCATTGTAAGATGTCTAGGAAGTGTGTTGATGTAGTTCGAACCAAATGTGTTTTTTTCATGTGGGTATCTGTAATTTAGGATTCTGTGGTGTCTCAGTGGTGGCGGCGGCTAGCTTTTGGTGGTTGGGTTGAGTTTAGGTTGTTGTTGGCTTTGGTGGGTTGTTGGTGGTGGTGGTGATTACTGGTCGTGGGCATGATGGATAGAGAGAGATGAAGAGAGAGACGTGTGTTCTTGAGTTCTTTAATCTGGGTTCGAGTTCTTGTGATCTTCATGTTCTTCCTAAAAACTAATGAGTTTTTTCATAAAAAAAAATTATTTATTTTAATATTTGTTTTTAATTTAATTAATTAATGTGTGTGATTATATTTTTTTTTATTCCATCGTCAGTCACATCAGCTTTTGTTGTTAGTTTGGTGACGGAAATGACCTAAATGTCAGGCGTTAATTGGTTTAGGAACTAAAAGTAGTAAAAATAAAATGTAGGGACCAAAATGAAAAAAGTGCAAAATATAGGGACTAAAAATACATTTACGCCAAAATTAAAATTTTAATTTCTGTAATTTCAGTGAATGGCTAATTAAACCCATCGGAATAGAAAAATAGATAATAATAAAAGACACCATTGGAATAGAAATAACATAAATGATGAGCTAAGTACTAATTAAGCTTATTCTTCATTATTTCACAACATACTATGTGAATAAAAGCCTCAAAACAAATAGAAATATCCTTAATTTAACAAAGATCTAAATGGATTGTTATATAGAGAGAAACATGACATCTAATTTGGTAATGAGTTTATAGAGACATTCAAAGTATTATAAATTTTAGAAGAAACGTGTGATTTAATTTGGTAATGAGCTTGAATTGTAGTCATTAACTAAATAAATTTTAAAATATATTGTAAACTTTTATTCTTTGAATAAGCCCAATCAACAAGTCATCTTTCTTCTAGAGGACATATGAAGAGTAGATTTGACATCATAAATCATAGAATTAGGGAAACCAAAGGAGAAAGACTTCCCAATTGCAAAAGTTGGCAATAGATAAAATAAAAAAATAGCCAAAAAATGGGTCTCTTCATTAATTGTACGAGGTCCCTCAATCAATCCTCACTATAGCCCTAAAGTTAGCTAAAAATCGTTCCATGAGTTAAGCAAAGAGTAATTCCAACCATGCATTAAGCAAAAAGTAGCCCTCCCTTATAAACAACCAAAGTATAAGCAAGGCAAATTTATTGACTAACCAACACACAATCTTGCCTTTGTTAAGTATTTCTTAGACATAACTTGGGCCCAAAAGGAGTCTTGATCATTGATAAGCCTTCAACATAATCTAGCCAATAGGGTCTCATTCCTATGGTTCATTTGAAACAACTTGAGAGTCCGAGACCACTATAATCCTTCAATTTAGTCACTTTCTCCCATTAAACCTTTTTTTTTTTCTTTTTAATGTAAGGAGCCCAAAATAAAATCCCTACAAAGTTTATCAATGGCAGAATATGTCTTGAAGAAGTGAGGCACAATTAATGTGGTAGTATGAGATGGAGCCACACTTGTTTTAGGGTTCTTTTGGTTAGAGGATGGAAAAGTGAAAAGATGTAAAATTTAGGAATGATAAATAAGTGGAAGGAAAAAAATGTTCCAGTTTTCCCTCATATATGTTCGGTAGAGAGGATGATAAAGTGATATGATAGAAAATATGATTTTAATAAATTTATTGTTATACCCTTATAAGTTATAACATAAGGAAATTAAAAAAAAAATCAAGAAAGTATTAAATTTAATGTAAAACTCATTTTGTCCCAAATTTTCCTCCCAATTTAGGAGGATGGTTTTTGTTTTTTTTTTTTTTAGGCCTGGGTGAAGTGGAACCACCCACCCCTTTTTCCATCCTTCATTTTTTTTCACCACACAAGACAAAATGAAAACTCTCATTATTCTATTCTCTTCATTTTTCACCTAATCAAACAAACCATTAACAAGGATTGATTCCCTAGAGGTAGGGGTGTCAAATGGGTGGGTTTGGGTAAGTTTGGGTTGGGTATTTAAAACCCATTCACCCATTAAAACCCACTTAACTAATTGCTTCTAACCCAAACTCAACCCAACCCAATTATAATGGGTAAACCCCAACCCACCCAATTACCCAATTATTAAAATTACCAAAAATACCCATAAACACAGTAACAACTCAGCACCAGGAAAATAGAGAAATAAGATAGAAACTAAATGGTCCACCGTTTAGTTGCCGAGAAAATTTAGAAAAATGAGAAAATGAATTTTGAAAATTGGATTCTGATGATGCGAAGAAAATCAATAGGCTGGATGTTTCGGACTTGAAAGGACCACTTGCTTTCTCGATGGCCTGAAAAAGAAAGAAAAGCGATCAAAGGTGACCGGGGCCGCCGGCCAAAAACTCTCCGATGGCAAAGTTAGTTTTCTCTCTATATTTTTGGAGTTCCAACTTTTTGGGAGAAGTAAAAACGTACATTTGTTTGGTTTGAATGGGCGTTTATATAGTGTCCTAAAAACAGTTATCAAACTTGTAACCTCCCCTGGATTCGAGGAGGTGTAAGGGTTCAAAGATAACTTCCAAAACTGTTTAGGAGTTATATACTTCTCACATAACGGTCACTGGGAGTTATACGTGTAATAAGGAGTTGTAATATACACTCGGGAATTTTCCTAAGTATGACAACCTCGTCCAAGGATCTTCCTGTCGAGCGTACCTAGCTTAGGAATAAGGGTCATTCCTCCTATGGACGAATTTTGTTCAGGACGAGCTTTGCGACTCTCTAGGACAAGGAGACTTGTTCCCTGATCATACGAACCTCGTCCAAGCTTCTTCCTTCATGGACGAGGTAGTTATTAGTGAGGTTTCCGAGGTCCTTGCTTCGCTGGCTTTGTCCTGGACGACCTCTATGGACGACGTCAGGGTTGGTACTTTATCATACCCTATCAGTTGCCCCCTTGTCCAAAGGTCGCCCAGAGCTCTCAGTCTTTGGACACGTGTTTCCTTGTTCATGATCATGAGTTACCCCAGGTGTCACGATCTTGATGGTTGAGTTCCATTGGTTTCGGATTGTGCCACGCGTTATGACTTTATTGGTTAACCGTCGCGTCGGTTCATGTTTTCAAGGAAGTTGCCACGTGGCTCTTCCTGATTGATCACGTCGTTCTAGGTTTCATTTTTCAACGCCTATAAATAGTAGATTTCCTCTCATACCCTCTGCATTTTTCAAATTTTCTTGTTTGACATTCCTCGTCCATCGCCTCGTCTAGAAGTATTCCAACGTCCCTAGTTTCCCTTCGTCTAGAGCCAAGTATTTTCTTTACACTCGTCTTTAGGTTTCCCTTAAATTTCCACAATGTCTGAAGTTTTTTCTTCGTCTAGTAATAGTGTTGACAAAGAGATAGACGAATACCACAACTCAACTAGTTACAGTGGCTCTAGTAGTAACAGTAGTAGTAGTGGGGGTAACACCACAGACGAGTATGTTTCTGGGGTTCCTAGGGTTCCCCTAGAAGTCTTTCAAGAGGAATTTAGGACGAGAGCAGCGTCTAGGTCTGGGGCTGGTCCCTCCAGTGCTCCCCCGTCCACCCCTAAGGACGAGGTTGAGACCATTTATAGCTGTGCTGTGGGGGTTCCTTCTAAGACGGACGAGAAGAAGTTAGCATCTCTTAGGAGCTGGTATCATATTCCAAATGAGCTAAACCCTAGGTTGGCCGTCCGTGATGAGTGGTGTTGCCAACCCCATTTTGGCATAGGAATTTATGAGGCCTATCTTCTAGAAGGTCTTAGGTTGCCTCTCAATGCATTTTCTAGGGAGTTGCTCACTAGATTGGGTTTAGGGCTGTGTCAGTTCAATCCCAATGCATGGAGACTCATCGTTTCTATGCAAATTTTGTGGAGAGAGGTTTTTGAATGGGATTGTCCCCTTACCGTGGACGAATTCCGTTTCTACTACAAACCCTCTAAAATTAGCCAATCCCGTGACTTTTATCAATTTACAGCCAGAAGAAGAGATTGTAGGATAATAAAATCGTTGGTCACATCAGATAGGAATTGGAAGACGGAGTTTTTCTTCGTCTCTGGTTTTTGGGCAGGACACCTTATTAAGGTGGGCAGGGATGCATTTGCCCCATATACAGGAGAGTTAGGGAACCTTCGTCCTGAAGGTATGCTTATTACTATTATAGTGTTACCTTTATCACACATCGTTTTATACTAACTAAGCTCCTCGTCCTTATTGCAGGTGTTAAAAGGTCGTCCTTGAACAAGTTTTATTTGGGACATGTTCAAAAAGCTCGTCTTCACCCAGAGAGGGACTTCCATTCCTTGGTTACCCTTCAACGCCTTGCTACTTGGGGACTTGGGCCTGAGCCCTCTCCTGAAGCCACAGCTCATGAAATTACAGTCCGTAGACGTAAGTTTTTGCCCTGAAAGATTTCTTCGTCATTTTGTTCGTTTCGCCATTACCATCATCATATTATTATTATATATATATATATATATTTTTTTTTTTTTTTGAATGATGCTAACACTTTATTTACAGGAATGGCTACTATGAAAGAGAACAAGGGCAAGGAAGTTGTGGACGAGGCAAGCAAGCAAGACGTTGAAACTCAGGCTCGTCCTGCTGTAGGTGATAAGAGAAGCATGTCAAAAGCTGTTAATCTTGAGAATCTCCCCAGCCATCTGAAGGAGAAGAGAGCGAAGCACAAGAGGTCGTCCAAGTCTGGGGTCGTCACTCCTGTTGTCCCCATTCCTCCTCCATCTCAGTCGCCGTCCATCCAGATCCTAGATGTAGAGTCGTCTGAGCCTACCCATACCCCTCCATCCAAAACTAATGCTCCTACCTCGTCCTAGCCTCCTTTGAAAGTTGCTTCAAACATCATCGAGAATGAGGACTTGGCCTGGGAGAGGTTTGAGAAGGCAGTTTCTAGTGAGGATGTGGCTGCGTGCTACAACATGTCCTTGAGGGAGTTTGAACACTCAGGTGTCCACGACCTTTTCAAGGTAATTAATACCAACTTTTCTCCATTCTTTTTCCTTTCGTCCATGTCTTCCTCGTCATATGCTTTATTTATTTGCTTTATACGAAAATTCGTAATCACTTGTGTAGGTTATGTCGAAGTTCATAGCCGCGTCCAGATAGGCTACTGAGCTGGATAAGACGAGGATTTTATTGGAGAGAAGGATACAGGAAGTCAGGGACAACTGTAAAGGCTGGGTTGAAACAGCAGCCAAGGCTAAGGAGGAAACCAAGGGTTTGCTGAACCTCGTCGAAGAGCTAAAAGCTGATATAGTAGAGAAAGACACTCGTCTTGATCACTTTCAGAAGAAGACTGACGAGTTGAGCAATTCTCTTGAGAAGGCCAAGGAAAATGCCGTAGAGGAGTTTAGGACTTCAAAGCAATTAACTGACTTGCTGGACGCCAACTATGCAGCCGGATTCGAAGATTTTCGCATAGAGGCGAAGGAAAAGTTTCCCGAGGTTGATTTCAGCTCCATTGTGCTTCAATTAGGGGGTGCTGCTAGTTCTTTTCTTCAAACAAGTTCTGAAGATATCAACATTGAAGATGACGCCTTGACTAAGCCTGCCCAGGACGACCCCAATGCCGATGCCCCTGCTGCCTGAAGACGATATTTTGACTATTTGTTCAAAGTGTTTGTTTTGTTTCTTTGTTTTGGTCCACTATTTTTAGGACCTTTTTCAGATGTATTTGAATACAATTATCTCGTCCAAGGTTTTTTGGACGAGTTTATTAACAATTGCCTTTTAAGGCTTACTTTGCAAGGGTTTTTGGACGTTGGTCGTCTACCCTTGTTTTAAACTTTGATAAATGCATACTTTTATTCAGTATTGACTTTTATTGTTTGGACGAGTTTTTATTGTTTCGACGAGTTTATGCTCTGTTTTTACCATTAGATGTGGGCTTTTAAACAGTAAGCATTGTGTTGTATGGTCGTCCATGCATTTTTCTTATGGACGACCTACCTATGCATGGACGTCTTTGTTAGCCATTTTAATTTTTCTAAGTATAACTCGTCTCAAAAATGACAACGATGATCATGCGTCCTTTTCCTCGTCCATGGCTAGACAGTTGGCATTCGTCTTTCGTTCAAGCGTTTATAGTGTTTACCTCATCCTAGAGCATCTGGCGTCTTGGCCATATGCTCGTCCATGGACAAATTTCATTGTATGCCTTTTTTTCTCGTCGGTGGACGAGCATGCCTTAGCTTATTTTCCTTTTGCTTTATCCTCGTCTCGAGAAAAGCTTATGAACGTCACATCCCTGCGTCTAGGGATTTTCATTCATTTCAGGTTTTTGCCCCCCTTGTGGGTATTATTATGGAAATTAGATTTATGCATTAAATACATTAGAAATCCAAACCATATTATTATATGAACATTTTCCACAAGTATGGCATACGTTTATAAGCTAGCGCCTTATTAAAATACTTAAGAAAATACATAACCTCGTCTTTCACAAGCTGGTCTGTAGGTGGTGCAAAAGTTTAAGAACTAGTGCGCTTTTTATTCTTAATACACACCATAGTAGTAGTAAGAACACAACAGTAAATATAAGTGAACACGTAGATCATAGCTGTAACTTCGTCATTGATTTCCCTCGTCCCTGCTTATCACTGATAGTACCTCCTCAGGTGCTCCACGTTCTAGGGATGCTCTAACTTCCATCCGTCTAGAGCTTCCAGGTAGTAAGACCCCTGCCTTTTGCAGTTGATTACCCTATAGGGTCCTTCCCAATTGGGTCCCAATTTTTCATGAGCTGGGTTCCTGGTTGCCAAGGAGACTCTTTTAAGAACAAGGTCCCTAACACTGAATCATCTGGGTTTCACCATGGCATCATGCTGCCTAGCCATAAGATTCTTGTATCTTGCTGTCCTTTGCTTCGCATCCATTCTTACCTCGTCAATAAGATCGAGGTCAAGACGAAGTTGTTCCCCATTCTCTCTCTCCTGATACTTCATCACTCAATGATTAGCCATATGAATTTCTGCCAATATGACGGCCTCACTTCCATAGGCTAGCTTAAAGGGGTCTCTCCTGTCGGAGTTCGTACAATCATCTTGTAGGCCCAAAGAACGCCTGGTAACTCGTCTGGCCATATCCCTTTTGCCCCCTCGAGCCGAGTCTTGATGATTTTCAGCAGGGATCGGTTCGCTACTTATGCTTGTCCATTCGCCTATGAATGGGAGGGTAAGGAATAGTGATTCTTGATTCCAAAATGTTTGCAAAAGTTCCTGAAGGGTGCGTTGTCAAGTTGACGTCCGTTATCCGATACTAGTACCCTAGGTACTCCGAACCTACATAGAATATTCTTCCATACAAAATTTTTAACATTTTGCTGAGTGATTATTGCAAGAGGTTTGGCCTCTACCCACTTGGTAAAGTAATCAATCCCTACTACCAAAAACTTCATTTGTCTGGTTCCCATGGGGAAGGGACCTAGGATATCCAGTCTCCACTGTGCAAAGGGCCATGGGGCCATCATTGGGATCTGGTACTCTGATGGCTGTCTAGGGACATTGCTATAGCGCTGACACTGGTCACATACCTTGACATAGGCCTTAGCATATGCCTACATTGTAGGCCAATAGTAGCCTGCACGGACGACCTTATGGACTAGTGATCTCGCTCCTGAATGATTTCCACATGCTCCTTCATGAACTTCCCTTAAAACATAGTTTGACTCGTCCGGAGCCAAGCACCTTAGGTAAGGTTGGGAAAAACCTCGCTTGTACAGCACTTCGTTTATGAGGACGTATTTGGCTGCCCTGACCCTCAACCTCCTAGCTTCGTCCTTGTCTTCCGGAAGCCTTCCATCTTTAAGATAGATTACTATTGGGCTTATCCAATTTCCTCCCCCTCCTATCTGCTGTATGTTTGGAAAGTCTATGCTCGGCATATATTGGACGTTGTCGTACTCGTCCGTAACTCTTCTTGCCGAAGCTACTTTCGCCAAGGCATCTGCTTCCATATTTTCCTCCCTAGGGAGTTGAACAAAACTTACTGTTGAAAACTTTCGCACAAGTCATTTCACTTTGCTGAGGTATTTCTTCATCCAATCTTCCTTGGTATCACACATTCCATTTACTTGGTTGATGACTAACTGAGAATCTCCTTTGATTATTATCGACTCTGCCCCTAAGGACTTAGCCAATTCCAATCCTTTGAGTAGAGCTTTGTACTCAGCCTCGTTATTGGTGGTTTGATACTGTAGACGGGCCGCGTACTCCAGCTTGTCACCTTCTGGGGACTTTAGTATGACTCCAATCCCTCCTGCATATAGTGTGGACGATCCGTCTACATTAATAACCCACCTTTTAACTCCTTCATCTTTGTCCAGCTCATCCTAGCTGGGGGTGAACTCTGCGATGAAATCTGCTAATGCCTGCGCCTTTATCGCACTGCTTGAAAGGTATCTGATATTAAACTCGCTAAGTTTCACAGCCCACTGTATTAATCGTCCAGCGGCTTCCAACTTGTTCATTGCCTTCTTTATGGGATGATCTATTAGGACGTTGATAATATGAGCTTGGAAATAATGCCTCAGCTTCCTAGAAGTCGTAATCAAGGCAAAAACTAGCTTCTCCATCATCGGGTATCGTCCTTCTGCTCCTCTCATCGTACGGCTTGTGTAATGAACCGGTTTCTGGATTTTCCCTTCTTCTCTAACCAACGCCGAGCTTACTGCGTGTGGGGACACCGCCAAGTACAAATACAGCTCTTCTCCAGGTATGGACAGACTCAGCAACGACGCTGTTATGAGATATGTCTTCAAGTCTTAGAAGGCCTTTTGACATTCGTCTGTCCACTCAAATGCCTTCCTGAGGATTTTAAAGAATGGCAAACATTTGTCAGTAGCTTTCGACACAAACCTGTTAAGGGCGGCAACTCGTCCGGTAAGAGACTGGACTTCCTTGATATTTTTCGGTGGTTCCATATTCAGTATCACTTGAATTTTTTTTCGGATTTGCTTCAATTCCTCTGTGCGAAACCATGAACCCCAAAAACTTCCTTGACAAAACTCCGAAAGCACACTTGCTTGGATTTAATTTCATGTTATACCGCCGAAGTGTATTAAAAGTCTCTTGAAGGTCGTCCAGATGGTTTCCCTCGTCTAGACTCTTTACCAGCATATCATTTACATAAACCTCCACATTTCGCCCGATTTGAGGACGGAACATGTAGTTAACCAGTCTTTGGTAAGTTGCCCCTGCGTTTTTCAAACCGAAAGGCATTACTTTGTAGCAATACAACCCTTGGCTTGTAATGAATGAGGGCTTTTCTTGATCCTCTTTGTCCATCTTTATCTGATTGTAGCCTGAGAAGGCGTCCATGAAGCTCAGCACCCTGTGACCTGCCGTCGAGTCCGCCAGCTAGTCAATGCGTGGCAATGGGTAACTATCCTTGGGGCAAGCTTTGTTTAAGTCAGTAAAGTTCACGCACATTCGCCACTTGCCTTTAGCTTTCTTCACCATAACTACGTTCGCCAACCAATCTGGATAATAAACTTCTTGGATGAACTTTGCGGTAACCAACTTCTGGACTTCTTCCTTGATGGCATTGTCTCGCTCAGGAGCAAAAACCCTTTTCTTCTGATGCACTGGTTTGGAATAGGGACACATGTTCAGGCTGTGAGTAATAACACTTGGATCAATACCAGGCATGTCCTCATGACTCCATGCAAAGACATCGAGGCTTTTCTTCAAAAACTTGACCAAAGCATGCTTTGCCTCTTCTTCCATGCTCGCCCCAATTCTAGTGAACTTCTCAGGCTAGTTCTCGTCCAAAGGGACGTCTTCTAACACCTCAGTGGGTCCCGCTGCAATCCTTCTCCCGTCTATGCTCATTGCCTGTATATGCTCGTCCATCGCTAGCATGGCTAAGTAGCACTCTCTGGCGGCCAATTGATCTCCTTGTACTTGGCCCACTCCGTGCTCGGTCGGGAATTTGATGGACAAGTGGTAGGTAGAGGTTACTACCTTCCAACTATTTAGAGTTGGTCTTCCAATAATTGCATTATATGACGATGCACAATCAACTACAAGGAAATTTACCTCCTTGGTTATCTGCTGTGGATATGTTCCAACGACCACTGCTAATGTGATGGTGCCCACTGGTTGCACCTTCATTCCTCCGAATCCCACCAATGGCGAATTCACTGGTCGAAGCTGATCTCGTCCTAGTCTCATTTGCTGGAAGGCGGGGTAATACAAAATGTCCGCAGAATTGCCATTGCCTATCAACACCCTCCTAGTCATGTAGTCAGCAATGAGTAGGGTGATGACTATCGCATCATCGTGTGGGTGATGAAGTCGTCCTGCGTCCTCGTTTGTGAACGTAATGGCCTGCTCGTCTACTTCCCTCGTCTTAGGAGGTCGTCCAGACAGCTGGATGTTCTGCACCACCTTTAGGTATGTCTTCCTCGCTTGGATGACTGTGCTATCGAGTTTCCTCCGATAATTACTCTTATCTCTCCTAGTGGGGGTCGTGATGACTCTTCCACCTTAGCTTTTAGTTTCTCATCTCTCTGGTCTTGTCCAAGGAAGTTCCTTAGCTTTCCTTGTCTAATGAGGTTCTCTATCTACTGCTTCAAATCAAAGCACTCGTCTGTGTCATGCCCGTGGTCTTTATGAAAGCGGCAATAATTGCTCCTATTGCGCTTGTTAGGATCTCCTTTCATCTTATCCAGCCACTTCAAGGACGGATCATCCTTGATCTGCATAAGGACCTACTCTAGTGGCATACTCAGGGGTGTGTATTGCTGATTTCTCACTGAAGAACCTGTCTTCTTACCATCCTTGTCTTTTCTCTTGTCTACCTGAGCCTTCTTTGGATGAGGTCCTTGATCTGAGTAACGCTGGTGGTCCGCTTCCGAGCGCTTTGCTCTCTTTCTCTTCTTGGCTATGATAGCATCCTCAGTATTTATGAAATTCTGGGCCGAATGGATGAGTTCGGCCATAGTCTATGGTTCCTGCTCGTAGAGCTTATGGATGAACAAGTCAGAATTGACCCCATTGTGGAAAGCGGCTAACAATAACTTGTCATCCATTTCGTCCACCGTTAAGACTTCCCTATTAAACCGGGTAATGAAAGACCGCAAACTTTCTTTTTTCCCTTGCTCTATAGTTAGCAAACTAGAAGAGGAACACTTGTGGCGTTGTCCTCCAATGAAATTATTGACGAACAACTTACTCAAATCTTTAAATGATCCTACCGAGTTTGGGGGTATTTTGCTGAACCACACCTGCGCTGGTCCTTTAAGTGCGGTAGGGAATGCTCTGCACATAATCTCGTCCAGGACGCCTTGAAGGTGCATGGTCGTCTTGAAAGTAGCAATGTGATCACACAGGTCACGATTTCCATCATACGAATCCAAAGAAGGCATTTTGAATTTCGGAGGTAGGGGATGACTGTTAATGGAAGCCATGAAAGGGGAGTCCGTTCGGTGAACTAAATCATCCACTAGGTTCGCCCGCCTCATGTTCTCCCTCATCTCTTCCATGGCTTTTCTCATCTGGTCCATCTCTCTTTCCAAGTGTAGCACTCTTCTTGAAGCAGTACCCCTTGTCTGATTTTCGGACTCAACATTTTCTCCTCCACCTTCCTGACTCTGACGGGTCAATTCTGCTATAGCGGCAGCCATGGATTGTATATGTTGAACAGAAGGCAGTTGCATGACAGGCGCTGACTGGCGATCGCGAAGGGGATTACTAGAAGTATCCCTACTCTCCTGGTGGCCTGGGCTGGTAGCCCTTGATCTTGTTCGAACCATTCAACCTTTTGTCTGGGAAAGGCTAATCGTTGAAAACAAAATAGATAATCGAACGAAAAGAACAGTGATTTCCCACAGACGGCGCCAACTGATGATGCGAAAAAAATCAGTAGGCTGGATGCTTTGGACTTGAAATGACCACTTGCTCTCTCGATGGCCTGAAAAAGAAAGAAAAGCGATCAAATGTGACCGAGGTCGCCGGCCAAGAACCCTCCGATGGCAAAGTTAGTTTTCTCTCTATATTTTTGGAGTTCCAACTTTTTGGGAGAAGTAAAAATGTACCTTTGTTTGGTCCAAATGGGCGTTTATATAGTGTCCTAAAGACAGTTATCAAACTTGTAACTTCCCCTGGATTCGAGGAGGTGTGAGGGTTCAAAGATAACTTCCATAACTGTTTAGGAGTTATATACTTCTCACATAACGGTCACTGGGAGTTATATGTGTAATAAGGAGTTGTAATATACATTCGGGAATTTTCCTAAGTATGACAGCCTCGTCCGAGGATCTTCCTGTCGAGCGTACCTAGCTTAGGAATAAGGGTCGTTCCTCCTATGGACGAATTTTGTTCAGGACGAGCTTTGCGACTCTCTAGGACGAGGAGACTTGTTCCCTGATCATACGAACCTCGTCCAAGCTTCTTCCTTCATGGACGAGGTAGTTATTAGTGAGGTTTCCGGGGTCCTTGCTTCGCTGGCTTTGTCCTGGACGACCTCTATGGACGACGTCGGGGTTAGTACTTTATCATACCCTATCAGATTCCAATTATTTACGAACTGAAAACCAACACAAAAAAAAAGCCAAATGAAGCAACTTCAACTCAATCTAACCAAATATAGCCAAATGGCTTTATTACATGCACCAAATTCAAAAAAAGAAGACAGTGAAGAATAATAACTACCAATTCCTCAACTTTCTCAGCAACCAAACGGATTTTGGATTTGAAAAAAGAAACTGCAAGTTCGAAGCGAAGAAGAAATGAAGAGATTCGAGCGAGAAGGGAGACCTTCGGTCTGAACTGAGGGAGCTCGTCGTCGTCGTCGTTGTGGTGGTGGTGGTGGTGGTGGTGAGGGTTTAAGAATAGGGAGAAATCTTGGGAATGAGATTGAGACAATTTGGTGATTTGCTTGTCCATGAACTCCGTTTTTGAGAATCGAACGCGCCATATCGAGAATTCTGTCGACGATTTGAAGGACTCGATTGAGTCTTGCCATGGTAGCTCTGATGGCAAGCTCAGAGAGCTCCATAATATTTAAAAAGATGTATCAAGATTTTCTGAGACACTTACTCTATTTTGCTTGGAAATTTTCTGGATTTTCAGATAGAGTATTTGAGTGCTGTTGTTTGGTTGCCAAGAAAGTGAGAGAAAGGGAAATGACAAAAATTTTCTTTGTGGTTTCCAAGAAAAGGCAAGAAAGGACAAGAAAATGAATGGATTTTAAAATTGAGAAATTATTATTATTTTTTTTATGGGAAGGGCTGGGTTAAATTTGGGTATATTGTTTTTGGGTTAAATGGGGTTAAATGGGTTTTTAGTTAAAACTCAATAATCACTGGGTTTAATTGGGTTGATGTCCATTTAACCCAACTAATAATTGGGTGGATTTGGGTTCAATTAGAGTGGGTGGATTTGGGCGGGCAAATGGATTTGGGCTTACTTTGCCACCCCTACCTAGAGGAGAAAATATATTATCTCAAATATTTTGGTTTCACTTGACCTACTCCATCACAAAATTAAAATCATGGCTTCCCTTGTTCCGCACAATGATCATGCATACCTTGATAGTAATAAAATAAATATAAGCATGAAAATAATAATAATAAAATATAAAACTTAGGTATAATTTTGTAGGAACAATATATTAGGTTTTCAATTAAATTTAAACACATGGGTGCATTGATCAATGAACAATAAAAAATATAATATTTATAAAGGATAATTAAATTTAATAATTACATGTGTTTAAATTTGATTTAGAGAACTTAATATTAACACATTGAAGTATCTACACTCAAGTTTTATTATTATTATTTTTTAAAATATCCAAGGAAGTGTATCAAACATAGAGGGGTAAAACCGTCCAATTATCTAAAGAGGAGTGCGCGATGCGCACCGCGCTTAAACTAGTCTATAAGACACACTCAATCAGGCAGTTACGATCCAAACCGTAATCACATTTTATATTTTCCCGCTTCTTTCTTATTTCATTTCGGCCAAAAAATTTTGGCGATCACGAAATTCACACCACTGAGCTCTCTCTCTCTCTCTCCAGTTTCCACTTAAGCTTATACTCCTCTACGATTTTTTGGTTCACAAAATTTCAATTTAAATTCGGAGCTCTTCAATTAGTTCCGCCAAACAAGCCGTAAGCGATCTCTCTCGTTTTCTCGTCTATTTCGTCGTTTTAATAACTATTTCTCCGATTCAGTTTCGCTTTTGCCTGGACTCGAATTTTTTCTACTATCTGATAATCCCTTTTTTTTTTTTTGGAATTCTGAATCTGTGATTGTTTGAGCTCAGTGTTGTTGATTTTGTTTTGGAATCTGTGTGATCGAGAACGTAAAGTGTGCTCGGAGGATTTTGGATTTTTCGAAATTTGAATTTGATTTGAACCTTTGGTTTTTGCTTTTTTAATTTTAGCTTGAATATAGAATTGAGTTTGAAATGCCTTGCCAAAATTGGATGTGAGAAGAATAGACCGGAGAAAATTAGGGCTTACATGTAATCGATTCTAGTTATCGTTTTCTTTTTCATTTAACACTCTGTTTGGTTGGTGAGAAATGAGATATTCAGACTTGAATTTTGTACTTAATTTTGCTTTAATTTCACTCCGGAAATTAAAATATATGAAAGAACTCTTCGAAAACAAGCCAAACGGTTGTATTAAGCTGAGTTTAGATTAGTTACTTTGTGTTTTGCTTCCTTTTTTGTCAAATTGCTTATGGATTCGTTTAATTCTCCCATTCGCTTCTTCATCTAACCTGGTTTTGGTGACTTTTTTGGGTCACAGCTGCTACTGGTTTTAATTTCGTGTCCTCTCAGCCAAATTTGTGATAATGGAGGTCGATACACCACGGAATCTACGAGATGTAAGTACTGACAATCTTGGACTTAAGGACTAATAGTGCTGATAGAGGTGTTTTGATACCCAACTCTTTGTTAAAGCTAAATGCTATAAGCTTAACATTCATTTCCTTTCTGTTGTTGCTAAATTGGATTTTATATATTCATCAGCTTACTTGTATGTTGTGTCATTTGCCTCGTTAATAATCACTTCTGATGACTTTTGATAATGGCGTCTGCTCATATACAAGTCATATGTGATGAAGGTTTTGTTGTGCCTTGTACTTATCTTCTAGGCTGCATCTAGTTGTGGATATTTGGATTTGATTGGAGTCTCAGTTCTGTGTTATTGGGAAGCTTTTCTTTCACAGAAACTTATACTTTAGTAGTTTTAATTTTGTGTGTGTGTGTGTGTAAACAAAAAAAGATGTGGAAACGGAATTGGGGAATTGGGATTATTACAGGCCTTAATTTCTATGATTAATTCGAACCATAGCAAGTTGTTGATAAAATTGGATAATTGACACCCTTGCAAAAACATATTGCAGGATCGAATGAGTGATTGTCGGAGTATTGGAAGCAAATATCAGCCGTCTAGCCAATCGAGGAAGATATCTATTGGGGTTATGGTTGATTCAGTAGCCAAGAAAATGTCTGGAGCTGCTAAGGAAGATGAAGTTGCAGTCCTGACAGAAAGGACGAATCTTAATGTGGAAAATTCCATAGAAGTGAAAAAGAAGGGGCAACGAGTCACGGCTCCTGTCAAAGGGAAACCAATTGTTGCTGAGGCTCCAGAGCAGGAGGGTTCGCCTTGGCTTACTACAAGATCACTTCACCAACAGTCATCTTTTCCGGAGACTTTCTTTCGTGCAGAGCAACCAGCCACTAGTGGCAGGCAGAACAAGCTTAATGGACAAAAAAATGCACCAGCGACACATTCCGTTCAATTTTGTACCAATAAGACATCAATTTTACAGACTGACAGTGGTAAGAAGCAGTTTGATGGGATTACCTACAAAAGGAAGGGAACGAAGGATGGAAGCACAGAGACGGTGAAGGAATTTAGTTTTGCAGCCGCGCAAGAAGATCATGTGTCAGATAAAGCAGATAAAACAGAAACCCAAACTGAAACTTTGAGAATGAAGCTCTGGGAGATATTGGGCAATATTTCTTCACCTAAGAGTCAGCATTCTAACTCTCAAAGTCATGAGGTTGGTGCCAATAATTTAAAGCCAGGGCAGAATTTTGATCAAAAGGGTGGTGAAGTAGTCAGGCCCGGACAGAATTCAGATACAATAGAAACTGACTCTGAAGATCCTGATCACACTATCAAGAGACCAGTAACTCGTTCTTTGACCCAAAAGAGAGTTTCACCAAAAGTGCAAGTTAAACGAACTAAATGTGGTCCATCTTCTGGTTACATACAGAAAAATCAAGAGAAGAACATCTTCTCCTTTAAAGAAGGATGGTCTGGGAGAGTAAATGGTTCTGCTAATGGTGGTTCCTCAAAGCCTGTGTGGAAGAAGAGTGATAAAAAGAGTAACAAAATTGAGCCACGCAAGATTTTGTTTCCAGAAAAGGATACTTCAGATAAGATCCAGGGAGAAAGTTATAGGAGTAAAGCAACGCTTCCTGCTGAGGAGATACCTTCACCTGGCAAGAAAATGGGAGATTTTCATCATTGTTTACCCGAGAATGAGAGAGGGTACCTTGAAGTGGAGAAAAAAATCCAGGAACAAAATTCACGTCAATCCCCTTTCACAGACAAGACAGATCAGCAGGATTTTAACAGTCCAGCAAATGGGGACCAACAAGAAGACATTGCTAATCCTTCTTTAAAGAATGTTGTGGACCAACAAGATGACTTTGAGAGTCCAACATTTAGAATTAAAACTCCCACCTCAAGTTCTACCCATACCTCAACACCAAAAACGGACCAACTGGAACATGATGTTCCCAGTCGTCCACCAACAAAGAAAAGATTTACGGTGGGAAGCATTCATAGCTTCAGGAATTTGACTTCAAAACCAGATCGTTATGGATCAAATGCACAGACAGAGTATTCTGTATCCTTTATTGTTTTAGAGGTTCCAATATGATAGTATTGTATTGGTGCTGGTTTCTAAGCTGGAATCTCTCGTCTCTCTGCCTTTTGTTTTTCCTTATTGAACTTAAGGGTGATGCAGAGGAACTTAAAAAGTTTCCACCCCAAAAAGCAGCGGTTGATATTGAAGAGAAAGATGCAGAAGATGGCCTGTCTGAATCATCAGCTGAAGAACAGGATTGTAAGAGTTCGGCAGAGGGTTCACCCATCCTTGAAGCATATAGTGGTTTGTACACTTGTAAATACTTACATTCAATGTGTGAACAAGGCATTTGTAGTTGTTATTGCAGGCTCCATTTTATAACTGATATTCACGAACACTGATATACATGAGAAGTAGAGCATGAGAAGCTAAACATGGAATTCTATCTTATAAAATTAATATGATTGAATTGTGTAATAAGAATGGCCATCTGAGAACACCATAGAAAGTATTATATTTTTAATTATGTTTACTGTTTATGCCAATGAGCTATTGCACAAATGGCTCCTCCTCTCTCCCTAAGAAAGGGTGGAGGGTAAGGTTGTGGTGCATGTGTAAACTAATCCTTGCTGAACTCAAACTAGAAATGAAAGTCCAAACTAATCCCTATCTAAGAGCATGAAATTTTAGTCCCTATCTGATCTCAAACTAAATAAATAAAAACTTAAAAACTGAAACAATCCAAAGAAAATTGGATGAAAATCTGACATAGAAATTCTGAAATTATTTTGGCTGTGCTCCTGCATCAGTTCCACGTGAACTTCAATATAGAAGATACTTCTATTAACATCTTATGTATTTGTCACATAAATCCTGTAATTCTTGATTGAAGATATATACATTTGAGATAAGTAGAGTGAAGATAAATATGTGGGCCTCACTCCACAAGTTATCAACCACTGATAATAAATGTTATCAACAAAGTAATTGTAACATATTATTAATCTATATTATAGAATGAAAACTCAAGCTTTAACTTTACACCTCAAGCTCGCCGACTAGTAGCTATCATCAGAGTAGACTGTTTATGGTGTCAGGAAGTATTATAATTTATATGTTTCTTCTTTTCCATCTCCATTTTTTTTTAAAAATATATTGTTACCACCATATGCTTCTTTTTCTGCATCTTTTTCTTAAGTGTTGGTCTGCTTTTATCTAATGCCTAATGGTCATGTGCAGGTTGTAGAGAAGGAGATACATTGTCTCCAGAAACTGGTGCCGCTGAGAAATCAAATTTCACACTTCATTCAACTAAAAGGCCCCGGTCCTGTGAAGGCATTAGATTTGATAATATCAGTCCCATGTCACCCTCTCCAAAAGGTACAACTTCGCTATATATATATATATATATATATATATATATATATATATATATATATATATATATATGTTTGATTCATCTGTCAAACATTCACTTTTATTATATGCTTTTTTTTCATTGAATTTCTTCTCTATCTCTGTAAAATCTGGCCAGGGACTGGAGAAAGTAGTTCAATTCAAGAACCTTTAGAACAGAGCCAAGAGGATGGATTGTCGAGGTTTTTCTGCTGCTATTCAGAACCATAAAATTTACCATTAGAAAATATGAACTACTTTCCTGTCTACACAATCTATTTCTGATTGATTTTTGTTTCATTTTATACTTTAGGGCTATACAACTGTTTTGCTTGGAACTACAAAAACTAAAAAGCAGAATGAAGTCGGAGACTACTAGAAGATCCTCTGAAATTGTGATGTCCATTGCTGATGGGATATCTTTGCAGCTGCAGAACCTTGAGTCTCATATTCAGACAGACATGTAGGTATTTCAAGTTGATAGGTTTCTCAGCTCAAGGCAATTGTTTCTTATTTTTTATCTTGATAATTTTTCCAGAGGGAAGTTGACAGGCCTCAGTAAATCAAAAAGAAAACGGTTGGAAGCAAAATTTGAAGGTAACAGAATTTGTATCAACTAGACCATTGCATTAAATGGTGAGATATTCCACTTGATGAAGCTTAAAGGTGATGTTTTAATCACACAGAGCGACAAAACGAATTGAAGTTGATTCATGAAAAATTCAAAGAGGATATTAATCAGCATCTTCAGGACTTCAGAAACATGCTTGAAGGGCTAGAAGCACACCAGATAGAGTTTAAGGGAACAATGGAGAAGCAAAGTATGGCATCTATTATTGTTGTGAATGTGCATTTATTAATTGTTTCAATTCATCAAAAAATGTCCTTGAGTTGGCATTATCTATCAAAGTATGCATATAAATCATACATTTTGAATTCCATGTGAAACATATACAAGCAACCCAATTTTGTATATTCATTGTAATGCTCATGGATCTGTCATAAGTGAAGGATCCACATGATCAAATGTGCCTAACTGCATGAACTAATGGGTTAGAATTAAATAAATCTGATAAATTGATTCATATAAGTTTTTGTTTATATGGCTTGACGGTTTTGTAAGATGAATACACCAGGTGCAATCCATTGATTGGTGCACATTACTAATTAGGTTAGAGTTTGTAAGTGACAGATGGGTGATGCTAATGCATTGTTTTAGCTCTTATGATTTGGAATTCAAGTAAGGAACTATAGAATGGTACCTAAGTCATCATTTTGTGTTGATAATGCAACTCTATCCTGATTCTTTCATTAGCACCCATGGTATAAATTTGTTATCAATTTGATTTGGGAGTATTTGAATGTCATTTGAACCCGACAATCCTTTATAAAGCTGATAAACGGTAGTTCAATGTGGTGACATCAGCATAATCACAGGGATAAATTTATCCTATGAGGTTGTTTACAGTAAACAGAGAATGACCGAGATCAGACAAATGAAAAGAAAAATAATGCAACTCATTAAATGCAAACAGACCTGAGTATTACAAATCCCATGCAAAAAAAAATGTTTGTATCCTCTTGACTGAATTTCTGTACACCTATTTCATTTTCAGTTTTGATGTAACATACATAATATTTTCATCTTTGCTAGCATCTTGTCATGTCTAATAAATGAGTCAGAGAGTGTGATATATGTAGCAGCTGGTTGCTCTCCTTTCATGGCTGCAATATATCATGCAGCAGAAGTCATGGACTTGAAATTCTGACCAAACATGTCATAAACAAGAAATTTGAAAACTAAGTTTGAGCAGTTACCTCCTAAAGAAAAATTAAAACAGAATTTTATGGCTGCAATAAATAAGTGTTTTTATTTTTATTTTTTTGGGATACACTTGATAAGTATGTATTGGCATTGTAGTTACTTTATGCAGAATTTCTTATATATTTTATTAATTCTGTTGACAGAAACATCACACCGGAAGCTTCTCTTGCAAATGGAAGAAGCAGTCAACACCCAACTTAACGATGCTGAAAGAAGAATCACAGCTATCCATGAGGCAAGTTTTTGTGCTGCTTTTATTATATATAAAATTATGACTGTGTTTCTCACTGTTGTGGGCATAATGTAATCGGGATGTGTGGCAAGCTTATTTGGAAGGAAGATAGTTGCATAGCAGACAATTGTATGACATACATGCTGGTGGCTGCATGCAGTGGTTGGGAATCTCCTTTCAGTGGGTCTCACTATCAGTTGCTTGGAACATAAGCTTTTGAATGACTCTTCTTTCCTATGAAGTTTTGTTTTGTGCAACAATTATCGTGCAAACTAGAACATCTAATTATAATTGACCTAGCCTAGGCTTATTGAATGTAGGGAGCAAAATGTTGTAGTGGGCCCCTCTTTTCTAATATTCTATTCATAGAATGTGATCATATAGTAGTAGTACTTACTTTGCGTCAGTGCATAATACCAAGTCATTGTTTTTTCTAGCATAACTTTAATTCCCCCTTCTTTAATATTCTATTCATAGATTTGATGTATAGTAATTACTGTACATTTGCTGCATAATACCAAGTCATTGTTTATTTATCTAGTATAATGTAATTTTATTCTTTGAATTTCTTGCAGTTGGCAAGGGGAAAGATGCTCCAATTGAAACACGTGATATCCTTGTGCTTGAAGGAGGGTGTACTAAGTTGATATGATTTGTACCGCTATCTAGGAAGTCGTGGACTTCAACTAGAGTTACAGAATACCAAAGATTTTCACTGATGCTTGGAATTGACCTTGTAAGCCTTTGCATTTTGTAGGTCATCAATATTATCCTATTACCTATATCATGCTTAGGAATATATCTTTCATCTTATCACTGTTTCTCAATTATATTCTAAATTGTACGGACAATTTTATTTTCTCTTAATGGCCAGCAACATTAGTCTCTTAGTTCCATGTGTGAGAATATCCTCGTTCCAATAGAAAAATTCTTCAAACACAATCAGATAGCAATTAGTTCAAAATTGTATTGTAAATGACACCCAAAAGGAAGAAATAGTAAATGTTTTCAAATGAAACAGTGTCTGAATTTAAGGCTGTAGTAGTACTTTATATCTGTGCTTTTAGTATTGAGATTGATCTCTAATTCTGAGGGAACACACTGGGAAACTAGGGAACTCCTTTAATTGTGTACAAGTACATAAATGAATGTTAATAAATTTGTTTTCCAACATGGTCTTGCTATGTATCAATGTAGTTTGTGTCTTCCACGTCATTGCATTGAACTTGTAACAGGCTTAAGAATGTTACTGGAGGCTTGCGTTTCAAATCGTTGCTTACATGCCACCAAGTAAATGAATTCTAATGACTTCAAATCTTGCCTGAGAAGCTGGCCTGCTTTTCATTTGGTTTGATCTCTGAGTACGTGGAAAGTGAGAGGATTTAGCTCTTTTCTAAAAATTGATTGTCTTCTTACTTTTTTAGGCTTCCTCTGTCTAAATTATTGCTTGGTTATTTGTTTGTGTTAATGTAAGATCAAGCATCACTGATCTTGAGGGAAAATTATTCAATACCCCAAAAGTAATGCTTCTTTACACATGAATGGTAGGTTCTATCTTAAATGTAATTAGTCTAATTTAGTATTACGTGACATTAGGGAATAATGAATATCGCTTGTAAAGTATTGGATAATTACTTGACCTTGTGGTGTTTGCGCTTCTCCTGTTGTGTGAGATTTTAAGACAATTTTTATGAGGCACCTCAGGTCCAACTCTTTCTTCTCAACAGATATATAAGTTAGGCAAGATTTTTTACTAATTAAGACCTCGAATTTTAAAATGTGTGCTATTTGAAAAAATTTCAGAGGGTTTGTTTGCAATTGCAGAAAGAAACCACTTCATCAGTAGGTAAAGAGTTTGAGGGTACTGGAGGACTCACACTACCACGAGTGATACAGCAGATGACATAATATTGCAAATGTCAGTTGTCAATTTGGTCATCTCAGCCTCAAGGAAAATATGTCACGTTATTATTAAGGATACTATTATAATAAAAATAAATTGTCAAAAATATTACAAATAAGGTGTAATACATCATGTTCTTCAATTAAAATCAAATACTTGTTTTGAAGGCACTTGTAATTGAAAAAGATAACACTATTTGTGTTTTAATGATCAATACAATCAAGTGTTTGAATTCAATTTGAGAATATAATACACTGCACGGTAAGAGTAATTGCATCAGTTGATGCAAAATTGTGCAAAATAGAAAAAAAATGTGCTCATTTTACACATTTTGAGCAAAAGAACACCCCTATTAGTGGGTGTAAAATTGTGCATTTTTGCACAATTGCTACGGTAACTGTGCATATATGCACGGTTACTATAGCATGTGTATTTGATATTTTATTAGTTTTTTTTTCTCTCTTGTCATGTTCTCACTCTCACCTGACTCTCTCCTTGTCTCTACTCTCACCTCACCTCACTCCCCCTTCGTCTCTGCCGAGTTCGCTTGTGGGTATGGAACTAAACTCGTCTTTGCTGGCAGTGACAGTGGTGGTTTTGGTGTTGGAATTTTCGTGTTCAGAGACAAAGCTTTTATCTTTTTCCTCTTCTTCTTCTTCTTTCACAAACCCATCTTCGTTAGACAAGTCAAGTAGTTCATCTACAAAAAAATCGTCACAAGAGCAGAGGCAGATTTGGTCTGTGAACATCGCCATGGAAAAAATTGTCACAAGGTGCTTCCACGCATTCCATTTTCGTTTCACCCTACAAAAACAAACAAAACCCAAAATTTTAAAAGAAAAAAATTGTCAAAACAAACCTAAAATTTGTTCTATGGTGTCGTTTGGATGTTTTGTGGTTATTTTATTATGAAACGGAAGATTGTAATTATTGTTTGGTTGATGAGAAAGTGAGAGAGAGGCGGATTGGGTTTGTGAGAGAGAGAGAGAGAGAGAGAGAGAGAGAGGTGGCGAGGGAGATGGGTTTCGGATTGGGTTTGTGAGAGAGAAGCAGTGAGGGAGAGAATAATAAAAAATTGTAAAAGAATGAATATTTTATTGAATAAATGTGGAGAATAGATAAACTGATGTGACTATTTTGTAAAAGTGAGTATATAAAATAAAAAAAGTAGTTTTTTTGTGCAAAATAGAAGAAAAATTTACATTAACTGATATTGGAGATAAATTTTAACTTACAAATATTACTGCTCAAGTCACCCTGCAAATAGCAAGCTGCTGAGTATCCCAAATAATACATTGTTTCTTTTTGGATGATACAACTTGTTGATGAGTCATATGAGATGATTGATTACATAAATTGTGAACAATAAGCACACACGACGCAAGAATCGGTCCACAAGTATATTTATTCTACATGATTAAGATGCAAAAAAAAAATTATAAAAAAGAGAGTATATTCTACAAAAGAAAACATAGGACTTTTGTAGTTTGTATCACTGTCACTTTCTTACTGGATTAGCAATTCTGGGAGTTGGTGCCTATTAGCTGAAAGGATTGGACCGATTGGCTCTCAGGAGGTTTCTAAAGTTTCGTGTGTCAGTCTATGCTTATGTATGAAAAAGTACACAGACAAGAAGATAGAGGGGCACGTGAATCTCACGGGAGGAGCACGTGAAGTGCATCCTTTTCTTTTCCCAAGTCTTTCCTAAAAAAAGATTGAAAAATATTGATTTGACGTTTTAAGGGAATGGGTGTGTCTGATGTGACTGTATTTATAGGTACAATGTAGAGTTTGAGGACACCGAAGAAAATGGTAAAAGGAGGCTAGGGCCCGTTGGTCCACGTGGGTTTTCTTAGATTCCCGTAAGTGTGGGCTCACCCTACTGTTGTGTCCCGGTCATGAAGTCATGTAGTTCTCGTAGTCGTACACAATTTCAACCAGATAATGAAAACGATAAACATGTCAATTGTCATGCTTGTCATTCTTTAGTTGTTGTCTTGTAGAAAATGTTTAGGGGGGGAAAAAAAGTGAGAGATTTTTCTTCAAGAGTACTCTGGAGGAAAAGTATTTTAATGTCTTTCAATCATTGAGTTATGTTTTTAATTACATGGTTTATTTAATAATATGTAACTTATTTAGATAACTTAATGAGTAATGTGATTAGAATGCATATATATTATTATCTAATAGATTAGAGAAAATCCCTCCAAGGTTAGAATACTAATAGATTTCTTGACTCTTTGCACTGCTTTGTGCCAAATGGACCAAATCTAATACCCACTACCATCCCATGTGTTCAAGTGGTTTTGATTAAAAGGGTTTGGTCTATTTTGTATACAGTCTCCAATAAATCCTAAGCTTTTCCTAGCTATTGAAAATCAAGTATCTAGAGCCCCTGCGGAGTTGGTATGATGATCTTTTGTCGATACAAGAGGCAAGGAAGATCAAGATTGTGATGACTTAATTATTGATACATATTTCAAGAAGTTGCTTAATGATGCTCTAACAGAAGCATGGTTTTATATATATATAAAACTGAACCCTTTGAAACTTTCACAATTTTTTATGTTACTATTATTTTTTTCTTTTTTATTTTAGGTTTTATATCTTATATATTTATTATTTCTCTTCAACGTGTAATTATCTTTTCAAGTATTACAATAGTTTAGTTTAAGTAAAACTCTATTAGATATATGTTTCAAAAGTTTGAAAATTCTATTTTTAACAAAAATTCTATTTCAAAAATTTTAGTTGTTTGGTGACATACAACCTCTATACTTAAAGGAAACCTAAATTATCACCTAAAGTTAGTTGTTTGGGTTTCTTTCTTTTGCAAAAAACCTCACGGTAAGCACCAAGCCACCGACACAAACATTAGATTGCTTTTGTTTTTCATTAGATTGCTTCTGTTTTTTTGTTAGAAATATATTTGAATTGCTGAATTGCAGAACCAGCCTCTTCACTAGATTTGCTTCCTTTTCTCCTTTCCATTCTCCTTCTGTAAATTTTTTATTTTTATTTTTATGGGACTCCTGTAAGTTGGGTTCATTCAACTTAAAATTACAACATTTTCATATATTTTTTAATGAATTGTAAGGGACGTTCTTATTTCCACTTTCTTTACGAAATTATAATATTGTTTGATTAGTCTGTTGGTGAAGTCTCATTCGCGGAAATATTAAAAAAGTTTAGGGATAACAAGACAACTCACAACCAATCATAAGCAGATTTCACCGATGTACACCATTTATATATGTTAAGTTAATCTTCGGTTTTAGAATTTATATATGCTCATTAATCTTCAGTTTTATATTTTGCTTATATTTTATCTGATTTGTTGTTATATATTTTGGATTTGTCTCAATAAATATTGGGTTCTAATTCTATAATTGTCAAATTGGAGGAGCATTGTGCACGCTTTGTGTGATTTCTAATGTTCTAGCTGTGGCCAATTTCAACAGGTTTTGCAGCTAATATGATTAATCCTCAAAAGAGCTAGATGAGTGGTAAGAGAATTTCTGTCATTGTTATAAGGGGTCATGGAATATCGTTATAAGGGGTCATAGGTTAGAACTCTCTCCAAAAAAAAAAAAAAAACAAAGAAGAGCATATGTACGTATAAACTTATACTCCTTGATTTTAACTTATTTTGAACTACCATATGTTCTGCCAAGTTTTTATGTGAAGCATTATTTTATGTATGTTAATTTCTCAAATGACAGCTATAATGTAATTATGACCATAGAATAATGGACTAGCAGATGGGTGAAAGTCTATATATATGTGTGTGAGAGAGAGACATTAACAGGCATGCCACAAAGCGTTCCTACAATAATATAAATGTTTTTAGTGTGTTTTTACTATACCTATTAATTATGTTTTAACCTATTTATACATGCCACAGATTCCTTTATACAAGTGTAGTGTATTAACCATTTGTTTTAACTTCATTACTTTTAGATGAATTATGTGAATTAAGCCATATTACCTTCCATTAAACTAAATATTTTTAATATGAGAAATATTACGTCTACAAAATTTTTACGGCAATTTTGACAATAAATCCTAAGTGACAAGTTGATATTAGAAGGAAAAAAAAAAAAAGTAATTTCAATAATGAGCGAAGATTAGAACCAATAAAAATTGCTACAAAAAATTTATTGTGAAATTGTTATGAAAATGTAGTAGATGTACCATTACTCTTTTAATATTTATTTAACTATTCCGTGTATCGCACGGGTTAGCGACTAGTTTAATTTTATTTCTTTGCCAAGTTTAAGAAAAAAAATTTGTGGAAACCCGGTTAAGAAAAACATTTTTTTTTTTTTTTTTCTAAAAAGAAGAAGTCTCAATTTACTTGGTTATAAGTTCATGTCCTGACTCTGGTTATGTTGGAATTGGCATGTTTACATTATTGACATTTGGCAGTTCATCCCCATTGCTTTAGATTTTGCAAAAATGCCAAATTGGAATCTTTTATCTATACTGATATGGATATGATCAGAATGTACAGCCACGTCACCTACTCAGCTGAATCACAACAAGACCATGTATCTTACTGTATTCATCTGCGAACTCAGCTTGAAGAACCAATAAGTATTGCTACTCGTATCTTACTGTAGATATTGTTTTGTAGCCCACTATTTTTTAGACAAAAGAGTTGTTTGCTTTTAGATTGGATAGGTCCATTAATCTATCCAAATAAAATCCACCTTAATCATTAGGAATACGTACGACTGTAACTGAACTGATTAAAAGAAAATAGATAGAAAATTTACTATGGGGATGATAATTGATTAATTTTTATTCTATGAAAGAACATCATTGAACATAATTTTGATGGGAGATGTTGAGTTCTCTTTTAGATATTTGTTGTACATGTTTAAAACAAGCAACTTTTGTATAATCATTAAAATTTTTAGAAAATAATAAGTTCTTTTCAAAAATATTTTGATGAAAGATGTTGAGTTCTTTAAATACTTTTTGTACGTGTCTAAAACAAGCTAAGCAACTTTTGTATAATCATTAAAAAATTTAGAAAATAGTGAATTTTTTTCAAATGTAAATACTTTGAATTAAACGTTTTAATACAAAGACACATAACAAATTACACTTAAAATTTTTAATAACTTTTAATTAACCCTGCACTAATTTTTCATAAGCCTGTCATTAGAATTTAAAACCTTTGTTTAAATGTTGTCAGAGGTACCGTTGGTGATGATTCGAGTGGAGACGAAACTTGAGGAGCAGGTGAGATGTGATGGCCTAGGTGTAGGCAAAGGAAAAAAGAAAAATATCATGGCTAGGTTGGCCTATAGCCACCTTCTTGCACTTGCACCTCTCCTTTTCGTTCACATAGGGTTGGATAAGTCAATTGAAGCCTATGGATCTCTCATTTTTAATTAATTTAGGATGTCCCATAAAAAAAAAAAAAAAAATTTAGGATGCATCATATAAATATATAAGATTTTGTTAATGTGTGCCCACAAATTTAGGATGCATCACTTTTAGAAATATCTTCTTAAAAATTGAAAAAATATTAATAATTTTTTTAATTTTTGAAAAAATATTTTTAAAAAAGAAAAGTTTAAAACACACATTAACCGAACCAAATATATATTACATAAGACTCTAACCAACCACTTCATTGTTCATAAACCTTACAAGTACAACAACTTCGCTGTTCATAAACCTTATTGAGATATGACCCATCAGAATTTAAACCTTTGTTTAAATGCTGTCGGGAGTATTTTTGGTTTACTAGAATTATAGAATTATAGAATTTTCCTTTGAATTAAAAATTCCATCCCAAAATCATGCCATCATAAGTTGGATCAAACAAGTCGGATTAGGTTAGAATTTAGATTACCCTATAATTGAAAATATAAAATACTATTTTATACAATTTAAGCATTAGCAAGCACTAGAAACCTAAAGTTTTTGTGTAAGAAAATATAATGATAGAGGTATTTTAATAATTTAAATATATAATCGCCGAGTTCCGGTATTTAAGATTTGAAAACCAAACCCTAGCGGGGATAAAAATGTGAATCCAACTTAAAAAAATAAAAAATCTTAAACTCTTCCTATTTTGTTGAGTGAAAACTCTTACTATTTTTAGAATCGATTTGGGTTAAAAATCCCACCAAACTCAATCCATTGCCATAAGTGGAGAACTTTTGAGAGCAGGTGCCAGATGAGATGTCGTGGCCTATGTTTGGCCATATATACAAAAGAAAAGAAAAGTAATGTCGTGGCCAATAAATCCAGTCCTCATGAATTCATTTGTTTACTTAATAGTCCTCCTGCTTCTTTAACCAACAAAGAAAATTCAGGAAACTAAAAAGGAGTTGCAGTAAGGGAAAGAAACTGTTTGTCAGGTACTCCACAAATTTATAAACATGATTCAGATTTTGGTGTAGTTGTGTAAGTGTTTTATTTTTGTTTTGGAACATGTAGCTTCAAATGTAGAACATTTAGATACCATGCAGTACTTTGGAATATGTGTTTGTGCTGCATTGTAGAAGCCTAAATAGCTAAACATTTACTGGCTGCAAGTGTTTCCTTCTAATTTACTTTGATGTCATTCAATGGCAGAGGAGATGCTTGAACCAACAAAACCGAGGATGACTAGCAGCTTGGCTACTCTAGCTTCTACGTAATACATTCTTCAATCTCTTTTTCATATGTTGTTGTTTCTTTTTATGTGGCATGGTTTTTAACAGGTCTCTAATGCAGGTTTGAGGATGACTTTGTGGAGCTAGTATGGGAAAATGGTGAGATTCTTATGCGAGATCGATCAGGCAAAACACAAAAGGGCCATTCATGCGTTGGGGATAATTTATACCCTTACAATGCTCAGGTGGAGAATAGAGCAAACGGGCATATGAAGAAAGCAAGGTCAGGGAATGGGTCCTCATTCTCAGATTTCTCAGGTTACAAGGATGGTGACTTGGACTTTACCAATAACAATTCTTCACAAAATTGTTATCATCTTGACTCATTCAGCGGATTGTATAACTGCAATTTGGTACAAAATAATAGTAAGAGCAATGACAAGCACCCCAAAGATTCCCAAGTTGTTCTGAAACATGACACTGCAAATTTCAGACATAGTAATGCATCTAAGTTTGTACAGAGGAATTCCAAGCTTGCTACCTCTAGGAGTACTCACCTTCATCCATCTTCCTTGTTTTGCCAAGAATCAGATTCACTCATAACAATGGGTGGACTGCTCACATCGACCTTGCCTGAGCATGATTCACTACCTGATAAGAAAACTGCGACAGTGAATATCTCCTATTTAAGACCTGCAGCTCTTCCTACAGTTAATAGTCAGAGCAGCAGTGTGATCAGGCAGGCAAGCAGTCTGGTTTTATCAAGAGCTGAGGAATTGAAAGGCAGCAGTGAGGAGAGGCCTGCTCTATTTCGTAGCAATCCCTTTGAGTCAACAGTGATTGAACTAGCCAGTGGTTCAAAAACAGGTCTTCAGAACCAACCAGATGCAGAGCTAACAGCACCTATTTCCAAGACCAAGGAGTCACTCCCTGATGAGCACTCCGAAGCCTTTGGCCGCAGGAATCATAAATCTCAAGATCAACTTCTAGGCCAAGCCTCAAGGTTAGCAGCAAATACACCTGGTGAAAAACCCAATATCGAAAAGTTTATTGAGCCACTGGTTGCATCTTCTTCAATATACTCACTTGGAGCATCAAATGAGCCAACATATTCTTTGAGGAGGACATATGATGACACTGAGGAATCTGCATATCGAAGTGAGGTAATTAGGAAGGTAGAAGCCACATATCCCTCTGGTTTGTGATCCCTTCTTAACCACAGTCTCCATTGCTTTAAGAAGTCCAATTTTACTGCAGAATATTGAAGAACCACAGACAAAACAGGCACCTGCTCGTGGAGGTACAGGTACCAAGAGAAGCCGAACTGCAGTTCATAATTTTTCTGAAAGGGTGAGTAATGCCTATATCAATAAGCACCAATCCCTAGTTCCCTTTCTCTCCTCCCAACCACACACACACACAAAGTAGGAGATGACGTGTAACAATTTTATCATGAAAATTTGCAGAGGCGAAGAGATAAAATAAACAAAAAGATGCGTGCATTAAAAGAGATCATACCCAATTGCAGTAAGGTTAACATCTGCAATAAATTCAATTGAAAGCTTTGAAACTTCTACCACAAGAAAAATTGACCACTTACATTTTTATAAGAAGTTTCTGAATTGTTCCTTTGTTTTTGTTGCTTGTTGCTGCTTTATGCGTCAAGGTGGACAGAGTTTCAATTCTTGATGAGGCCATTGAGTATACGAAAACCCTTCAGCTTCAACTACAGGTAAATTTTCATATGCCTTCTGTTTCAAATGCATAGGTACTCTGATGGTCATGCGTATCCTAACTTTTGCGTCTTGATGCAGATTATGTCAATGGGAACTGTTGTTTATATGCCTCCAATGATGTCACCTATGCTGATGCAACGTATCAATGCACCACATTTGACACATTTCTCCCCCATGGGGGCTGGGATGGGTATGACAATGAGCACCGGAATGGGTTGCAGCCCAACACAGGTCCCTACTTCACAAGTAGGAGCCACTGCTCTGCCTGGGATCACAGGAACTGGTTTTCAAATGCTTGGAATTCCTGGCCAACCATTGCCCATGTCAATTTCACATGCACCCTTTTTTCCTTTGATTGGAGGACCCTCTACACAATCATTTCCGGCATTTGGTATCTCTGGAGCTGCCCCCCCTGTGGAATGTACTTCCCTAACAAGTTCAAAGGATTCCATTCAGAACATAAATTCAGAATTGATGAACAATGCAAACACTGGATGCTCAAAGATCCAAACATCAAGTCAGGTATGAGTGGTCACAAGATTCATAAGTCACAACTAAGATATGCATGTCTTGCCTTTAATGAAAAGCAAGTGAATTCAAGAGTCATAGAATATAGATCAGCAGAGCAATTATTTTAATAAACATTGCTTTTCCAGTTTTTATGTTGGGGGGAAAAAAAAAGATTGCTTTTTAGCCTATTAGCCACATTTACAATCTTGTCTCGTTGACTGTCAACTTTAATATAAAATCAATGATTTCATAATAGAAGAACCACAGCTTCACAGCTTCATATTGGAAATACGAAAAACATCAGAGAGAAGTTCGTATTTTAAATATGCATAGGATTCAGATTAAGTGCTGCTGTTTCTTCCTCACCTTCTTTTCACCCATTCATCCCATGCCATGGTTGACTTCTGTTGTTTTAACGTCTATCCAGGAAATGTAAGAAAATTCCAAACATTGTGCTTTGGTTCAAAAAAATGATTAAAACATGGTACATCCTTAAAATAGCCCATCGACTAAATCTGGCATTGTTTTAAGAATATCATATTCATTTCTTTGTGGTTTATGGAATCATGAAAAATGCTCTCTATTTCTAAAACATGCAGCTTGCCGCAACAAGTGTCCAAAAAATCATTCATTGAAGAAGAGGATGAAGATAAGGGCCATTCAAGAACAAACTTCAGCTTACTTGCATTTTCTTAGTCAACCATACAAAAGGTTCCTTATGGTTTTGTGCCCTGAGGCACAGCGGATTCCTTGATGATGACTATTCATACGGAGGGAACAAGGTCATCAAGCTATATGAATTTTAGCGGATGGTTCCAAAGACGTAGGGCACTTTAACCACTCATGACAGGTTGTTTTCAGTTGAAACAATGCTGGAATGGAAACAAATATTTTTCAAAAGCATGTGTTACAACTTGGAAATGGCAATTCTTTCCAAGAGGTTATTGCTCATTGACACCATTACCATGGGATTGCAACCTTCCCTTCACTGCAGTGAAGAAAATATCCAAAGGTTTCATGCCAACATGAGAGCATCTCGGAGTCAAACACAATAGACCTCTGAAGTACTTACCAGAAAGGCTTGCAGTGAGCGTAAAAGAGATCACGTTTGATAATTCACGCAAAGGCAGCTTTTATGCCCATCAACATTTCTGTAAATGAACAAAAACTTGAAACAAGAATGTATTTTGCTTCATTTGTTTTTGCAAGCTAGGTTTCTCTAAAATTGTTGTATTTGATTGGTTCAGTGAAGAATTTTGTTGAGGACAGATATACTTGCCTGTACCTCATCAACACAAAAAGAAAGTCGAGTCCATCTCATAAACTTGTAATTAGGTGCTCCAATAGTTTTTGCTCTGCAGCTTCATTCTCAAATATATTGTGCTCAGCGAGAGCCCTTTTTTTACTAATGCCAATTGCAAAATTGAGACGTCACCCAATATCAAGGTTGGTTAACTCATTAACATCCATTGCAATTTGCAAGATCATGGGAGAAGGAACTTGGATCTGCCATATATCCTTCATCCTTCATCTCCAACAATAAACTCTTTAGAATCTCTTGGATTTTATTTACCTGTGGATGCATTATATTTATGCCCCTTGCATGAAAAATGTGATTAATACCACCTACCTGAATCCAGCTACTTCCAGGTTTCTTTATTAAGCCCTTCTCTTTTATTAATGTTCTTACCTTCGACGACACGTCATTCCATCTCTTAGTAGAGGCATATATATTGGCTAAAAGAACATGGTAGCCTGAATCTTTCATATTTTTATGGAGAATGTGCTTCCCAACAAGCTCAGCAAGCTCCACGTTGTTATGAACTCTACCAAGCACCAAGCAAGCTTCCAAAAACATTTGTCTGGTTCCACTGGCATCATTTTCATAAAATTCAAGGCATCATCAATCTTTCCTGCTCTACCAAGAAGGTCAACCATGCAATAGTGGTGTCCCATTTCTGGCCAAATATGATAATTATCGATCATAGAATTATATAATAACAAACCATTGTTACTTATAAAAAAAAATAGTTAAAAAAAATAACAAACCATTGTCAATTAGACCTGCATGACTACAAGCTGACAACTTTTGATCTGCCTCAAGCTTTAGGTATCCATATTCTCTCATCAAAGAGGTTATACCGTTATAGAGGGCAGTGGGAACTTTTTTATGTTGAATGTGTGTTACTCCAATAAATGAACAAATCATTGGGAACAACTAATAATACAAGAAGCAAATGCAATTAACAAGAATGGCGTATATACACATTTTCAAATACACAAAGAATGTTGGGACTTGGGAGTATTACACAATTATAACAAAGATAAAATGATCCCATGATTGATCACCTGGCAAAAGACTGGTAGATGAAAAATTGACTAAGTAGCTTCAAGCACAAGATTTTTTAATTTGTTCTGTCTCATTGCTAACATAGGACTCTTACTTGCTGATTCCCTGGTTGAATTATCTGAAAGCTTGAGATTTGACGAAGTGTCACTCAAAGATTCAGGAGACTCTAATGCCTCTACTTCTCCCACTTTACTGTCAACACCCGTTTGGGAGATTGGAACTTGAAGGTTTCCACTTCCAACTTCCAACTCCAATTTCTTGAATTCTTCTTCAATATCTTCATCCTCAACATCAGTGTATGATGGAGTTGACTCTGTAACATCCACAGCCACAGAGACCCATGTTAAGTAAAAATCAAAGTAACAAAATTGCCCAAATACCCAACTGTTTTGCACTAGCTACAACGTAAAAGGACTTAAACCCAAAACAAGTAAAAAATGAAGGGAGAGAGAGGGTACCTAGAGCTTTATCAACTTGCTTTTGTGATTCAATGCTCTCCTCAAGCTCTTGTAAACAGAATTCAACTTCCTCCACACTGATCTTATTTTCCTTCATTGCTTTGGCTCCAATCTGGATGGCTTCTGATACCTGCCAATGAGAGAGACAACTCAAGATTTTCAGCAGTTCAAAACTTTGTAAGGCAGCTCCAACATTTTCAAAATCCAACTCAACAAGTTAACAAATTAATAAAACTATGTGAGCTTTGTCAGCTCCTTTATGACTTAACAGACGAGAAAAACTGTTGGTAGCTCTTTTATGTTCTATTTACACCATCAGCACAATTTAAAGAAGCAGCAGAAGAAAAACAGAGGTTTTTTTTTAATGTATCACCTTTTTTGTGGATTCAGCATTCGCAATAACGCTAAGGACTTCCTCCACTCTGTTCAAAAAAGATGCACACTTTTCTCTGCTCTCATTGGCTAGTTTTAACTCCCTAGCATGCCGAAGTGCCACTTGCTTGTTCCCAGAATGCAAAAAAGCTAATGCTGTTTTTCTTGACCTGCACAGAAAATAAATAAACCAATGAGAAAAGTACACTTGTTTAAAGTCTAAACTGTCACATGTTCCACATTATAACAGATGATTACATAGTGGAAAGTATATCGAATGAAGATATGGAATTTAATCAATCCTATGCTGCTGTGCAAATGGTCCATCAACCCTCTTCCAATCATTTATTGTCAAAAGTTTGATTAACTGGCACATTGCCAGGAATCCCAAATGGATAAAAATTGATGACTAAAAGTGATCATATGACTGCTTTGTAGACTTGGTAATGAAGAAGTTCATGATAGTTGGAGTGTGCATGCAAGTTGTTCCATTGTGAATATTTTCAACTATATTACAAACATAATCTGTTATATCACTTAAGATCAACAGTAACTAGGATGGCTTGGACCAAAAGCAAGAAAAGAAAGGATATGCGGGCATGCAAGTACTATGATTTAGAGGTAGTTACATTTCACAACGGCGGTCAATCACATCAAGCTGTTGCTGAAGCCTTTCTGTTGTCCAAACTAAATGCAGAACATCACAATCTAAACTTGAGATATTAGAAACTGGTGCTGATGACAGAGAAACTTTTATGCCCTGCAACAATTTTTAATAACCACACATCCTGAGACAAACAGAGAACTACGTACAAAAAGACTAATGCAACATACTAAAAAAGCAATAGGCATTACATTTATAAAACCAACTTGGAAAATGTAAGAACCTAAACTCAGTGATTTCATTACCCAACAAAACATCATATGCAATACCTCAACAAAATCCTTCTTATGTATCGAGAGGTACCGTGCTTTCCCAGTTTCTGACAGATGACTCAAGACCGCAGAAGCTTCTTCCGGTCCTCCACAAATGTCATGGAACTTCTTCATCGTGACAATACACGAACTAGTCCAGTGACTTTCAGATAAAAGTTTCACAATTTCCACAGCTTTATCCTAAACCAAACACAAAATTGAAAAAAAAAAAAAAAATCAAAACTTTGTGAGTAGTAACTTTAACACAACTACAATTTCTCAAAGTCATATTAAAAACATAGGAATTGAACAGTAGAGCAAGTAGTTTGATAGGTACCTTGAGCAGAGGGGTGAGTATGAGGCGATCTTGTAATAGAGTTTGTAAAGAAGGTGTTGGCCTAAGCATCAAGTTGCTAAATTTTCTCAAGAGAAGTGACATTCGGCCACTCCTTGGGTCCATAACATCACTACATCGTACAATTTCACCTTCATTGTACATTTCCAACTGACCCACCAACGTTAATAATAAATAGACGGTTCAATGATCATAAAAAATCAAAACCCAACAAAATTAAAAAAAGAAGGGTATGGCTTACCAAAACCTGGTCCAGGCACAAAGGGGTCAATCCATTGCGATTGAACCAAATGTTCTTCACCTTCAAAAAAAAAAAAAACCCAAATAATCAGAAACTAAAAATTGAAAGAACGAGAGAAAGAGAGGTGAAAGGAGTACCTGGGAAGGTGAAATGATGAGAAGGTGGAAATGGCGAGCGATGGAGAGAAGTAGGTGGTTCCAGAAACGGTAAGTGGGTTCCCAATCGGATCTTTGACCGCTAAAGGCCTTGAACCGGGCCCGACCCACTTCTTCATCTTCCCAATCCTCCACTTCCTTTCTTATGAATTCCCTCACTTCCACTGTCCCCGCTTCCATTCTCTCTCTCTCTTCTTTCTCTTTTACTCTTTAGACTCATTTTACAGAGGCAAACAAGACGATGATCATACACAAAACGACGTCGTTCTTCGGGAGACACAAGTACTTTGTTTTTGTCATACCCATCTCCAAGTAATTGGGCTTTGTACATTCTACTCTTCCCCTCAAAATAACTAGAAAACATCCAACGTGATCAAAATTGGATTCATGGGTCGAGTCATGACCCTTAATTGGTCCATAGGTCAAGGCAGCATGACCCAATTCATTCTGTGAATCACCGAGTGGGCCTATGTTTTAAACATGGTTCAAAATGTGAAGAAAATGTTTAAAATTTAGATGGGCCTTCATATGCTCTTCATGATAACTTCTTATCGTCATATTAAGACATAAATTGATAATTTTGAAATAAATGAGGATTAAACTCCAAATCTCTTATTCAAATATCAGAGATTTTACCAGTTGAACTAACTATAACCTACTTATAATAAATAATAATAAAATATGGGCTTCATATATTAACATCTCATATATGATTCATTCAATTTGGTAAGTCTTTGTAAGTTTAGTTTTTCTATTTAATTTTTTTTTTTATGGAAGTCTTTGTAAGTTGATAACCCATCAAAATAAGAGCATTACATCAACCTCTATAAAAGTTTAGCAATACTAACAAAAAAAAACCTCTATTTTTTTAGTTTAACAAACCTGTATTCAAATAAACATGCATGAACCTCAATATTTATTTCTCCACTTCATTAAATATATATTTTTTCTCTATCTACAATAAACAAATAAGCTTAATTTATTTTTTTAATTTTTCATCTTTCTCAATCCTTTCCCAACAGCCCAACAATTTACAAAACCTCCTTTTGCAATCTAGTAGAATCTCCTTCAACAACACCACCAAGAACCCCTGCCTTCCAACAAAATCAACAAATTTTCACAACTAGTAAAACTAAATCAATAATTTGAACTATCTCTTAAATCAGTTGAACAAATTCCCTATTTTCTTTCACAGAAAACCAAAAACCAAAATTAGTAGAATCCAACCTCCATTATCACCTTTGAACCAGACCACATAGACCACACAAATTAAACTAAAAATAAACACAAAACCAACAACCACCGCACACACAGTCAAAAACCACCACCACACCCACTGCAAAAAATCAACACAAACCCAGCAACCATTGTACTAATCAAACCAAACCCATCACCTAAGTACATAAATCAAAATAAGTCATAATAATTGAAGCTACACTTGTTTTGAGTATACCCACACCATATGCCCGCAGCCCACCAAATTCACACATATATAAACACAAACAAACCCACAAGCCACCGACTACTCGCCATACCCACACTCAATCGGGCATTATACCTATCATTAAGCATATTGGGGATAAATCGATCAAAGCACAAAACAATAAACTTTGGGGAAATTTAAAACCAAATCTACAATACCTAATGTGGGGAGTAAAAAGATCCTGATGGGGATGTGGGCCTTTGGGCCATGCTAAGGAAGGCCGACCTGCTCTTGGGTTTGGAATTTGTTAGTACTACGGGTCGGCCCATACGCCGAGGATCCAGCCGAGGGTGAACTTCCCCTCGGACGGACACCGGAGAACCCGGGACTTCATGGTAAAGGTTAGGGAATGACACGGTCAAAACCAAGGGTTAAAAGGGGTGAACCCTTGAATGTCCTGGAAGCACCGATGTTAGAGAAATACCAAAGATAAAGGCTGCCACCTCCACATTAAAGACCCTGCACCTACCACCCTGGCCGCATTAATGGGGAAGTGACACCTGAACAGTGGAAGGGAAACTTCTGGTTACTATTCAAAGGTACTGAGAAAAGAAATATCTAGGCTAAGGGGGAGTTGGGGCAACACGTGTACAAAGTATCAAAAAGAGGAGTATTTAAGGAGCAACCTAGAACAAGAAGAGGGATGGCATTTTTTGTAATCTAAAGGAAAAAAGAAAAAAGAGAAAGAGATAATATAAGAACAGCTCTCGGCTTGCGTCCGAGCAGGTTGATTTACAATATTCCTTTTTGTTTTCAAGTGTTAGCAATCTTTGACTTGTCATTTAATCCTTAGTCACTTCTAACCTGGGTTTCAAGCCCACACTCTACAAATTCATATTGTTTAAGGCTCATTGGGCCTGAGCCCGTAACTGTTCTTGGGGCCAGGTGCAATTGTGCGCTTACACCTAAGTTCGTGGTTTCGATCTTTGTCATTCAAAAACTTCATTCCCTACATTGGTAAGATAAACTACCTCCTCCTTGCTAAATGTTAACGAATGTATAGTATTGTGGGCTTGGCCCAGCTAGAGTACTTACTTGTATAGCACACATTGTACTACACTCTTACTTGTACTGCACTCATATTTACTTGTACTGCGCTCATATGCCTCCTATATAAAGACACTCATGTATATTGTTTCAGTGAGAAATACAATACTATTGAATTCAGTATTTCTAACATGGTATCAGAGCCACTGTTCTGACCTTTTCTTAACAGTTTTGTCTTTATTGGTGTAACTCCATTCTTAATATTGCTTCCGCCGTCACAGCAACTGCCACAGCCTTTCGCCGTTGAACATCCGAGTCTTCCAGACATCGTCCTTGGGTTCCGGACCTGTAGTAGCCGCCGTTGAGGAGTTCGAACACTGCAAAGACCACTGCCTTTTCCTGCACCGCCGTGAATCTTGCTCCGATAAATTTTCTAAAGGTACCACGAAGATCGTCTTGCACCGATCTACCCGTTCGTGGAAGCCTTGCAGCCATCGGAGACCGCACACGCTTCCACGCTCCACTCAAAGAACCTGCACTGAAGCTCACGCGCCTCACGCGCCGTCATCCCTTCCAGGCTAACGTCATCAGTGCCACGTCAGCATCCAGCCACCTACTGATGTCAGTGACACGTCATCTTGTTGACGTCATATCTTGGACCGTTGACCGTTGACTTTTTGCAGTCCAGGTTCTCCTTACTTAATTTTTTGTGTAGATTTCATTTTTGCAATCTATTTTTGCATATTGTGTCTCTAAATGGATAAAAAAAGATGTTTTTCTTCCTCGCCCCATCAATACTGTATTGGAGGGAACTAGGAATTACTTATCTTGGTCTCAAGTTATGCGCAGTTTTCTTAAGGGTCACATGCTCTGGCATTATTGTATTGGTGCAATCACTATTCTTGTGAAGGGGGCAAGTGAAGAAGATACTGCCTTCCTTAGTTGCATGATTGAATGGGATAGTCACAATCACATGATCCTCACATGGATTCGAAATACTTCCATTCCCTCCATCTCCAATCTGCTGGGCAGCTTTGATGATGTGAAATTAGCATGGGATATGTTGGCCAAAAGATACTCTACTACTCACGGATCCATGAAATATCAGTTAGTGGTTGAATTGCATCAACTCAGGCAAGAACCGGGGCAGTCCATCAATGACTACTATGATCAGCTTCGCTTCATTTGAGACCAAATTGACCTTTCTGATCCAACTTGGGCATGCTCAAAAGATGCTCAACAATATGCTGCTGTTAGAGATGAATTTCGTCTCTATGAGTTCCTGATGTCACTCCACAAGGACTATGAGCCCATTCGAGGTCAGCTTCTTAATCATAGTCCTCCTCCCTCTCTTGATACTGCTGTGAACGAGTTAGTAAGAGAAGAAGCTCGCCTTGCAACTCTTCAAGCCTAGGATAATTTTAATGTTCTGGCCCTTACTCCTTCTGCTCCAGCCATAGAGCAACCTCAGCACTCAGGTGATCCCTCTGGCTCCAGCAATCGTCGCAGATAGACCAACAAAAAGTTCTGCAACTATTGCAAGCGTCTTGGCAACACTATTGAGACTTGTTACCGTCGCAACAAATCTACTGCTGCAGTTGCTAATACTGAGTCTACTCCGCCAATGCCTCCCATTTCAACGGAGTCCTAGTCTTCTGGATCCACTATCAACCTCTCACCTACTGAACTACAGGAGATCATAGCTCAGGCTGTTCGTATGGCTGGTAATGCATCTCCTTCCACTGCTCTCTCAGTTTTACCCGGTAAGTCTCAAACTTAGCTTTTTGATTCTTCCTGTTGCAATCACATGACACCTCACTCGTCCTTATTCTCCAAACTTGACCCTGCACCACATCCCCTAAATATTCACATAGCTGATGGTTCCACCATGCATGGGAATAGTCTAGGTTTTGTTTCGACCTCCAACCTCTTTGTTCCTAGGATCTTCCATGTCGTTGACCTATCTAATAATTTGTGTTCTGTGGGACAATTAGCTGAACTAGGTTATTGCCTTATTTTGACTATTCTGGGTATATTGTGCAGGATCCGAGGACAGGACAAGAGCTTGGGATCGGCCCTAGAGTTGGGCGTATGTTTCCTGTGGACAATCTTCATCTTCCACCTGTTGCTCCGGTGTCTGTTGCTGTTGCTGCCATTGCGGTATCTTCCTTGCCCTCTCTCTCACTTTGGCACTCTCATCTTGGTCATGCACCCTTTTCTCGGGTACAACAGTTAGCTTCTAAGGGTCTGTTAGGTTCTGTGTCCAAAGAAAATTTTAATTGTACTTCATGCCAGTTAGGAAAACAGCCAGCTTTACCTTTTAATAATAGTGATTCTATTTCTAATAGTGTTTTTGAGTTAATTCATTCTGATGTTTGGGGACCTTCTCCTGTTGCTAGTATTGGTGGATCTCGATATTTTGTTGTTTTTATCGATAATTATTCTCGTTACAGCTGGATCTTTCCTATGAAATCTCATTCTGAAATTTTGCCAATATACAGTAACTTTGCAAAAATGGTTGAAACCCAATTCTCCAAACAGATCAAACTTTTTCGTTCTGATAATGCTCTTGAATATACTCAATATGCTTTTCAAGCTCTGTTACACTCTTATGGCACTGTACATCATCTAACCTGTCCAGGTACCTCTCAGCAAAATGGTCGAGTTGAACGAAAACTTCGTCATATTCTTGACACTGTTTGTGCTCTTCTTCTTTCTGCCAAAGTTCCTCCCCCATTTTGGGGTGAAGATGCTCTTCATGCTGTTCACACTATTAACCGCATTCCAAGCACTGTCATCCATAATCAAACTCCGTATGAGCGCCTCTTTGGGTCACCCCTGACTATCATCACCTTCGTTCCTTTGGATCTGCTTGTTTCGTTCTTCTTCAGCCTCATGAGCACAACAAACTTGAGCCTCGATCTAGACTTTGCTGTTTCCTTGGTTATGGTGAAACACAAAAGGGGTATCGGTGTTATGATCCTGTCTCTCATCATCTTCGTGTTTCTTGTAATGTTGTCTTCTGGGAACACCGCTTGTTTGTTGAACTCTCTCATTTTTGTTCTTCCCTAACTACCTCATCTGTACTCGACGTCTTTCCAAAGGAGTCTCATGTTCCTTCTCCAAATCCTCTTGATCCTCCTTTGGACTTCTCTATTCAACCTCCAGATCTTTTTAATGCTTATTCTGGACAGGTCGAAGATGAACAGGTTGATGACGAGCTACCCCAACTTGAGCTTGGGTCCCCTGCTCCTGCTCCGCCTGAAGATCCTCCACAAGACCTTCCACCTCCACAAGACATTCCACCTCATCACTCAACCTGGGTAAGATCCATTCCTACATATTTACTTGATTATCATTGTTACACTGCCCTTGCTACACTCCACAAGCCTCAAACCTATCGTGAGGCCTCCACTAACCCTTTATGGCAGATTGCAATGAAAGAGAAACTTGATGCATTAACCAAAAACCATACTTGGGACCTGGTTACTCTCCCTCCTGAACAGTCTGTGGTTGGTTGTAAGTGGATCTACAAGATTAAAACTCGCTCAGATGGGTCCATTGAGAGTTATAAGGTTCGTCTTGTTGCAAAAGGTTTTACACAGGAGTATGAGATTGATTATGAAAAGACCTTTGCTCCAGTTGCTCGCATCTCATCTGTTCGTGCCCTCCTGGCTGTTGCTACTGCTAGAAAATGGGATCTTTTTCAGATGGATGTTAAAAATGCATTTCTTATGATCCACTCTAGGTCTCTCTATTGAATCAAACAAGGTTTTCCGCCTTCAACGTGCATTGTATGGTCTTAAACAAGCTCCATGAGCTTGGTTTGCAAAATTTAGCTCTACCATCTTTCGCTTGGGTTACACTGCCAGTCCTTATGATGCTGCCTTATTTCTTCGTTGCACTGATAAATGCACCATTTTACTTCTCCTCTATGTGGATGATATGATCATAATTGGTGATGACCTCAGTGGCATACAAGAACTCAAGGATTTTCTCAGTCAGCAGTTTGAGATGAAAGATCTTGGACACCTTAGCTATTTCTTAGGTCTTGAAATCACTTGTTCCTCAGATGGTCTTTATATTACTCAAGCCAAGTATGCCTCTAACCTTTTGTCTCGTCCTGGACTCACTAACAGCAAGACTGTTGACACCCCAGTTGAGCTTAATGCGCATCTGACTCCCTTGGGGGGGAAACCATTATCTAATCCTTCTCTTTACAGACGATTGGTTGGCAGCCTAGTCTATCTCACGGTTACTCGTCCAGACATTTCCTATGCTGTTCATCAGGTCAGCCAGTATTTGTCTGCTCCACGGTCGACTCACTATGCTGCTGTTCTGCGCATTCTTCGATACTTGAAGGGCACTCTCTTCCATGGCCTTTTCTACTCAGCTTAGTCTCCTCTTGTACTCCGTGCATTCTCTGATGCTGATTGGGCAGAAGATCCCATTGATCGTAGGTCCACTACTGGCTATTGTTTTCTCCTTAGCTCATCCTTAATTTCTTGGCGAAGTAAGAAACAAACCTTTGTGGCCCGCTCTAGTACTGAAGCAGAATATTGTGCTCTTGCTGATACCACATCTGAGCTCCTTTGGTTACGATGGCTTCTTAAGGACTTAGGTGTGTCTACGTCCTCTGCTACTCCTCTTTATTGTGATAATCAGAGTGCCATTCATATTGTTCACAATGATGTCTTCCATGAACGGACTAAACATATCGAGATTGATTGTCATGTTATCTGTTATCATCTTGTTCATGGTGCTCTCAAGCTCTTCTCCGTCTCCTCCAAAGATCAACTTGCAGACATCTTCACCAAGTCCCATCCTAAGGGACGCCTTCGTGATTTAGTTGACAACCTCAAGCTGGTCTCACATCCACCTTGAGGTTGAGGGGGGCTGTTAATGTATGTATAGTATTGTGGGCTTGGCCTAACTAGATTACTTACTTGTATAACACACATTGTACTACACTCTTACTTGTACTGCACTCATATGCCTCCTATATAAAGGCACTCATGTATATTGTTTCAGTGAGAAATACAATACTATTGAATTCAGTATTTCTAAAACTAAAAATGGCGCAAACTCGAGAGAGCGCCAAAGCTTACACATGAGAGAGAGAGAGAGAGAAAGAGAAATGAATGCTTTATCATTTTTTATTGTCTAGCAAGGAATAATGAATCACCAGTTATAGCAAGCGGCCATCACCACTGCCATACCCACCCATGTTATGCAAAGCACCCTGCTCCCTTCTAAAGTTTCGCAAAGAGATTGACAAAATAAACAAGAACTTATGGGGAGACTCCACAACTAAGAGAAGAATCCATCTCATGAGCTGGAACTTTGTCACATAACCAAAAGCTAGGGGCGGTCTTGGCATTAAAATGAGCATCCACAAGAACAAAGCCCTCCTCGCTAAACGCCTTTGGGATATTCGAACCCACCCGGATAACCTACATGTTGTAATGTTCAGGAAAAAATACCCTTACACAAGCCCCCCTAAACGAGCCTTCCCCACCTAGGCTAGCCTTTACAAGGCAAAAGCCATTTGTGACAAAGGTGCAAGATGGCTAATTTGTAATGGTGGTATCATCAACTTCTGGCATGACAAATGGACGGGATACGGGCCCCTCTAAGAAACCATCCAAGGACCTCTAAACAGAAATGATGACATACTAAGGGTTAGGGAGGTTTAGGACCAACAGGAATTTTTTTTTATGGTTTACATTTTTATTTTGTTTATTTATTTTATTAATTAAAATATTGACATGGTATGATTTAATGTTAATTAACATTTTTTATTGCTATTTAAGTAGCCACATCAGCAGTAAGCATGCCAACAATGCACATCGTTAGCCACGTAGGCATTTTTTGTTAATGAGTTAACGGTAGGGATAACATGAACCAAATTGACTGCTACGAAAATGGAAGGATCAAATTGACTATAACCCCAAAATGTAAGGACCAAAATAGTGTTTTTGCCTAGTTTTTAATGCAAATTCTAGTTTACCAAAAAAAAAAATTATGGGAGAAAATATTAAGACTAAAAGTGACTTTTTTACTTGAATTTTACTGAAAAAAAGAGCCGAAACGTTATTTTTAAAAATGTTGACGTGAATGCTCTAAATTTGTTAAAATAGTGGCGGCTCCAGGAATTTTTTTTAGGGTGTTTTTCGACAAGCATAAATTATACAATCTGATAAAAAGAAAATTTTATATATTGACAACAACAACAATCAAAAAACACGTAAATATATAAAGTTTACAATTGCCTTCTACGAGTTTTCATATTTTGAAATCGTTGCATGATAGTCTCATTATCAGTGCTACAAGCTACATCTTTTTTAACATACACAACCAAGCAATCATTCATCCACTGATCTTCCATTTGATTGCGCAGTTCATTCTTTATATATATCATTGCTGAAAGACTTCTTTCTACTGTTGCAGTAGTAACAGGAAGGGTCAAAGCTAACTTCATAAGCAAATAGACTAATGGATAAGTCTTATGCTTCCTTGTGCTTACTAACTTTTCAGCAAGTTCACTAACTCCTTGAAGCTCTAAAAACAAGTCATTGTTGCGCATATCAAAAATGAACTTCTGAAGCTGAGAGTCAAGTGCCAAGATATCTGTCTTAGGAAAATCAGTTGGATAGAACTTTGCTAGACGTATCAACTTTTCCTTATCAAAAGCCACAAATGAATTACTTGGATTCAAGCAAGCCATACAAAGTAGAAAATCGGTATTCGCCTCTGAAAAACGGTTGTTAAGCTCTTGAGGTTGCATATCTATGACTGTGTAGAATAGCTCAACACGATAATGATGTAAATTTATATTTTGTTAGGTGTTGTGTTGCGGCCTCCCACTAACTACAAATATTTCATCCATGTTCAAGATAGGAATATCATGTGTGGTACAAAATGAAGACACTTCAGTCAATAAAGATATCCATTCATCATCTCTCATCACTTGCAAGCATTGCTTAGACACTTTAACAAGATCCATAGCATTTACAATATCTTGATTTTTTTGTTTTTTTTTGCAATGCTATTGACAACTTATTTGTGATCCCTAAAATGTTTTTCATCAAGTATAGAGCAAAAAAAAATTCAAAAGATAGAATTGACCTTATAATAGATCGAGTTTCAACTTTTTGGTCGGAGAGACCATCTTCTTCAATAATCTCAAGTACATCAATAACAGCAGAGAACATCAAAATCAAGTTGAGAATAGTCCCATAATATAATCCCAATGTGTATCACCAGGATGTTTAAGATTTGTCTCTTGATTCAAACCTTGCCCACTTCTACGTATATCATTCTCTAAATCTTCTTTAATTTTGGCAAATTGTGCATCTCGAAGAGCATCTCGTCTCTTACAAGAGCCTCCAACAACAGTTACTAAATTACTAACCACATAAAAAAATTTAGCAATGTTAATGTGATTTTTAGCAACGGCAACAAGTGTCAATTGAAGTTGATGGGCAAAACAATGGACATAAAATGTTGACTTATTCTCTTTCAAAATTAAAGTTTTGAGACAATTGATATCAATTTGCATATTACTAGCTCTGTCATAACCTTGCCCACGTAGTTTCGATAAACTCAAATTATGTTCACAAAGTAAACATTCAATAGCATATTTGAGTGACAAAGCGATGGTAATTGCTACATGTACAATACCAATTAACCGCTCTATAATAATTCCTTTTTTATTCACATAACGAAGAACGAGTACCATTTGTTCTTTCATTGAGATATCACGTGACTCATTAACTAATATTGAAAAGAACCCATTGTCAAGATCCTTAATGATGTCTTTGGATGTTTCACGTGCAATTGCATTCACAATGTCTTTTTGAATATCATGGTGGGTAAACTTAAATTTTTCCAAGCTTTTTCATTAATTATAAAATTATTAATTGTTGTTTAGCTTAACATAATTTAATTTGTTTGTCTTTTATAATGTATTGGTTAATTAAATTATTAATTATTGTTTATTAGTTCTTTTTCCCAATTAATTATTGATTAATTAAATTATTGTTTATTAGTTGCACATTACACTAAAAGAGTCAGTTATGTGCACATGACACATCTCATGTGCTGATGTGCACATTACACTGCTTTATCCAATTACCCGGCCCCATGTGCCCATTAGCCCATACACCCCCCACCCCACTCAACAGACAAGCCTGCCTAATGCCCCAATCACAAGAGCCAGCTGCCAATTAGAAAATTTCACAATCATAATAACATTACACTAAAAGACAATTAATATCTCACCAATAGTCCAACACCAACACCAACACACACCAACCAACGGATAAGAATCATAAGATAAAGCCAAAATGCCAAATTCAAAAAGTCAAAAAATTAATAAAGTTAAAGCTTCATTGAGTGCTTTAGTCAATCACAGTTCAGATAAAATTAATAAACGGAGAGAGAGACAGACTCATAACTCATTCATTTCATTTCAGATTTGAGAGAGAGAGAGAGAGAGAGAGAGAGAGAGAGAGAGAGAGAAATACATGTGCGACGGCGACGATGAGCGACTGCAACTGGAACTGGACCGATCTCCGATGCGATGAAGGGCGATGATGTGCTCTGGAGTCTTGACTGTTGCCTATGACTGGACTGATCAAACTTCTAAGGGGAGACGTTGTTGCTTTGTTTTTACTTTTTAGATTTGCTTTAGCTTTAGTGATTTTTTTTTTTTTTGAGAAAAGCTTTAGTGATTTCTAATGTACTGAACTACTGATTTGAGGTTTGATCTGTATTGGGTTTTTTTTTTTTTTTGAATTTGTGGGTTTGCTTCCTCTGTAATCTGTTAGGCTTGCCGTGGGCTTAATGTTGGGCTTGCCGTCCATTGTTTTACTCTGTTACAATTTTTTTATAAAGATTTTAGTTGAAATTTTTTTTGGGTTTTTTTTTTTTTTTAAATATGAGGGTGTTCCTAATTTTGGCTGAAGGTGTTTTTTTTTTTTTAAGGGTAAAAAGTAAAAAATATAATTATTATATATAAATTTTTTTTTCAAGTCAGGATATTTCTGACAACACTTGAGGATAACGTGGCACAACCACTGTGTTAAAACCAAGTATTAAACGTAGTCTAGAGTATCGGACCTAGTCATTTAAGCTAGTGATATTGTAACAATTATTGAACTAAGTGTGCATTTGGGAGGGGCTGAAACGCCTAGCGTCTGCGTTTCAGTCCCTTCCCTTTTTTTTTTTTCTTCACTGGGACGCGCATTGTGTGCTATTCATTGATCATGAATAGTGATTTTAGGCCAATGAACAGTAATTTTAAGCGTGTACAGTATTTTTTATACCTTAACAAATTATTTTGCTACAATATTTTTCAATTTTCAGTTTCAGTTACATCCAAACGGACCTTAAGCTCTTCTTTCTATTCCCTTGAATTGACAGTCATCGCACAATAGGACATATCGCATTCAATGCAAAAATTTTAATGCTGGTGTAGGAAAAAAAATGGAAAAAAAGACAAATAATGCTTTATTTGAATTGTGGAAATAAAATAATTAACACTTACGGAAATTACAAACCGCAGCGTGCAGTTATGGCCACAAAATACTTACCTACTCTATCTACCTTGCTAATCCAAAGACGTCAAAAGAATTGCCAACACGATGGCTTTCACCTCAGCAATGACCTCAGCTGGCTCAGCATATGTCTACATGGCGTGCACCCTCACACGGCTAGAACAGCCAGGCCCAACGCTACATCTGACATGTGTATGAGCAATGAGCAATGACTAATGATAGTCGCATGTCATTTATCACACACTTATCGTACACAATCTACCTATATTATTAAAATCGTGTTTTTAAAATACAATTTCAACGGAGGGATAAAATTTTCTATATATATTCTCATTCGAGACTAAACATATTCCTTCACTTCGGCATAGCTATCACACACCTCTCTTTCATTCCAAAATTTCCAATGGATTACCTTCCTGCTATTGGCTTAATAGCTTCTATAATTTTTCTTATTTCAAAGATTTTGCAAATCTGTAGAATTCTTCTCTGGAGGCCATATTCCTTTACGAAACACTTCAAAAAACAAGGGATCGTAGGGCCACCTTGCTCTATCCTTTATGGTTCTCTCCATGAAGTGAAGAAGCTGAATATGGCTGCAAGACAAACTGTTTTAGATGCAAACTCACATGATATTACTCCGAGGGTTCTCCCTCACTACCACAAGTGGTCCTCGTTATATGGTCTTTAATTTCTCTTCCCTTTTCTACTTACTAATATCTTCTTAATTTGTCTTAGTAATTTTTATTGGTTCACCCTCACTACCCTGGGTCCTTGTTGATGAGTAAGAATATGGAGTGAATTTGGCTCTACATATATAGAATGACTAAAGTTCCACTTCCCACCCTCTTTATTTATATATGTATATATATATATATATATATATATATATATATATATATATATATATATATATATTATGTTAGCTCTATTAGGATTGTTATTTATTATTAAGTTAAAATACTAATTAGTTTTGGTGCAAAGTAATTCAAGTCCAAATTTCCTATTCGATGGTAAATACTTTTATAATTAAGACCAACTAGAATCCACATACATGTGTGTATTAATATATATACTAATCTAATAATCCAGTGCTCAATACAAATAAGTAGGAATGGTCTCCAATAAGGAATAATAAGTCAAGAGACACATCTAATCACATTGTCAATTTTTTAATTTATTAATTTGTGTGATTGTGAGTGGTTGAAATTTTCTACCCATTATTGATTGGTACAATACATCATTTTTTTTTAACTATTCACAATTACACAAGTTAATAAATTGTGAAATTTGATGGGAAAATGATTACGTCCAAAGTATTGTCTAGATAAGTGCAATAGTCATGATACAATTGCTATGCAATTGCCGATTCTAAGATATATTTATGCCGCAGGAGAGACGTTTCTGTATTGGTTTGGAATGCAGCCGAGGATTTGCATTTCTGACCCTGAGCTGGCCAAACAAATACTATCAAACAAGTTTGGCTTCTACGAAAAACCACCGACGAGGCCTTCAGTTCAAACACTAGTGGGGAACAAAGGGTTAGTCTTAATCAGTGGCTTGGACTGGGTTAAGCACAGAAGGATTATCAATCCCGCCTTCTCACTAGACAAGCTCAAGGTAAGAAACCCAGCCCCCCTAAACCTTTTGTTTTTTCACTTTTTATTTGCTCATAATCTATCTATGTTTAATACATTATAGTAGGGTGCTTCAAAAAAAAATATATATATAGTAGGGAAGAAGAAGCTCTATCTTTGTTTAAATTTGATTATAATTGCGTTCGAATTTCGTCCCAAGTATTATTTCAATTAGGTCTTATATGTTCTAATTTTGTGTCAAATGTTTTTTAAAATGAAGCAATCGAGAATAAATAGTTTGTATGCTCCACCCAATGATATAATCTTACATGGTTTTTTCAAGGGTTGATAAATATAAAAATAAAAACTTATGTTGATCATAACTTGATTGTAAATCAGAAAAATTGGGCACCCATAATTTCAATGCATGGTATAGGTATTGTAAGATTTGATGACAACAATATATACATACATAAAATTTTTATTGTACAAGTATATAACATATATGGATTTTTTTTAAATCTCTGAATTTCATCAAATTAACTAACAACATGAATATTTATAAAATCATTTATGCGTATAATTTAAACAAGTTATATTATAATTTTAAAAAGTCATGTAACTAAGACAAAGTGGTCTAGAAGATTTTAAAAAAAAAAAAAAAATTAGTTTTATGGTAAGCTTTTCTACATATACACTGTTAGGCTTTTCACTCCTTGGAATTTGGATACTACAGGTTATGGTAAAAAGAATGACAGCGTGTACCATATCCAAGCTTGATGAGTGGAAAAATCAAGTTGTTGCAGCTGAGGACAATTGTCACAGTATAGAGATGAATGGAGAATTTAAAGAACTAACAGCTGATATAATCGCCCACACTGCCTTTGGTAGTAGCTATGCCCAAGGGCGGGAGGTCTTTGAGGCACAACAAGAGCTTCAAAAATATTGTGCAGCTGCACATACTGACGTTTTCATCCCTGGCAGCCAGTAATTGCTCACTCTTTAACCTTCTTGATCTATTCTTATGATTCAACATGTTGGGGTTATACACTTGTATTTCCATGAGTGATGCTAGAGATATATACTATAAATATAAACACTCATTTATTATCTTGGTTTAGCGATACCAATCATATTCATTGTTAGTCAATTTGTAAGTATTTTGTAATTAACAGCTTTAGAGGTTTCCATATTTCCACGCCAAGTGCTTGACTTTTAATTTCTTCTTCTTCGTAGATATCTTCCTACCCCATTAAATCTCCAAATATGGAAGCTTGACAATAAGGTGAAAACTTCACTGAAGTGCATCATTAAGAGTAGATTAAATTCCAAAGCTACTGCAAGCTCTTGTGAAGTCGATGATCTACTTGGTTTGATGCTCGAAGCCTCAGAAAGTGATGGGAAAAACATTGGTCCTAAGTTGAATGTAAATGAAATCATAGAGGAGTGCAAGACATTCTTCTTTGCAGGGCATGAAACCTCCTCCAATTTGCTAACTTGGACTGTGTTCTTGTTAAGCTTACATCCTGAATGGCAGGAGAAACTCAGACAAGAGATATTGAAGGAATGTGGGATGGGTATTCCTGATGCAGATATGTTGGCGAAGTTAAAATTGGTAAGATACCTAACAATGTATATTAATTACTTAATTAATTGTCATGTCCCTATTATGTCGTGTCTTAGTTTTTCAAAAATTGTCATGTCTCGTGTTGTGTCCACACCCTTTAAGCATAGTTGTTAATATTTTCAGGTGAATATGGTTTTGCTGGAAACTTTAAGGCTATATGGCCCAGTGATAGAATTATTTAGGCAGGCAACAAAAGACATGAAGCTTGGCGACGTGATGATCGCAAAGGGTACATGTATATCAATTCCATTTGTGAAGATTCACAGAAGAAAGGAATATTGGGGTGAAGATGCAAACAAGTTCAACCCAATGAGATTCATAAATGGAATTTCCAAAGCTGCAAAACACCCAAATGCTCTACTTGCCTTCTCACTGGGTCCAAGAACTTGCATTGGTCAGAATTTTGCGATGTTAGAAGCGAAATCAGTGATTGCTTTGATTCTTCAAAGGTTTTCTTTATGCCTTTCCCCAGAGTATAAACATGCACCCGTGGAGTGTCTCACTTTGCAGCCACAACATGGCCTCCCCATAATTGTAAAACTATTGCACTTGTAATTCTTCTCTAAGGCTCGTTTGAGAGTTCATATACAGTAGAATGAAAAAAAAAAAATGGAATGCAGTAATAAAATGTATTTAAGTAAGAAAAATAAATGAAAAAGAAATTAATAAAATGAAATTAAGTAACTTTTTTTACATATTTTAAAATTAAAGAGTGAAAGCGATGGAGGGCAAGTAACTTTGTTTGGAAGTAACATAGGAAAAAGTATTTTGTATCAAATGATATCATGTCATTCGTATCAAAATCCAATAAATGAGCGACATATGTACGAAAATAACTACCCACTAACATATGTCTTTTATTGTTAGTAAGTTAGTTATTTTTTATTGACATGTTTCATATTTATTGGGTTTAACACGCAACACGCTAACATGGTATCATTTGGTAGCAAATACCTTCTCGTAGCATAGAGAAAATGAATGAAATCTATTTATGACAATATTACTGTTAGACTCTTATTTTAAAATAAGGGGCCAAATATATGAGGGTATTTGAGAGTTTTAGTAAAAAATTTATTAAATCTAATTTCATTTCCTCTAAATTCTCTCAATTTTTTGGGGAATGAAAATTTTGAAGTTTTGAGAAAATAGAGAGGAATAAGTGTTCTCTCCTACCCATTATATTTCCCCTCACTTAAATTCCCCCAACAAGATAATGAACTTTCAATTCCCTCTACTAAAACTCTCAAATAAGAGAAGGGAAAAATATTATTTTCATTCATTTATATTCTATTTCTTTCTCTCCTGCCAAACAAATTGTAAGAATATTTCTTTCAATCCATTATGTGTCAATTCAAAATGGTAATCAATGCCTACTTTTAATCACATGAATTTTTGTCCACTACACCTAGTTGGCATTTAGTTTACTTCTACTTAGAAATTTTAATCATCTATTGTGTTAGACCTATTAGAGTTCAAACTACAATTAGGCTCAAACTATTGGTATTGTAGAGATGATCAGAATCATAACAATTGTGCACTCCCTCACACTAGATTTCATACTTTGTATCCTAAAGCCGACATGATAACTTTACATGTAATTAGTTTCTTTAGCAAATTGATATGACTTAGACAATTGTGTTTGTTCCTAAAATTACAACTTTTCAAGGAATTTTTGTTTTATGTAATATTTACTTGCGTAATGACATTCACATGGGTGTGAGCATCAAAAGTGTGTAAGAGTTACATGTAATATCGATTCCTTCAAGAAGGTATCTTCATTCTTATTCAAATTGAAATGCCACTTGCAAATACACACGTCCAAACAGAAAGAAGCCTAGAAAACAAAGAAAGGGAAAACAAATACAAGACAATCAAACTAACTACAACACACTACTTTATACATAGATTATAGACAGTGGCGGCTGCATGAATTTTTCTTAGGGTGTTCCTATAAGTTCTCAGAATTTTTTCCCAAGAATTTTTCCCAAGGTAGCAAAAGAATAAATAATAAACTATAAGTTCATTTGAAATATTAATAAAATTATTAATTATTGTTGTTTAGTTGTTTTATTAATTTGTTTGTCTTTTATAAACTATAATTTGTTATATTGTTATTTCATTAATTATATATTAATTATTGCTTAGCCTAACCGTAATTTAATTTGTCTTTTATAATGTATTAAATTATTAATTATTGTTTATTAGTTGTTTTTCCCAATTAATTATTAGTTAATTAAATTATTGTTTCTTATAATAAGTTCATTTGAAATATTAATAAAATTATTAATTATTGTTGTTTAGTTGTTTTATTAATTTGTTTGTCTTTTATAAACTATAATTTGTTATATTGTTATTTCATTAATTATAAAATTATTAATTATTGCTTAGCCTAACCGTAATTTAATTTGTCTTTTATAATGTATTGATTAATTAAATTATTAATTATTGTTTATTAGTTGTTTTTCCCAATTAATTATTAGTTAATTAAATTATTGTTTATTATAATAAGTTCATTTAAAATATTAATAAAATTATTAATTATTGTTGTTTAGTTGTTTTATTAATTTGTTTGTCTTTTATAAACTATAATTTGTTATATTGTTATTTCATTAATTATAAAATTATTAATTATTGCTTAGCCTAACCGTAATTTAATTTGTCTTTTTATAATGTATTGATTAATTAAATTATTAATTATTGTTTATTAGTTATTTTTCCCAATTAATTATTAGTTAATTAAATTATTGTTTATTAATTGCACTAACACACATCTCATGTGCATTTACTTCCCCCAATTCAAATATCCCATGTGCCCATCCACCCCACCCTACTTAACAGACAAGCCTCATGCCTGATACCCCCAATCACAAGAGCCAGCTGTCAATCAGAAAATTTCACAATCACAAATCACAATACACATTACACTAAAAAACAATTAATATCTCACCTATACCAATGCACACTATACACCACATACCACGGCCAAAACCTTATCAAAACAAACATTGACATTTTTAACTGTAGTTACCACCAGGACCAGACCCATATGATCCTGGGGGATTATTCTCTTCCACACTGGTATTATGGGTTGTTGTCCTCCTGGTCCCAATAGAGAGACTTATGAGTCACTTGACCCAGCTGTCCTTGTCCAGTCCCAGTTGTGTGCCCAGTTGCACCATACGTGGCACTAGTGGGCCCACCAGCTCCATTGGTAGTAGTATTCCCAGTATACCCTCCAGCTGGAGTGCTCTCCATTTGTTTGGTTGCAGCATTGTGCTGTCTTGCCTACTGCTTCTCCAATTCAGCTTGAGTTTTCCTCTCTTCTTTCTTCTCTGTCGCCACTTCTTTCTGCAATGGGTCACATGGGCCACTGTCCAGGTATCTTCATGAAATGGCATAAGAGTGTTCATAAGAGTGTTAAGGCTATAAAATTATCATAAAATTTTTGGAATTTTTATAATGGGGAATGAGACCATTTTCTAATGGGCCTTAAGCTTAGACCTTGGGCAGACCCTAATACAAGAGACTTCCATTTCTTTGGTACCATTTGTAATAAGTGAGATTTTTGCATAATTCTTCCATAACCGTTTAGTGAACCAGAATATTGTGATGGGTATAGGAAAAAGTTTAGCTTTAAACTAATTTGAAGTTATCTTCCTCAAATCTCCTATTTGACAAGTGAAGAAATCATCAATGGTAATTTTAATCACATGACATGTTTAATGAATCATATAACTTGTTTAAATAATACAAACAGATAGTTATTTAAATTGTTATATAGTCAGTGAAAGAGATACTTTCAAAATGATTTGGAACTAAACTTTCTCCGTGTGTGGTGATATGCCGAAGTCCACGAGCCATTAAATTGTTGCCAAGTTTGCCTTACTGTTTTAGAGTTACTTTGAGACCAACTACAAGTCTGGGACCAATAGTACGTCAAGATAACTAGCAGATCCAACATAATCTAAATTGGGTACACGGATTGAGTCATGATCATAAATTGGTTTACAGGTCAAGGCACAACCCAATTCATTCTACGGATCACCAAGTGGGCCTATGTTTCAAACATGGTTCAAAAATCAAAATCAATTGAATAAGATAACGTTTAAATTAAGATGGGCCCAACAATTTAATATATCCGATCTGATAACAAGTCTTTATAAACTTTGGCCCAGAAATTTTAATTTTGATGACCCATGAAACATATGAAATGAAACTATTAGTTCGTTAATAACCAATTAATGCTCGTTGGATTGTATAAAATAGAGCGTAAGAATATCAAGCTAGTGACATATCAAAACAGAATTTAAAATACAGCTGTCTGTGAGAATGACATATCAAAACTTTTTTTTTTTAATTTTTCTTTTTATATATAAGTCTAGATACTATATAGATTTTTAGTTTAAAAACTTATACTTGACCCCTCAAATTAAAATTTAGTCTCCTAAAAAATTAAAAATTAAAGTGGTCACCTATCCCATGTATGTGTTTGGTGATCCCCTTCCAAAACAAAAAAAAACACAATCTCTTTTTACTAAGAAACAAATACAAAATTGTTATAAAGATTCAAAAACCTTCACTCACAAAAATCGCAAATGATTCATTATAATTATGTTTCATGGGACATTTTGGTTGTTGGTTTAGTTGGAATAAAAAATTAAAAGTTTGGGATTTCGAGATTTGGGTGTTGTCATGCAATGTAGCTCCAGTTAAAGGATTGTCTTGATTTTTTATTTTTATTTTTTATTAACTAGATGACTTCACAATTAAACATCATTATTGCTTATATTTTTTAATGCTATAATAAATTCTGAATTACAATAACTAAATAATCAGTTTAGTGTTCACTAAAAGAAAATTCATCAATTTAGTAAATATTTATTGGAGTTTCTTTTTCTTAACTATGCTCAATATCTTCAAAAGACACATGAATCTTTTTTAAATTGATAATATTTTTTTGTTAGTAACCAAATTTTACTTGCAAAAATTCACATATTATGAAAAATTACTGTTGAAAATGGAACTTCACCTTTTTTTAGCCTAATATGGTTTGACATTTGGACTTTTTTTTTTCTTTTTCTTTTTTTGTGAATTTTAAAATTTCATATTATGTGAATTTTTTATGCTTGATTACAGGTAGCTCATAACTCATTAACCATCTAGAATTTTTAGAAGGGCCTTGGGCCCCCAAACAACTGTTTCTTTAAAAAACTAAAACAAATTTAGAATTTAACTCATAGCAAACAAAAATTTGTTTATAATGTGTGTGGGGGTAGAAAAGTCAGAGTATGTTTGTGGGCTTTGGGCTTGGTTCGAGGGTATTAACTCGTCCGAGAAGGTCTTGGTGATAATAACTATACTGGATCTAAAAGTCTACAAGCAAATTATTACAAGAGAAGTTGGTGGAAATGGTCCGAGGAGGAAGATCTCCTCGGCTCTATGAATTAAAGGTTGTACCATACACCCTGATGTATGTGAGGGAATTCTAGAGGGTTTGATGAGGGAGGATATGTTCCACATGGGTACAGGAAAAAGGGGTGAATGAGAAATATCTTAGAGAAAGCTATTACCACCGCATTAAAGATTCTGCACCTACCTCTTTGGCCGCATTAATGAGAAAATGACCTCTGAACAGTGGGGGGCAGTGTTACAGCTAATGTTTGAGGGCTTCAAGAAGACGGTGAATGGGACAAATATCTGGATTGGTGATCTGATCCATACATGAAAGTTGGTGGGAAGAACGATGAGAATATAAAAGGAAACGGGTGGCATTCAAGAAGGGGGATCGGGAAGAAGAAAGAGAAAAACATTGTACACATTACCTTCAACTATAATTGAGAGAGGAAAGAGCAATATAAGACATCATCGGCTAACGTCCGATGAGAGTTTTTGTCATAAAACCCTTTCATTGTGTATGTATTGGCAATCTAGCCCACCATACTTGTTATCCAATATCCATAAACCTAGATTTCAAGCCCACGCTCTACAAATTTCATTGTATAAGACTATTTGGGCTTGCACCCTACACACAGTTGGGTCTAGGTGCAAATTGTGTCATTACAATTGGTGCCGTTTGTGGAAAATCTTGTGTTGAAAGACGGATAGCGTGATGGTAGGTTCAGGTCCACACCATGCAGAGTCTATGGGGTCCCAGCGGGAATACCACTTTCAACGTCTTGAACGGGAAAGAGATCGGGAGGGCAGTATGCACACAGGGCACACAGCTAGGAGTCATTCAAGGGGAGGAAGCAGAATCCCTCGCGAGGACGATGCTAAGGCCATACAGCAAGAGATTGACCATCTGAAGAAGAAGCTGCGCCATGCAAGACGACAGCGAACACCCTCGTTTTCTGATCCTTCCTCTAAAGACTCCCAAGGTAGTAGTTATAGGCCCAGGTCAAGAACTCCTCCTAGTCAGACTTTTTCCTATGAGAAGGATGATATTCGTGGTCGTAAGGGCAAGAAGTCTTCTTCCAAGGGCTTGTGAAATGATGCTATGAGCAGGGCGTTGCACCAAATTTCCAAGTCACCCTTCACGCGCAGGGTGGAGAAAGGAGAGGTTCCTTGACGCTTCACCCAACCAAATTTCATTATCTATAATGGCCGAACAGACCCTGTAGAGCATGTGAGCCATTATAACTAGAGAATGGCGGTGCATTCTAAGAAAGAAACTTTAATGTGCAAAGTATTCCCTTCTAGCTTGGGACTTGTTGCAATGAGATGGTTTAATGGGCTGAGGGCGGGTTCAATCGATTCCTTTATGGAATTCACTATGGCATTTGGGTCTTGTTTCATTACCTACAGTAGAGTTCCTCGGCCTCTAGATTCATTATTGTCCATGGCCATGAGGGAGGGAGAGACCTTGAAAACATATTCTGATATATATTAGGAGATGTTTAATGAAATCGATGGCGATTTTGATGAGGTGGCGATTAACACTTTCAAGGTGGGCCTTCCAACTGAGCATGACTTAAGGAAATCTTTGACCAAGAAGCTTGTACGGAGTGTACGTCGGCTCATGGATTGTATTGATGAGTACAAACGGTTTGAGGAAGATCAACAACAAGGTAAGGGGAAAACGAAAGTTATCCCTCAGGAGAGGAGGGATTTTAGGTCGGATAGATACAATAACAATAGGCCGAGGAGAGATTTCGTTGGGCAATCTAGTTCAACCACTCCTCAGGCAGTGAATACTATGTTTTGTGAACCTGTGCAGAAAATATTAGAGAAGATCCGTCATGAATCATATTTTAAGTGGCCCAACAAAATGGCAGGGGATCCCATAAAGCATAATCAGAACCTTCATTGTCATTATCATCAAGAGAGAGGTCATACCACTGAGAATTGTAGGACCTTGTGGAATCATTTGGAACAGTTGGTTAGGGAGGGAAGGTTGAAACAATTCTTATATTGGCCCAATGGGCAAGAAGATCATTCAGGCTCGGTAAATTAGGGCAATAATGCTTCAAGGCCTCCTTTAGGTATGATCAACGTTATTTTTGTTGCTCTAGGAAGGACGGGGTCTTGCCCTACTAGAGTGATGTCGGTGTCATGAACTCTTGTCGAGAAGTCTCATTTTGAGCCGAAAAAGGAATAAGGGGAACACTCCACCTATCCTAGGTTACTCGGAAGAAGATAAGACTGGGACTATCCAACCGCATGATGATGCTTTGGTTGTTACGCTTAGGATAGGGGGCTATGACGTGAGAAGGGTAATGGTTGACCAGGGTAGTAGGGCTGACATTATGTATCCTAACTTGTTTAAGGGGCTCAACCTGAAGCTTGAGGATCTTACGGCTTATGATTCACCGCTCATAAGCTTTGAGGGGAAGGCTGTCATTCCAAAAGGGCAAATTCGGCTACCTGTGCAATCGAGTCCGGAGGTTGTAGATGTAGATTTCATTATGGTAGATGCTTATTCTCCCTACACGGCCATTTTGGCAAGGCCTTGGCTGCATGCTCTGCGTGCTGTTTCTTCAACTCTTCATGTCAAGGTGAAGTTCCCATCTGGGGGATTGATCGAGGAAATCATTGGGAGTCAATCTATGGCTAGACAGTGTATAACAGCTGGAACTCTGCATCAGACTGAGCAAGAGTCATCGGCCTCAGTTGAAGGGGGTTCATAGCAATCAACATCCTCGGCTACCCCTAGGATTGCCGAGGAAGAAGAGCATGCGTGTGAAGAATTGGAAAAGGTTCTTATCAACGATGATCCTAAGAAATTCTTTCAGGTGGGGATTCAGCTGCCACCTCTGGAGAAGGAGGAACTAGTCGCGTTTTTGAAAAGGAATATGGATGTATTTGCGTGGAATGCTTATGAAGCTCCAGGGGTTGATCCAAATTTCATTTGTCATCATTTGAATGTTAATCCGTTTGTGGTGCCGAGGAGGTAACCACCTCGGCGCTCATCCAAGGAGCATACTGAGGCTGTCAAGGAAGAGGTGCTTAAGCTCAAGGAGGCTGGCGCTATCAAAGAGGTGTTTTATCTAGAATGGTTGGCTCACACAGTGGTAGTGAAAAAGAAGAATGAGAAATGGAGAGTTTATGTAGACTTCATAGATTTGAACAAGGCTTGTCCTAAAGATTCATTCCTAATGCCTCGCATAGATCAGTTGGTGGATGCTACTGTGGGACATCCTCGGATGATCTTTTTGGATGCTTTTCAGGGTTAGCACCAGATACCCTTGGCTTTGGAGGACTAGGAGAAAACGGCCTTTGTCACTCTTACAGGGAATTATTATTTAAGGTGATGCCTTTTGGCTTGAAGAATGCAAGGGCTACCTATCAAAGAATGATGACCAGAATGTTTGAGCCTCAGTTGGGAAAAGCAATTGAAGTGTATGTGGATGACATGGTGGTGAAGAGTAAAATGGTTTCTAAGCATATATTAGAATTAAGTGATACTTTTCACCCGCTAAGGAGGTACAAGTTACGTCTTAATGCTTCCAAGTGCTCCTTTGGGGTGAGATCTGGTAAGTTCCTGGGTTATATGGTAACACACAGAGGAATTGAAGTCAATCCTGCTCAGGTCAAGGCAATTAATAGTTTACAACTTCCTCGAAATCCAAAAGAAGTTCAAAGGTTAACAGGGATGACCGCTGCCCTTAACCGGTTTATTTCACTGTCTGCAGATAGGTGTAGGCCTTTCTTCCAATTGTTGAATAAGTGGAAGGGAATTGAATGGACCGAGGAATGTGCATTAGCTTTTCAACAGCTTAAGGAATATCTTTCGCGCCCACCCATTATGTCTCGGCCAGAAATTGATGAAGTTCTGTTTGCATATATTGCTGTGGCTTATCATGCTGTTGGTTTGGTTTTGATATGGGTTGATAATACTATACAGAGGCCAGTTTATTACGTGAGTAAGTCTTTGCATAAGATTGAGGTACATTATTTACCGTTGGAAAAGGCAATCCTAGTAGTGGTACACGCTACGCGTAAGCTTCCCCATTACTTTCAATCCCATATGGTGGTGGTTCTAACTCAACTTCCTCTTAAATCTGTACTCCGAAGTGCTGGTTATATGGGTAGGATTACTAAGTGGGGCACCATCTTAGGGGTTTTTGATATTAAGTATATGCCTCATACTTCCATGAAGGGTCAAATGCTTGCTGATTTGGTCGCAGAATTTGCTGAGCCTTCATTAGAAGATAATGCTAAGGGGTTGGACATGGATGAAAAATCAGTTGGCATGATCTCGTGCAAGGAGCCTGCAACATGGAAGGTATATGTTGATAGAGCGGTGAATCAAAGAGGATCTGGTGTGGGACTAGTTCTAGTGTCTCCGGAAGGGCTTACGTTTAAGAAATCGTTGAGATTGGGATTCTCGGCCACCAACGATGAGGCGAAATATGAGGCTTTACTGGTTGAAATGAATATGGTTCAGAAGATGGGGAGAAAATCAGTGCAAATGTTCTCGGATTCGCAATTAGTCGTGGGTCAAGTAGAAACGACATTGGAGGCTAGAGATCCAAGAATGCAAGAATATCTGGCCCGAGCCAGGTATTTACAATCAAAATTTGAATATTATATCTTGTTGCATGTCTCAAGGAGTATGAATACCCATGCTGATTCCTTGGCTACCCTTGCAACGTCCTCGACACAAATTCTACCTCGGCTTATCCTTGTTGAGGATTTGTTCAAACCCAGTGGAATGAGTGTTGACACCATTCGGGTTCAACAGATAAGGCTTGGACCTAGTTAGATGGACCCTATAGTGTCCTTCCTTAAGGGTGATGTTCTGCCTAAAGAGAAATCTGAAGCGGAAAAAATACGTAGAAAGGCACCTCAGTTTTGGTTATCTGAGGATCAAAAGTTATACAAACGCTCCTTTTTAGGACCATATTTGCTGTGTGTGCATCCTGAAGTAACAGAGTTACTTTTGGAGGAGTTGTATAAAGGGATCTGTGGAAGTCACACAGGAGGAAGGTCTTTGGCACATGGAGCTCTTATTTAGGGATATTGGTGGCCCAACATGCAGAGAGAAGTACAAGACTATGCGAGAAAGTGCGACCAGTGTCAGAGGTATGCTCCCAACATTCATTAACCGGGGGGTGTCCTTAATCCTCTGTCTAGTCTTTGGCCTTTTGCTCAATGGGGCTTGGATATTGTCGGACCTTTTCCAATGGCAGCAGGGAATAGAAGATGGTTGCTTGTTGGAACAAATTACTTCACTAAGTGGGTTGAAGCTGAACCATTGTCAAACATCAAGGATGTGGATGCAAAGAAGTTTGTCTGGAAGAATATTGTCACTAGGTTTGGAATCCCTCATACTCTTATTTCAGATAATAGTTTGCAGTTTGATAGTAAGGCCTTCAAAATGTATTGTGGTGATTTGGGCATCACGAATAGATATTCCACTCCAACTTATCCGCAAGAGAATGGGCAAGCCGAGGCCGTAAACAAAGTTATAGTTAGTGGACTGAAAAAAAGGCTAGATGATTCCAAATGGAGGTGGGTAGAAGAATTGCTGCACGTTTTGTGGACGTATTGAACTATACCTTGAAGATCCACTAGAGAGACGCCTTTCTCTATGACTTATGGAGCTGAGGCTATAATCCCTTTGAAAACTGGGTTTCCAACGTTAAAAACGAGCTCCTTCATCCTTAGCAGTAATGATAGCTTATTGGAAAAAAGCTTAGACCTAGTTGAGGAACGACGAGAGAATGCTATGGTTCAGTTGGCTTATTATCAGCAAAAACTTAAACAAGGATATGATTCCCATGTGAAGTTGAGGCTACTAGCCATCGGAGATTTGGTCTTAAGAAAAGTCATGGGTACAGCTAAGAACCCAGCATGGGGAAAATTAGGACCTAACTGGGAGGGATCTTATCGTATTACGTTAGTAGCTGGTATAGGAGCATATTATCTTGCAGACTTAGATGAAAAAGCTATACAATGTTCCTGGAATGTAAATAACGTACGAAGGTATTATTATTAATGAAAGACACTTCTGCCATTATTTTTCTATTAATATGATGTTGTGTAGATTTCTAGTTCATTTACCTAAGTATCAAATAGAAACTTGGTTATGTCTGGCTCCTCAGACCACATACCTTGTAGAAATTGATATTTTTATTAAGTGTTAAACAGAACCTTCGTTACGTCTGGTCCTCGGATTATCTACTTTGGAAAAATTAACATTTTATTTCATTTTACTAAGCATTAAACAGAAACTTGGTCATGTCTAGCTCCTCGGACCACGTACCTTGTAGAAATTGATATTTTTATCAATTGTTGAACAGAACCTTAGTTATGTCTAGTCCTCGGATCATCTACTTTGGAGAAATTAACATGTTAATTCATTTTTAATATGTATCAAACAGAAACTTGGTCATGCCTGGTTCCTCGGATCACGTACCTTGTAGAAATTGATATTTTTATTAAGTGTTAAATGAAACCTTAGTTACATCTGGTCCTCGGATCATCTACTTTGGGAAAATTAACATGTCAATTCATTTTTAATATGTATCAAACAGAAACTTAGTCATGCCTGGCTCCTCGAACCACGTACCTTGTGGGAATTGATATCTTTATTAAAAATAAAAGAAAGAACCTTAGTTACGCCTGGTCCTCGGATCATTCACTTTGGAGAATTTAACATTTCTATCCAACTTTCTAAGGATCAAACAGAATTTGGGATATATTTAGTTCTTGGACCATGTATTCAGGTAAGATTTGTGAGCTACTTTGTGCCTAAGTTTCACGTGAAGTTTAGTTTCAAAATTTTGGCTATGTTAAGTTCATGTATTCTTCTATATGCTTAACTATTTGCTGTTGCATAACATAATTTCAACATACAAATTATTTATCGAAGGCATAAGTTCAAAAAATGAAAGTATCTTAAGAACATATTGTTGTTACTATTTAAGGCATTGTTAAGACCTATCCTGTTCCTTTATGCACTAAGTCATTCATATTATGCGCATTAATTGTAGTAAGAGTAAGAATTAAACATTCCCAATGCTTGAAATCTTAAACTTGTCATTAAGAATGTACTTGATTACATTAAAAATAAAAAGAAAAAGAAAAAGAAGGAAGAAAAAATAGAAACTAAGAGGTGCTGTGTGGAATTTAAATAAAAGGTCGGAAGAGAGAAGGTTCCAAGCTGCTCATGTCTTAGCCTTCACTAGAGGGTTCTCTTAGGACTTGGTCTCAGCTTCCTTTGTTTTGTTTTCTGCCCCTTTTTGACTAGTTTCTTTGGATTGAGGAGCCACTTCCTTGATAACAAGAGGAATGGTGGAAGACTTCACCTCAGATGAGGTCATGATTTGTTTTCCTTTGTCTTTCGCCCTAAGTGAAGGGTCAATCTGGTCAATTTTCTTGTTCAAACCCTTGTTAGTCTCCTCGTCCTGGGCTATGATCTGATCAGGGCTTGTGGACGTTTTAATGGGTGGAAGTGGGTCCTGGACAGCTGAGGTTTGGATAGGAGGCGCTGACTTAGAGGCAGGTGGAGGAGGCAAAGCTTCAATCACACGAATGTTTGGGGGAATCCACATGTTTTCATCTTTTCTCCACTCGGAAGTAGCAGGGACCCTAGCAACATTCAGGGCTTCTGTCCATACTTGTTGATAGTATTCCTTACATACTTCGGCGAATTCTTCAACTAGGCGGGTTTCTGTTTCTTCAACCCACTTGTTGAAGGAAGCAAGCGACGCAGCATCAACAGTTTCCTTGATGGTATGAGCCGTTTCTTTGGCTTGCACCAATTCACCCTTCAAGCATTCAACCTCTTCCACCAGTTTATCAGCAAGCTTCTTTTTTTCATGCTCAGCTTGTCCTAGGGCTTTTTCAGTTTCTACCCTGACCCTGATCTCGGCATTAGTCTTGCTCTGAGCATCTTGTACCCACTTTTCAGCCACAAAAACCTCCTGGATAGCCTGAGAAGCAGTGGCGAACAAATTCATTTTGATGAGAGTAGTAGAAAAGTATGTATAAAACAGTTTATATGAAAAGAAAAGTAAAAAAGCGAAGCAAAACTAGTTGAATGGTACATACCAGGGCCAAATCCCTTTTTAGGGAAAGGAAAAGTTGAGGCTGATTCATGTTCTCCAAGGCTTCCATATCCCTTGGCAAAAGGAGGGGATTTTCCAAGGCTTTATCTAAGTGGTGGGCATGCCCTTTTTGGAATTCCCTTATGGAAGAGTGTTCTAGGATAGGAGTTTTGTCCAACTCTAGCAGTGGTGACCAGTGGGTTGGGGTACGGTGCACCTCGGCCAAATCACGGCTATCCCTACTCTCCGCGTAGAAGGCTCGAGTCTGGCCCTTTCTTGTTTTTTGTTGTTTATGTTTCTTCTTCTGGGCCAGTTCCTCTTCTTCTACCTCAATTGCTCTTTTCTTCTTGGGGTTGGGATCGGGGAGAAAAGGGCCTGGAGGAGGAGGTGAAGGAAGGAGATTGGTAGGAAGTTATGTCGCCGGGGCGTTTTTCACGGTGGATTGTTGGCCTCTTTGGGTAAGTAGACCCCTCAAGCCTAACCCTTGTTTTCGAGACATTTCTTCTTCTTCCTCGTCACTCTTATCGATACATGCAATTATCAGACCCTGGATTCAAAAGCCCTTGGCGGATTCCTCTTCTTCGTCCCAGATGTTGACAACGTGGTCCTTCGATGGTTTTTCTGCTTCCTCAAGTCGGAACTGGTCTATTTCTTCTTCAAGGGATAGATGAGAAGATGCGGGCTCTTCTCGGATGGTTTTTGCTTTAGGTCGTGCTGAAATAGGGATCGTTTTTATTGGGCGCACGTATAGGATGACAGAGGGGTCGTCTGGTAAGTCTTGGGGAGCAAGAAAATCTGGTTTCGAGACGTTTATCCATCTACTTCTCCGGTCACTCGCGATGATCGCGTTACCAATGTCTTGGACGATGTTAGAAAGTGGTTCGTATCCCAAGATGAGATGGGCAGCCCTGACCTGCAGGTTTTCACTTATGAATACCTCGGATCTTAAGACTTTGTTGAGGTCCGCGGTGTTCATAAGGCTCAGACGGGGCGATACGTGCTGTTTATCTGCAAAGAAAATATCCGAGAGGTCAGATAGGTTTGAATCAGGAAAAACGCTAATTGTGAAGAATGATAGAATACAATGTGAATCTACATGATGAAGTTAGGAGAACTTAATCCCAGGTCATGGAGTCTAAATCCTAAGGAGTCACACATAGTTTTCCCCTTTCGACTGGACAATGGGGACCATCGGACCATCTCAAGGAGGCGATTAAATAATCATCCTTCATGCCTTTGTTAGATTTGGGGAGACATGATATGAGCCTAACGATGTTAGACCTAGACTTGAGGTAGTAGCCTACGCCTTTAAGTTGATGGCATTCGTACATATGGACGACATCATGCCATGTGAGATTTAAACCCATTTGCTCATTGAGGGCATCGACACAACCTAAAATTCTAAACATGTTAGGTGTACACTGGTCTGGGCATAATCTATGATTACGCAAGTATTCACTAGTTACATTCTTCATGGGAAGAGTCATTCCACCCCTCAAAAAGATGATGATGGGAATGAGAACTTCCCCTTCTCTCCTAGCGTCAGCTATGGCCTCTAGGGAGTAGTATTTCAAACCCACATCCGGAGGGATGTGGTATTTGGCCCAGAAACCCTCCATACCGGCGTCAGTATCTACTAGGCACTTAAATCTACCCATTTGGTTGGAAGGAAAATGGAGTTCTAGAAAGAGAAGAGGTACAGTTAATGGTCGAGGACTACAGCTGAAGAGAAAAAGATTTTAGAAGAATGAAAACTTATGAGAAATGAGTAGACGATTCTTCGTGATCTTTTGGAGGAAAGAAAAAAGGAGGAAGTTGTAAGATGTGACTGATTTCTGGAGTAATGGTTCGAGTCGCAAATTCCTAGGCGTTTGACATAAAGGAAGCGACATTAATTGGGAGTTATCCCGTTCAAATTTTGAAGAAGAACCCGGACCATTGGATACGCGTCCTACCGTTGGATGTGGCAGACAAGGCGTTGCTTGGAGCAGTTAATGGAGGCATTATGAATTTCGAGGCGTCAATAGCAATTTCAAACGAAGTGAGATGGCATTCTCACATGTAATGGTTTTATAAGCGTGCGAATGTGATGGTGATGAATCAAAACTTCATTTTTCCCCTCGGATGGAAGAAAAGATGAATTTTTGAGGGGCTATTATGGGGGTAGAAAAGTCAGAGTATGTTTGTGAGCTTTAGGCTTGGTTTGAGGGTATTAACTCGTCTGAGGAGGTCTTGGTGATAATAACTATACTGGATCTAAAAGCCCACAAGCAAATTATTACAAGAAAAGTTGGTGGAAATGGTCCAAGGAGGGAGATCTCCTCGGCTCTATGAATTAAAGGTTGTACCATACACCCTGATGTATGTGAGGGAATTCTAGGGGGTTTGATGAGGGAGGATATGTTCCACATGGGTACAGGAAGAAGGTGTGAATGAGATATATCTTAGAGAAAGCTACTACCATCGCATTAAAGACTCTGCACTTACCTTTCTGGTCACATTAATAGGGAAATGACCTCTGAACAGTGAGGGGCAATGTTATAGCTAATGTTTGAGGGCTTCAAGAAGACGGTGAATGGGATAAATATCTGGATTGGTGATCTGGTCCATACATGAAAAATGGTGAGAAGAAGGATGAGAATATAAAAGGAAATGGGTGGCATTCAAGAAGGGGGATCGGGAAGAAGAAAGAGAAAAACACTGTACACATTACCTTCAACTATAATTGAGAGAGGAAAAAGCAATATAAGACATCCTCGGCTAACGTCCGAGGAGAGTTTTTGTCATAAAACCATTTCATTGTGTATGTATTGGAGATCTAGCCCACCGTACTTGTTATCCAATATCCATAAACCTAGGTTTCAAGCCCATACTCTACAAATTTCATTGTATAAGGCTATTTGGGCCTGCACCCTACACACAGTTGGGTCCAGGTGCAAATTGTGTCCTTACAATGTGGTTGTACCAAATATTTTTAACTATGAATATTATCAGAATTAGCTTTTGCAACAAAATGAAAGATGATATTCTAAAGGACTTATGATTTGTATATTGAAAGAGAAATTGTTTCAAAATTCAATTAAAATTAATAATAAATGATTTTTAAAATTAAAAAGAACTTTTTGATATATCATAAATGATTTAGTTAAAATGTATAGAAATAAAATAATTATTTGTGTCTTTTATTGTGTTTATATTATATTTTATCAATACCAAATAGATACTAATTATATTTTTTTTTATATTAATTTAATAATTTGAATTTTAGAAATTTTTTTATTTTGAATAATCAAATTTGTTTTTTCATGTATTGACTCCCAAAACCAAATTCTTGATTCCACTATGATATATATGGACAATGGGATGAGACATCCAATAAATTTGAGACTTGCCAAGTGATTGGCTGAACTTTGTAATTCGTCTTTTCTTTTTTTATTGGTAAAATAGTTTTGTAATTCGAGACCATTAATCTGACATCCATATTTTTTTTCTTCTATCCAACACCAACTTATTTCTTTTGTTTTAGATCACAAAAAAGGTTGGCAAGAGCAATATCACATGCATTCTTTTTCTTCATTCTATTATATATGAAGTTGTACTCTATGTTACTTTTCTAATTGACATGTCCTTTTTTATATTAATTTTACTAAATATATATATTTTTTGTTTTACTCTATCTTTTTTTGTTCCCTCAACCTAGATCAATTCATTCCTTTTTATGAGTACATTAATCGCTCTTGTGAACATATGGCCAAATCATTTCAAGCGACTCTCTCTTATGTTTTACTTTCATAAGAAATCTATTACTAAAATAAAGAGTAATTTATTAATTTTTAAGGTAGTTAATTTTAGGTAAAATTAAAATGATTATTTATTTCAACTATTTTAATTATTTTCATAGTTATGTGATGTCCATATTATATTTTGTGGTCCTAAATTTATAAAATTCTAACTTCTTATCATAATTTATTTGGAATGTCATGTCTAAATAAATAAATAAATAAATATAGAATAAGCTTTCACTTTTGAAAAAAAAAAGTAAAAAGAAGAAGGAAGTTTTTGTTTTCATTTTGATTTTGGTTTTGGTTTTAGTTGTAAAAACCACACTATAGGTGGACTGGACATTACATAAGGAAACTGGAAAAGAAACAAAAACCCAAAGATTTCTCTCTCACTAAAAGTTTTTCCTTGTCTGTCTAGGTTTTGAAATTTACTTAGCAAAATTGAATGGTCCAAAAAGCGCCACACCATATTAAAAACCCTAATATCTCTCTCCTTAACCCCACACAACGGACAACCAGGGAAGACAAAATACTCCTCACTCCTTACACACACACTCTCTCTCTCCCTAAAAGCTAAAGCTTTCTCTCCAAGAATCCAATCATTGCCATTGGGGTTTCACTCTTCTACAACTAAGAGAGGTTCGTTAATTTTTTTAAAAAAATTCTACTCTTTTTTTTTTTTTTGAATTTATTTTGTTCTATATTTTATTTTAGGGTTTTCTTTAGTTTTCTTGTTTGAATTTTTCTAGGGTTTTTGCAAAAAGGTTTTTTGATTTTTCCAATTTGGGAAATTCAAATATTGTTTAGGGTTTCAGGGGTTTTTGTTGAATCTCTGAGAGGTTGGGTTATTTTTAAACAATTTCTGATTTTTAAAATTTCCTTTTTTTTGTTTTGGGTTTTCTTGATTTTTCCTAGGGTTTGTTGCAAAAGGGTTTTTGTGATTTTTCTCTTTGGGAAATCCAACATCGTTATCTGAATCTCTCTATTTTTTGTTGAACAGAGCAATCATTGGAGTTCTCTGAAAAAGTCTCACATGGGTTATCTTCATCAAGGTGTGCCCATGGAATCTTCAAAGAAAAGGAAGACTAGAGGTGATGGATTGTTCATGGCTGAGACATTGGCCAAGTGGAGAGACTATATTGCCCAGCTTGAGTCTTTTGGTGATGACACAAAACGTGCTCGCAAACTTTCCTCCAAATGGCCAAAGAAAGGGTGTTTGAAAGGAAAAGGGGGCCCTGAGAATTCATAGTGTAATTACAGGGCGGTTAGGCAGCTCTGGCTTGAGACTTATGAAACTGCAGACGATGCTGCTGCTTATGATGAAGCTGCAAGGGCAATTTATGCTGCCTTGGCTAGACTTAACTTTCTAAAGTCTGTTTCCACTATGTCGGGTCCTACTCCTGTGGGATTTGAGGCTTTTGTTGGTGAAAGTACAAGTAGTTTGGTAAAGGCTGAAACTACTGATAATGGACAGGAGGAATTGCTGGCTTTTTTTGAAAATGAGTCATTTGTGTTGGAAAATTTGGTTTTGTATCTCATACAAAACACACAGCGGAAGCAACAAACACAGATTTACTTCATTCATGATTGATAACATGTACTATGTAAATTTCAAAATTTAAGAACAAGAGAGCGTACTTTGGTGTGGTGAAATTCAAAACAAAAGATTAGAAGTACTTGGGAGCACTTTTAATCTTCACTCCAATTCTACTTTATGCCCAAGAAGTGTTGTCTCTCAATCAGTTTTCAAAGAAGAATAATCGAGTGGCTTCACTCACACATACACACCATTTCACAATGATGTATCATATATTAAATTCTGTATATTTCTCCCTTTATATCTAACTGATTATCTAATTAGGCTAGCCTATTGGGCCTTTCCAATTGGGCTTTAATGTATGACTTGGAGTGAGACTAAAAGGGAACAGATAAGACTTTAGCATCAATGGGCCTTGGGCTTTTCTGTCAACTCTTAACAAGTCCAAAGTTACCATTAATTTTATTTAATACCACTATATAAATATAATTGTACTTTAGGCCTTATTAATAAATTATATCTCAAGACTTTATTATACATGTGTAGATGCTCATTTTTTTTTGGGATCCCAACAGGAGAAAGAAGTCCAACAATGTAGGCAGAAAAAAGTGGGATAGAAAAACCATCAAGCCCAAGCGGCAGGAATAATGGATCATAAGTTTATAAAGCAAACAAATGGACCTTGAAGAAGTAAATAGGCCTAAAAAGGCCCGAAAAGAGAGAAGTAGCAAACCCATGGGCTGTATGGATGTAGAAAGTGAGAATGGGTTACAGCTGCCACAGCAGACCCAAAACAATGTAAGTAACAAAAGTAAGGGGTAATGGAGAACCCATAAGCCCCAAGGATGAAGTATAAAATACTTGAGTCAAGGAAGCGCAAGGAGTTAGTAAAAAGCCTATGGAAAGCACAGAATTAAAAAGAGTCAAGGATGCCCAAAAGAAAGTAAGCGGGACGTGGGAGCCTGCAAGTAATGTAGCAAAAGGCCCAATGAGTTTATTGAGCCATCAGAAAAGGGATGAACATCAAGCACAAAGAGACCCAGCAGTCCTAGGTCAAGTAAACATCACGGCAGGTATGACAGAATGATGTGGTAGGAAGTAATAGTACGACTAAGAATAGAACATGGAGAATGGCACCAAGGAGAAGAAGCCCATAATCGGGCAAAGCCTAGCAAACCATAAAGAATGAGAAATCAATAAAGCAGCCCACACTGTAAGAAGTCAAGAACAAACGGCAGAACAGGCAGATGGACCTTCAGACCACAGCAAGCGCATGAGCAGCAGGTAGATTTTGGACAAGCATGGAAGTAAGGCACGTGCAAGGCCCAAACACCACCAGCCTGTACCCAACCAATACAGGATGTGGTGGGTCATGGGTCAGAGGTAAGAGGGCATGGTTTGGCGGTAGGGAGGAGGGAAAATCTATTTTTTGTATTTCCTACTCAGGCTCTTTTGGAGGCAGTGTCCTGCTGAAATGACATACTGCTCAAAAGAAGTAAAACTGAGTTGGAACCACTAGGTGCATGTCATGAGGGACGAAGAGGAAGAGAGTACTTACACCATGGCAGATAAGAATGCCACGGTAAGTAAACAAACAAAATAGTCTTCTTTGTTTGGTGAGGTGGAGTGGCACGGCTAGCACAGGTAAGTGGCACTAGTTAGGCGACTAATCAATCAGTAATAGTCGGCAAGGATGCCCACACCAGACAAAGACGGTTAAGGGCTAAAATGGTAAAAGCCAGCTGCGGTAGGCATTATATAAGGAACCCCTACTGTGCACGGGAAGGGGAGACCGGAACAGTAATCTAAAAACAGAGAGAACCACAAAGACTAGGAAAAAACACGAAAAGATAAAAAAAAGGGGAGGGAAAAAGAAAGAAAGAATCGGAGAGCAAAGGAAAAACAAAAAGAGAGAATAGTATAGGAGGCATGCACCGGAATAGGATGATTTTCCCCTCTCCCTCTCAAACCACACTCTCTGCTAAAAGCAAGATGCTCCTTTGGGCACAAGTCATTTAGGGTCCATTCCCTCAAAGCAGTTAATTTCTTCGTCGGAGAGATTATTTGCATTAAGGAAATGATTTTCCTTCTTGACATAGACCCCGTGACATAACTCTTTACGGCAGACTAATATTTCTTTGAGATTCAATAAGCTTATTATCACCTGTTCCGTATTTATTTGTATTGCCCTCTCATAAAACATATGTTTCTTATAATGACCCACTATTTATTTTGTCTAAGTGGTGAATAAACCTTTGTTATTATCTTTGTTATATTTGTCTGCCGTAATTGTCATAATAGCTTTGCCTACCAGAGGCATGTGATCAAAGCCTGAACTGAATCAGGCATAGTTTGCGCACAAGCCGGACCAAGGTGAGTTGCAATTAGACCAGTCCTAATTTCCTAATCCAGAACACCTTGGGCCTAGTACGGCAAGAACCAGTCCAGCCCAATACCACACAAAAGGCCCACTACAACATGCAACCCCTTCATAAAATATTCATAGTAATACAAAGTCATAAATGTAAACTATCATTTTGAAAATTACTACATCTTAATCCTTGAGTACCTGGTTTAATCCTTTAAGTTATTCATTATATATTTATGAAATCCAATTTCATAAATATATACTTTAGTAACTCCTTACTAAAGTGGTTAGACCTAACACTTTGAATAACCAAATCTATTAAACTTATCTCAAGGGAATATTTTATATCTCCGTTAAGAGATTATGAATTCCATTTTGAGAATATATGTTCCATCAACACTAAATGTGGCTGCCCAACATACTGAGGTTTTAATCGTGACTTTAGATCTCACTCTTGATATATCAAAATAACCTACACCTTATGATTATGTTAATTATTCTCTCAAGATTAAGAGTTTATGCAAATAGAAATCGTGAGATTTATTATTCATTTGACAGTCGTTAGGAGAATAATAAATCTCACAGCGGTCTAGTTCAATATGTCTTTTAACTCTTAAAACATATCAACATATCAACTAGAAGTCTCTACTTCCATGATCAAGACAAATCATCTTAGTTGATATATTATAGTCTTCGCAGATGAAATGCCCAATTTCATCACCAACTATGAACCAAAATTTTGAGTTTACCAAGAACTTGTGATCTATATCTTCTGTGACTAAATCACATAAATCACATATTTTGCATCTCATGGACTATATGATAATGTCCAAATATTCATGTTACCATTATTTTAGATAATAATGAAACAACTTTATTAATCATAACACTAAATCATACATAATGTCATACATAACATCATACAATAGGATTTAAGGGTACTAATTCTAACAATTTGATGCGGTAGAACTTATGGCCCTATTAGAAGATAATCTTGACTTCACAGATTCAGTAATGGATTTTGGTCTTGATGTGAATCAATTTGGATTCCCTGACACTAAAGCTGACTTGCCAAGTTTGGTGGACACAGAGCTCTGTGGATAATGGACTTTTCTGTATATGAATATTTTGATGTGGGATAACTTTGGATAGGGAATTTAGTTTGTTGACTACATGTAAAGGTAAACAAAGTTTTGATCATTATTTGTATTACTTAATGAAAAGTTTTGGTAGGGTATTTGTATTTTCTTAATGATTCTGGTTCAATATAATTGTTCATTTTACAATCTCCTTATTCTTTTTTTTTTTACCTCACCGTTCTTTGTTTTTTTCCTCAACTGATAGGTTGCTCTATGTTTCTATAACTGCCTGTTAATGTGTTTCTATAATTGCTATATGGTAGAGGTAGTGTTAACTCTGAATACACATTCCTAAAGTTGGTGATGCTGTCAAGATCATTTATTTTTTATTTAAGTTTTTTGCTTTTTACAAATGGTACATTCGGGAATTTTGATTGTTACTTTGTTAGTGTTTTGGTTCAAGATGTTTCTCACATCTGGAATATTCATTAACTGCATTTGAATCAAAAAAGCTAAGTGAGAGGATAAACAGGGGAACTGAACTGGGATGGCCTTGAACTAGGAGATTAGCATTGAAAATGTGTCAGTTAGTCTATTTAGGGGCTACTGTCAAGCAAATGAGATTGAGGGTTCATTGTGGATGCTTCGTGGTATGGCTCAAAAGATGCTAAGAGCTTTATATTGCTTGTATATTATCGTTTAAGATTGGGAGGAGCCATACTATGGCCTCATTTTTTCTTCTTTTTGGCAAAATAAACAAATCCCTGTTTATTATGTTTGTTGCTTGATTGATGTGCTGATAGAACAATATGAACTGCGGGTTGGTAAAATTAGTGAAAGTACTTTATTTGGTGTATTTATTTGTTTTCTATATATGAATGCAGTCAGACATGAATTTTCTTATATGTGTGTGCGTGTGTTTCTTTTAGACATGAATTCACTTCTTCTAAGTCAGATCACATACCCACAAATTCTATAACCCATAGTTTAATGTAGTATTGTTTACCTGCTATGCTAAAGTTGCTTTCTAAGCCAGGAGCATAAGTTTTTAAGTAACTTTGTGATCATATGTTGAATTCTAGGATTGATGCTTTGAACTTCTGTTGTTAACTGCGCAAATACCTTTGTAATTATGCTAGCTTTCCTTGTAAAATAAACGTTCTTTACCATTATCAAATAACCCACTCTTTTTTATTTATTTATTATTATTTGTGTTGCTAGAGAGATTTAAAACTGCATTCCTAAATAATTTATGCCTTTGTGGCTCTCATCATGATTTAATTTTTCTCTAATGGAAACTGAATCTGTGAGCTTAATCTCCTTAAATTCGAAAGCATGCTTTCTATTTCAATAAATTGAACTTCGATCTTCTTTCACAAAAATTGAACTTTCTAATCTTTCTATTGAGGTGGAAGCGGTTATTTAGTAGTTTCAGTAAGGACACTTGTGTAAGTGAAATTAGCAGATTATTGAGTCTCAACCCACTACTACTCATGTACACTGAGAATATAAAAACAAGGTAAAATAATCCTCCCTTGATTTTGCAATTTCTTCTTCACTGGACCTTCCCGGCATTGTCTCTACTCTTTAGAAGTCAAAGATGGCCACAGCATCGCACAATGGCATGAGATCTATGTTAAATGCAAAATAATAGCTATGTCTCTTCACTCTTGAAAATTATATATAAATCACATAGTAATTTGTTTTGCTTGAAAAATAACTTGGGTAAAACTAAAGGTACATTTAAAAAAAAAAAAGGTATATAAACTAAATAAACCAAAAATAAAAATAAAAATCTAAGGCAAATAGAGACATGCTTGATAACTCATTAATTAGCTTTTGTTCGTCAGAAGCACTCACAACTAAAATGGCCGTCCACAGGGTAATTAGTTATGAAAAGCTCTCATGGGTTTTAAGTTGATGAATTTAATCACACTAATTTATCACAAGATGAATTTCTATCTTTCAAATGAAAAATACTAAAGCTACTATTAAACTTGGAAATTAAGGGGCTATTTGGATTTATGTTTTCCATTATCCATAACTCTGTTTCCATCACCCATAACTTAAAATAAATGGGACCCACGAAAAAAAAAAATCTGTTTGGATTTGTTTCCAGTTTTTGTTTCCATCACTTAATTATCTGATTTTTGAGTGATGAGTTATGAAAAACTGAAAACACATTTTGGGTGTTTTCAGTTTCCAAAACTCTGTTTTCAATGGCAATTATGTAAATAAACCTATACTGAGGGACCCACTAGTCAGTTCATCCGCAACTTTTGACCTTTTTTTTTTTTTTTTTTTTCACTGGGTTCGGTGAGGTGTTCTTCTTCTTCGTCTTCGTTTTTTTTTTTTTCTTTTTCCTTTCATGATCTCAGCTTTGCAGTTCTTTCTTTTTCTTTCTTTTTTTTTTTTTTTTTTGGTTCTTCATCACAAAATTTTTTGGTCTTCGCTGCACTCCATGACGCCCAGAAAACCCAGATTTTTTCAAGTCCCAGAAAACCCAGATTTAGCACCAAATAGAAACAAACAAAACCCACTAAAATTAAAATTAGAAATCTAAATATATGAAGTTAGACCCACTTGAATTCAATCAAGATCAACATCAAAATTTAACATCAAAATCCATAATCCAAACTCAAAATTTATTATAGATTATTTGGGCACAGATCTTTGGCAGAAAATTTGCTTCATATGAAGTCAGACCCACTTAAATTTGCTTCTCACCTAGGCAAAATCTTTGGCAGAAAATTCACGAGCTGCGCAAGGGAGAGATCCGAAGAGTGCCTCGGTTTCGGCTAGGCTTCTCGGTGTCTAATGGGTTTCGACTGGGCTGGGGTTCTTCAAACAAGACACCTTTTCTTTGGCTGTGAAGAAATGAAACTCCAAACGTACCACTTGAGAGATGATGAGGAAGAGAAAAAGTAAAACAAATGGAGCAAATTTATTTTAGGTTAAGAGAGGAGTAAAGGAGGTTGTTGGAGTAATGGTTGAGAAGAGAGAAGAAGCACCGTTGTGAAGAGTTAGAAAGAAAGAAAGAAGAAAAAATTAGAAAAAATAAAAGGCTCTGACACTCAGCTCAGGCGTGGGACCTTCAAAAAGGTAGAAATTTTTGAGTGATGTAAAGTGAAAACAAAGAACCAAACGGGTGTTATTGTGAAATTGGGGTATTTTAAGTAATGATTGATGAGTGACGAAAATTGAGTGCGGAGTGATGAGTGATGGGAAAAAAAAAAAAACCAAACAGCCCCTAAGGTTTAGAACCTTAGTATTGGCTTTTTATCAATTTTAACAAATTGATCAAGTTAAATCTAAGTGATAATTAGCCAATTACAATCCAACAAGGATAAATAATAAATGGGAAAAACTCTTTGAGGCCTAACCTAGCAAACTAATCTCTTTTTTTTTTTAATACCATAGCAAACATAGGGATACAAGACACAAGTTACATTACATAAGATCTAGAGAGATCCAATAATAGTGGATCAGAAGATTCACAACTAGAGAAGCTACTTCTAACACATTACATGGGATAGCTCAGTGGTGGAGCCACTTGATGACCCAGGGGGCCTTGGACCCCCCAAAATTTTTAAAAAATATTAAATTATTTTTGTGGGAAATATCTTAAATAATTTGAAAATTTTTAAATAACCTTATCATTTTGGCTCCCCATTCCTGATAATATACATATTTAAGAAAGTCTAAAAATAAACATATTTTTCATTTAAATAAAATACAATCCATAAATACATATGTCAACAAATTATAATTATTAAACATTCAACATATTTAAAATGAACATATAGGTATTTTAACAATTACCTCAACAAATAAAAGAGAAATTTTTTTTCTAATTTTCATAACTTCTAGGGCTTACTTGTACCACAACATAGAAAAATTGAAAAGTCAAAATCTTTGTTAATGTGCCACATCACCAAGTCCCCCATAGAGTTGCAGAAATATTTTGTCAATCTTGTCTAATGGTTGTTTACTAGTCCGGACACAATGGCCATAAATCATTTTGGTTCGGAATGGTTGTCTCACCCGGAATGTCGGATCAAAACGGAATAATCCGGCATTTAGGGCGAAATGGAATAGGGGGTCCTTTGCACTGGCATGGAATATTTTGGCCATTCCGACTGGGATGGAACGGAATTCAAAACTTTGTTAGCTATGCTAAGTTACTAACCAAAACAAAACTCTATTTTTTCTGTTTAACAAACCAATATCATCATAATATACCCTTGGCACGATGGTCACTCCACAAATATAAGTTCTTATAGGGTATGAGAAGGGAAAGGCCGGGGTTCAAGTTACCAAGAGGAGCTTCATACAGATATACATTTAACTTCAACACATATATACACTTAGATTAAATTAGAGTAAATTTTCACGATAGTCACTACACAAATCTAAGTGTTTATGGGGTGTGGAGAGGAAATGACTTCAAGGATATTTTTGGTTGGGGTATTTTGGGGAGGATGGAAAAAAAGAGAGAGAAAAATAGGAGAGAAAATGGTTGGGAGGCGGGGTTAGTTGGAAAGGAGTGAGGGAGAGAAAATTGGTGGGGCCCATGTGTTTTCCACTCGGGCCCACCAAAAATAAATCTCCTCAAGTCGGGGAGAAAGTTGAGAAGAAAATTTGTGCTTTCTTGTTCACACTTCAAAAAGTCATCTTTGCCATTTTATTCACTCTCATAGTAAAAGTATTGCACTTACAAGAATCAACACTTTTTTTTTTTTTTCTTTTCCTTATAAAAGTTCAGTACTACCAATGCCAACAGGTCTTATAATTTTTATTTGCTTTTTTTTTTTTCTTATTTATTTATTTGTAGTACCATGCAGTATTTTCTTTTCTTGGTGTTCATTTGTTTCTTTGCTCATTAGTTTTTTTTTTTGTTGAGAAATCAGTTTTGGGTTCTTGAATCTTTTTAAAAAATAAAAATAAAGTGTTCATTTATACTCAAAATTTTAATAAAATCATAATATATTACTTTTGGTTTTATTTAATAGAAATATGATGGTAAATTTATACAAAATTCATTTTCCATCCTCTTATTTTCTTCTCAACCAAACAAATGAGTTTTCCATCCTTCTACTTTTCCACTTCTCTAACCAAACACACTTGAGGGAAAACTAAATCTTTTCTATCCTTCCACTTTTCTACTCCTACAACCAAACGGACCACAAATCTCCAAGAGAGACTTCACACACATATACACTTAGCTCCCACACATATATATACTTAGATTAAGTTAGAGTAGATTTTCTATTTTGTAAAAAAAAAAAAAAACCTATATCCAAATAAACATGCATCAACCTTAATATTTATTTCTCCACTTCATTTAAATATTATCTTTTCTCTGTCTACAAATAAATAAACAAATAAGCTTGTTTTATTTTTTCATCTTCCCCAACCCTTTCCCAACAACCCATCAATTTACAAAACCTCTTTTACAATCCAGTAGAAACTCCTTCAACAACACCACCAAGAACCCTTGCCTTCCATCAAATTCAACAAATTTTCACTATTAGTAAAACTAAATCAATAATTTGAACCATCTCTTATATTAGTTGAACAAATTTCCTATTTCCTTTCACAAAAAACCCAAATCAAAACCAATCAAATCTAACCTCCATTATCACCTTTGAAGCAAACCACATACCACACAAATCAAACTAAAAATAAACACAAACCTAACAACCAACGTACACACAATCGGAAACCACCACCACACCACGGTAAAAACTCAACACAAACCCAGCAACCACTACGCAAAAAAACCCACAAGTCACCAACTACTCACCAATATATGGCAGACATACACACGAGAGAGAGAGAGAGAGAGAGAGAGAGAGAGAGAGAGAGAGAGAGAGAGAGAGAGAGAGAGAGAGAGAGAGAGAGAGAGAGAGATGAATTCTATATCATTTTTTATTGTCTAGCGAGGAATAATGCATCACTAGTTGTAGCGAGTGAACTGTGTATGTTAAAATTACGAGATAAAATATTAAGACTAATGAGTGACTTTTTTACTTGAGTTTTGCTAAAAAAAGAAGAAGAGCCAAAACGGTATTTTAATGAGTTATATATATATATATATATATATATTGAGAAAATAAAGAATTTGATGTGAATGCTCTACATTCGTTAAAATCGATTATAGAACCAAGTATGGAGTATGGACATACACAACTAAACTAGTAGTAGTAATATTGTAAGAATTATTGAACTAAAACTCGTTTTTCTTTTCCCTTGAATTTCCATGACAATCAACGCAATAGGACACTCGCATTCAATTGCAAAAACTTTCAATGCGGGTATAGGAAAAAAAAACTAAAAAATGGAGAAAAAGAAAAATAATGGCTTATTTGGATTGTAAAATAACACTTACGGAAATTATGAGCAAGCATAGCCACAAAACACATACCATTTTCTACTCTAGCGACGTTGCTAATCCAAAGACGTCACAGATAGAAATAGAGTTGCCAACACGGAGGCTTTCACCTCAGCATTCAACAATTACCTCAGCGCCTGTCCACATTTTCTATATATTTTCTCATTCAGGACTAAACATATTCCTTCACTTCAGCTAGCTATAACACGCCTCTCTCTCTTTCCAATGGATTACCTTGCAGCTATTGGCATAGTAGCTTCTACAATTTTTCTTATTTCAAAGATTTTTCAAATCTGTAGGATTCTTCTCTGGAGGCCATATGCCTTGACTAAACACTTCAAAAAACAAGGGATCGTACGGCCACCTTGCTCTATCCTTTATGGTTCTCTTCATGAAGTGATCAAGAAGCTGAATATGGCTGAAAGACAAGCTGTTCTAGATGCAAACTCACATGATATTACTCCGAGGGTTCTCCCTCACTACCACAAGTGGTCCTCGTTATACGGTGTTTAATTTCTCTTCCCTTTTCTACTTACTAATATCTTCTTTGTCTTAGTAATTATTGGTTTTCCCTCACTACCCTGTGTCTTTGTTGATGAGTAAGAATATGGAGTGAATTTGGCTCCACATATATAGAATGACTAAAGTTCCACTTCCCACCCTTTTTATACATATGATGTTAGCTCTATTATGATTGTTATTTATTATTAAGTTAAGATACTAATTAGTTTTGGTGAAAAGTGATTCAAGCCCAAATTTCTTATTCGATAATAAACACTTTTATAATTTAGATCAACTAGAATCCATGCACGTGTGTGTATATTTTATACTAATCCAATAACATATAGTACTCGAGTAAAATCAGTTGGAATGGTCTCCAATAAAGAAGAATCATTTAAGAAAAATATCTAATCACACACTCAATTTTATAATTTATTGATTTGTGTGATTGTGAGTGGTTTAAATTTTCTGCCAATTATTGAATGGTGCAACACATAATTTTTCTTCTACTATTCACAATCATACAAGTTAATAAATTGTGAAATTTGATGTGAAAATGATTGTGTTTGAAGTATTGTCAAGATAACTGCAATAGTCATGAGGTATATACAATTGCTATGCAATTGCCGATTCTAAGATATATTTATGCCGATTCTCCTGGATTTGCATTTCTAACCCCGAGCTGGCCAAACAAATACTATCAAACAAGTTTGGCTTCTACGTAAAACCATCGACGAGGCCTTCAGTTCAAATACTAGTGGGGAACAAAGGGTTAGTCTTAATCAGTGGCTTGGACTGGGTTAAGCACAGAAGGATTATCAATCC